>NC_134484.1:184267790-184575290 GCF_040206685.1 Ascaphus truei
GTACGCATGTATACGTGTGTGCATGTTTGTGTGTGTATATATGTGCGTTTGCGCATGTTTATGTGCGCATGTATACGTGTGTGCATGTTTATGTGCACGTGTGTGCATGTTTATGTGTGCGTGTGCGCATGTTTGTGTGCGTGAGCGCATGTATGTGTGTATGTGTGCGCATGTATACGTGTGTGCATGTATGTGTGCGTGTGCACGTGTATGTGTGCGCGTGCGCATGTATATGCGTGCGTGTGCATATATATCTATATCATACAAACACTCACAAAGGGGGTAAGCGCGGCCCTCCTACCCCAGCCGCCAAAGCTCCCTTACCCCCTCGCCGCTCCCTCCCCCCCCCCGCCCGCTCCCTTACCCCCCCGCCTGCTCCCTTACCCCCCCCCCCCGCCCGCTCCCTTACCCCCCCGGCCGCCAACTCCCCAGCCGCTGGGGGGCCAAGCAGCCTCGGATCTGCGCCAGTCCCACTCTCCACCACCTCTCACTCCCGTTGTGTGTGTGTGTGTGTAGGGACATTTTACTCCTGCCAACAATTTGTGCCTCACTTTCACCCCACCCTACCCCTGCCCTTCACCCCCCCTACCCCGCCCTTCACCACCCCTGCCCTTCACCCCCCTCTACCCCTGCCCTTCACCCCCCCTACTACCCCTGCTCTTCACCCCCCCTAACCCTGACCTTCACCCACCCCTACCCTTCACCCACCCCTACCCCTGCCCTTCACCCCCCCTACCCCTGCCCTTCACCCCCCCCCCACGCCTGCCCTTTGACTGACGCACGCACACACCCTGACTGACGCACTCACACACCCTGACTGACGCACGCACACACCCTGACTGACGCACGCACACACCCTGACTGACGCACGCACACACCCTGAGTGACGCACGCACAGACCCTGACTGACGCACGCACACACCCTGACTGACGCACGCACACACACCCTGACTGGCGTACGCACACAAACCCTGACTGGCGCACGCACACAAACCCTGACTGGCGCACGCACACAAACCCTGACAGCCACACGTACACACACTGACAGCCGCACGCACACACCCTGACTGACGCACGCACACACCCTGACTGACGCACGCACACACCCTGACTGACGCACGCACACACACTGACGCACGCACACACTGACTGACTGACGCACGCACACACATACACACACACTGACTGATTGACGCACTGACTGACACACACACATACATACTGACGCACGCACACAACCCCTCACAGCCGCATGCACACAACCCCTCACAGCCACACGCACACATACACAGACTGACGCGCGCACACACACACACACACACACACACACACTGACTGCTGCACACACACCCACTGACTGCTGCACACACACACACACACTGACTGCTGCACACACACACACACACACACACACACTGACACACACACACACTGGCACACACACACTGACTGACACACACTGACTGACACACACACACACACTGACTGACACACACACACACACTGACTGACACACACACACACACACTTACTGACGCGCGCGCGCGCACACCCCCACACCCACACACTGACTGAATCACTGACTGACTGCCGCACGCACACACTGACTGACTGAGGCACACACACACGCACACACTGACTGTGTGTGTGTGTGCGTCAGTCAGTCTGTGTGTGTGTTTGTGTTTCTGCGTCAGACTCACTGACGCGCGCACACACACTGACTGACTGACGCACACACAATGACTGACGCACACACACTGCATGAAGCTGTAAAGGAGGGAGGGGGGGAACTGGATTGATGTGAATGGGGGACAAACAGAGAGAGGTGGAGGGGTGAGGAGAGAGAGAGGAGCGGGAACATTACATCCCGGGCAACGCCGGGTCTCTCAGCTAGTATAAAATAAACATAAAGAGAGGGTGCATACCATTCAATGATGGATACAAAAAAAGGAACAACAGGACAGTCACTCTTATACTCCCAGAAAGTGAATATATATATCATTTACGTGAATCACTATCCGTATTTGAAGTGTGTGTGTAACGTGAATCACTATCCGTATTTGAAGTGTGTGTGTATATAAATATATATATACATACAAATGAGCATACAGTAATATTTCCATTTGCTATTTGCCTTGCTATGGAGGGTTTTTGTCACTTTTTTACTCACATAACTTCACATATACATACATATATAATATATATAATATATATTATATATATATATATATATATATATATATATATATATATATATATATATATATATATATATATATATATATATATATATATATATATATATATATATGCAGTGGAAGTGTATTGTGTGTATTTACCTACACACTCACTCCACATTTCAGTAACATACATATACATCTAAATAATATTCACATATACACGTTTGCTATAAATGGAATTATTACAATTTTACATTATATACACGTGCAATGAATGGAATAAACACTGTAATAAGTTTGAAATCGCCTATCCGAGCTGCTATGCATGCAGACTGATCCCTTTTCTCCAGCTTCCTTGAATGTACTACTGTATGAGGAAGATCATGTGACCAGATGCTAGTGCACGTTTAGAGAGAGGGAGGGCAGTGCTGACAAAGGGGTGTGCCTGGGTTTGTGACAGGCCATGAAGGGGCAGTGCCTTAGCAAATGCTTGTTAAAATAGAATACAAGAAAATTGGTCTTTCAAAGTTGTTTTTTTAAAAACAGAAAATGCTAAAAGTATTATTTCTTACTACAGAACTGATTTATTAAAAAAAACACACATGCAGGATATAGACTGAACTGCAGCTTTAAGGACATACTTTTTATCCACCTCTACCGCACCCAACAAAACCACTAATGGATCAAACTGGTGACTAAAACCAGTAATTTTCTTTATGATTTCTAAAACTTGTATCCAAAAGCTTTGTATTTTAGAGCAAGACCGCCATATATGAAAAAATGATCCTACCATTGAACAGTTACACCAACATCTGTCTGAGACTGTATGATATATTTGTTTTAATCTGGAGGGTAACAAATACCAACAAAAAAGAACCTTATACTGTAGGAATTTTCCATATGAAGAGCATAAATGGATGATGAAGATGCTATAAACCAAATTTCAGACCATTGAGTATCAGAAATTGTATGCCCCACATCTCTTTCCCAAGCTGAAAAGTACTTAGGTTGTATGTTACCATAGAAGCGAATAAGTATATTGTAGATAGATTATATACTGTAAGACCTGAGATAGATGTAGAAAGAGTAATGATATCCTTTAGAAGTGTAGTTTATTGTATTGCAGCTTTCTTAATATTTGGTTGTGATATCCAATGTCTCATTTGAAAGTATTGAAATCTATTAGTTTCTGTCAAATAAAAATCAGATTTGTATTGTGAAAAAGATTTAATCTGATTCTGGAAATAAAAAATGTCCACTTTATGGCACCCTCCAGAGTCCCATGGGTCATACAAATTTGAGGCCAATGCAGGAGTAAATTCCGGATTATGCAGTATTGGAGCCAGAGGAGAAGGAAAAGAAGATAATTTGAATTTCCTGAATGTTGTGTCCATATCCCAGAGTAAAGCTAATTATCGGATATTTATATAATTCCTTAGGTCTATGTTTCTTATTTAACCAAATAATCTTATGTAAGGGAATTTTAGTGATGGCATTCTCTATATCTACCCATTGTTTGATACCAGCACATGCATACCAATCTCTAAGAGTTATTAAATGGGTTGCTAAATAATATTTATGCATATCTGGCCTAATCCTCCCTCCCATTTTTTCCAAAATAATAAAACGTGTTTAGCTACCAGAGGAGGTATATGATCCCATATAAACGTCATTATTTTAGATTGAACCGAATCGAAAATGCCTTTAGGAATATTCACAGGTAAAACTTGAAAAAGATATAACAATCTTGGTAAAATATGAATTTTTGTATTTATAGCCTTTCAATCCAAGAAATCTCATAGTAATGCCACTGCAGAAGATCCTTAAATGTAGCCTTAATAGGCATGTACTGGGTCCAAAAAATGACCGGGTAACCAATACCGGGTACCCAGGAATTTTTTTTTTTACCGGGAACATGTGAACGAAGCAGGAGCGTTAAAATTGGAAAGCCAGGGGAGGAGCGCGCCCAGCAGTCCGACTCGGAAGTCTTCCGACTTCCTGTGTCTGTCGCTGCTACAGCACAGCGCCTCCCCAGCTATCCAATAGTAAAGCTCCTGATGCGGTCACATGTTCCTCTTCTGGCACCGGCTGTGAATAATGTCCTCTGCTGCCACCACCACTGACTGAAGGATGTCTTCCACTGCTCCCACCGTGACCAGGATGTCACTGGGGTCCATCTCACCCTCTGCCGCAGCTGCAGGTAAGTCTCTTCTGCTGCTCTGCTCCTGTCATTCTCCGAGGAGGACCCAGGGAGCAGAGCAGAATGAAAATTACTCAGCACCGGGTCCCAGCACCCTGGACCAGTTCCAGTTAATTTCTGGGTGCTTTAAATATGGCCGGGCACTGGGTAATTTCCTGCTAGCCGGTACATCACTAATCCTTAAAAAGATTTGGAAAGTTATATTTATATAAAGTATTGTAAGAGTCGGTAAAGTGAATACCCAAATATTTTATATACATTTTTGCCCAATTGAAAGGAAAGAGATTAGCAAGAAAATTAATTTGATCCCCTGGAAAAGTGATATTGAGAATTTTTGATTTATCAAAATTAATCTTAAATCCAGAAACAAGATAAAATATATTAAGCACTGCTATTAATTCATTCAAAGTCTGTTCCGGATTTGAAACAAAAAGTAAGATGTCATCTGCAAACATAGAAATGTTATGGTTCCTGTCACGTATGGCACCCTGCGAGCACATGACCTGCATACAGGACAAGGGTTAATACTCACTCCTCAAGCGCTCCCACTTTTCACCTCCACAGAGGTCCGTCAAATGGACAAAATCTCTTCTACATGACAAGGATTAATACACAACTCTTCACCTTCGCAAAGGTCCATCAAGGGAGTTATATCTCTCCTAAATCCGTCCCAATATACCACCATCACGAACAGCACACAAGCGGTCACGTGACTTAGATATAAAACCAGGGTTAATACACACGGCTACTCTAGCCAACTCACCTTTGTAATGTAAAAGGTGTAATTTTTGACATGTTCAGCAGAGGACATCACATGATACTCTAATTTTTAATAAAGTCCCTTTTAATTTGATACCTTCTGTAGTCACGCCCCTTGCCATCCATAGAACGCTTTGAAGCACAGCTGTAATCAGACCATGTGATATAAAAATCACAGGGGCCATATTTTATTCCAACCTTTGCCCTTATCAGGACACTATCAGCAACATGCAACCCATCTGGCCCTTTTAAGTGAACCCATACAGGATTGGCACCCCCAATTAAGCTCTCTTTGAAGCCAAGCACAAAACTGGAAAAAGTACTGACATGTTACAACCCCAACAGATGTTATTTTAAAATAAAACTCCAATCACATTAACCCCTGATGCACCATATGGATTAAAATGCATAATATCTCATAACATTATCATGATAGCTCCTTAACCATACAAAAATAAGAGGTGAAAGAGGACAACCCTGTCTTGTCCCTCTAGAAATTTAAAATCTATCCGTTAAAGACCCAATAACTAAAATCTGAGCCCGAGGAGTTTTATAATGAGTTAATATGAATTTAATAATGTTAGGACCTAATTCAAATTTGTATAATAAAACGTGGTCCATATTGGACCAATCTTCTCTGTCAAACACTTTTTATACATCCAAAGATAAAGCTACTGAAGGGATCTTATGTTTTTAAGCATACTGAATAAAATCTAGATTTTTCAAAAGTTTGATGTCCTAAAATAAATACAGATTGATCATTATTAATAAGAGTGGGAAGCAAGTCTTCTAGTCTGATAGCTAATATTTTAGTAAATAATTTAGCATCTAAATTAAGTAAAGCAATAGGCCTATAAGAGAAACATTATTCTGGATCCCTATCTGACTTAAGAAGTAAAGAGACTGAAGCATCCATCATAGATGGAGTAATTTGTTCAGAAATGAGAAATTAATTTAAAATATTAGTTAGATGAGGTGTAAAAAGAAAACAGATTTTTTTTAAATAAAATGATGCTGAATATCCATCTGAGCCTGGAGCTTTATGCATATTTAAAGTTTTAATGGCCTTAACCACTTCTTCCTCTGATATTGGAAACTCCAGTATTTTACTATCCTCCTCCGAAATCTGAGGTAGTGAAATAGACTCCCGAAATGAAGATATAAGAGACAAATTCACTTTTTCACTAGTATAAAGTTTTTGATAAAAGTCAAGAAAAGTATCCCTTTTTAATTTATCCTCTATGATTTCTGCCCTCCAAAATTGGATATGGATTGAATAAAGTTTCTCTGTATACGTTCTTTAAGTTTATGTGCTAGTAATCTTTCTGGTTTATTACCGTTATTATAAAAAAAAAACCTGTTTGGTGTATATATAATATCCCTTTCTATTTTGTCTGAGAAAAGCATGTTTAGTTTGCCTTTGGTCCCAATTACACGTTCCAATGATGGGAGGATCCTGATCTTTTATGCTCCGTTTCAAGATCCAATCATTTCTTTCTAGTATTATCTATTTCACTTTTTTTTTAATTCTTGAAGATAAACAAATTAATTTACCTCTAATTACCATTTTAAAGGTGTCCCACACATTAGAAGGAAAAGTATCTTCCGTATAATTAAATGAAAATATGAAACGATATCCCTTCTGATCTCCTCTTTAATATTTTTGTCTTGAAGTAAATTACAACCCAGTTTCCAGTAAAATGGCTCTGCTGAAATCAGAACAATTTTCAACAAAACCGATATGGGAGCATGTTCTGATACTGAGATATAATCTATATTTGCATGTGTTAACAAATGTGAGGCTTGACTGGATATAAATATATGGTCGATCCTAGAGTAGGTATGATGAGAAGAATAAACAGTATAATCTCTTCCTGAAGGATTTAATATACGCCATGAATCAATCATACAACAATGGGAAAGGGGAAAGGGGTAGAAACCCTCGCATCAGCCTCTAATCAAAAAGAATTGACAACGGTGCAATAAGGGGAAGAAGCAGAATTATAACAAATAAACAAAAGACACCCTGTGGGCAGCACTCGTTGTAAGCAAATATGAATTGGTGATAGATTTAAAATTAAAATGCTTTAATCGTATAGTTTAAAATAAATGTCAAAATGGTTGAAAGAATGGACAACTGACTGTGGTGACAAAATACAAAGGACAGACAAAAATATATAAAATACTATAACTGAGATCTAGGGGGAGAGGTGGAGTATCCACATAACTGCTAATTAGCAGAGATCAACAATCAAGGACTGAATAGTCAACCCCCTAGTTCAGCAATGACAAGGTTAAAAAGCCTGTAAAGTAGATACAGGTGACGGAGAACTATCCATGCAAAGGTATATACCAATGTGCTATGCACAATAGAGTGAAAGCTCACTGATGGTAGTTTGATAGTCCACAATGAAGATAGTGAGGAGTACCCTCAATATAGGGTTAAAGCAAGCCTAGCTATAGAAAGATCGATATGGTAGGCGATGTGTTATATAATAGTGTGCACAAGAGCTCACAAAGTGTGGTGCTTAGCTCTGGGGCACGGATCTAGTCCGTATCCAGTTATAGCCCCCTAGTATAAATGTGCCACTTACTGTAAACATGCTTAATAATACCTCACAAAATACATTGGTCAGTCAGTGACTATCAGTAGCTAGGTGCACAGGAGCTTACAAAATGTATTTTACAGCTCTGGGGCACGGATCTAGTCCGTATCCAGTTATGGCCCCCTAATACAAATGTGCCACTGTAGCAGATAAATAAACAGACTGTGAAAACATAGTGAGCAAACACATGAATGAGCCGAGTGGAGAGGGAATGCATGCAATGCAAAAGTAGTCAGCAGTTTTACCTGCTCAAAATCCTGCTGCCAGAAGATGCCCTATAACATACCTGGTGTCTAGGATGTATAGACCCAGACTCCCTTCACACGCGTGTCGGCACTATACAGTGCCTCTCACCCTCTGCTCGGCATGGAGACGTCAATGCGTGATGACATCAGTTCTGTAGCCGCCTCCCACCTGACGTACGTTTCGCTGGGGCGCTTTATCAAAGGTAAAACTGCATATGCCAGCGCTACTCCGAGGCATCAACCCTGACGAGGGCTTAACAAAACCAACAGAGATGCGGTACATATTTAATTACCTCACCTTACCCAGCACGTGTAATTGTAATTGCTGCTGACTACTTTTGCATTGCATGCATTCCCTCTCCCCTCGGCTCATTCATGTGTTTGCTCACTATGTTTTCACAGTATGTATATTTATCTGCTACAGTGGCACATTTGTATTAGGGGGCCATAACTGGATACGGACTAGATCCGTGCCCCAGAGCTGTAAAATACATTTTGTAAGCTCCTGTGCACCTAGCTACTGATAGTCACTGACTGACCAATGTATTTTGTGAGGTATTATTAAGCATGTTTACAGTAAGTGGCACATTTATACTAGAGGGCTATAACTGGATACGGACTAGATCCGTGCCCCAGAGCTAAGCACCACACTTTGTGAGCTCTTGTGCACACTATTATATAACACATCGCCTACCATATCGATCTTTCTATAGCTAGGCTTGCTTTAACCCTATATTGAGGGTACTCCTCACTATCTTCATTGTGGACTATCAAACTACCATCAGTGAGCTTTCACTCTATTGTGCATAGCTGTCAGGAATCCGCTCCGCGGGTTACTGGTTACCTTACCTTGCAGACCGGTGCAGTTCTGGAACAGCTCTCCTGATGTTTGCTGCAGCCTGGATTCACTCACCAAAGCTATACACACTCCCTCTGGTATCTACTGCAGCTGTGCAGCCTATTATGCAACCTAGACTTGCATTCATTCATTGGAGCAATATCTTCACACCCCCGCTGGGGATTGGCCTGCTGGCCTTTAAGTATTGCCTTCCCATAATGCTCCTTGCCGAGCATAGTCCTTACTGGATGTCACCAACTGTTCTGCCACAAGCGCTTGCTTGTTCTCTTGTGCTGAAGCGGAGGTTTCCCTTGCGTCCTTCAGCTTCCTGTTCTCCTGTGCTGAAGCAGAGGTTTCGTCCCTGCGTCCGTCAGCTTCCTGTTCTCCTGTGCTGAAGCAGAGGTTTCGTCCCTGCGTCCTTCAGCCTCCTGGATTCCTGCACTGAAGCGGAGGTTTCGCTCCTGCGTCCTTCAGTCTCCTGGATTCCTACACTGAAGCGGAGGTCTCCCTGTGTATCTACAGCTTCCTGGTTCCTGGGGCCTACTCTTTCCCTAATCTAGAGAGGCCGTGTCCTGGTTCCTGCGCTGCTACAGAGGATTCCCTAACCCGCTCAGGACTCTTGCGCTGTAGCGCTGGTTTAACCGTGCAGCTAGGCGGTGTGTAAATCTGGTCTGTCTTCCACCTCCTGAGACCAGTACCATGGGCCATGGTCGCCGCACGCGCAGAGAACCCCCCCGCGCTCATAAGCCGAAGCGGGGTTCTCCTGACTCCCTGTTGCCGAACTCTTGCTTGGACAATGTTTATTCTGACGTCTCCTATCCTGACCCTGGCTTGTACAACGATGATGCTGTCTTCTCCAATCCAGACCCTGCTACGTACGACTATGAACTGCGCAATCCGGATCAGCCTGCGAGGTTTAAGGTCGGTGCTTTTACAACCCTACCTCAGCCACGCGGTCCGACCCGGGTTTGTGGCGAGCACAACCGTGACAATAGCACATTGGTATATACCTTTGCATGGATAGTTCTCCGTCACCTGTATCTACTTTACAGGCTTTTTAACCTTGTCATTGCTGAACTAGGGGGTTGACTATTCAGTCCTTGATTGTTGATCTCTGCTAATTAGCAGTTAGGTGGGTACTCCACCTCTCCCCCTAGATCTCAGTTATAGTATTTTATATATTTTTGTCTGTCCTTTGTATTTTGTCACCACAGTCAGTTGTCCATTCTTTCAACCATTTTGACATTTATTTTAAACTATACGATTAAAGCATTTTAATTTTAAATCTATCACCAATTCATATTTGCTTACAACGAGTGCTGCCCACAGGGTGTCTTTTGTTTATTTGTTATAATGAATCAATCATACCCAATTGTTTTTACTCACTCTCACGTTGTAAACAACAAACAACTGTTGGTGAGAAATTATCTGTGATATTTGTGGACTATTACAAAATTACTTCTGATATTAGTTTGTGCTCCTTATTTGGGAAGACACTAGTTGTAAATTATGTCCCATAGATTCAGCTAGCTTTATTTAGAGAAAACTTATAATAAGTAACACTGCGTATGTGGTTTTACTCTGTATAAGAAGACTAGAATATCAGTTCAGAGTCATAAAGCATAACACCAGAACACAGAAAGAGGGATTCTACTCCAGAGAGGAAGAAGGAAGAACAGAACACATACTGTACATCTTGGGAAAGTATATGACAGGTTTGTTGTGAACCACTATATACCTGCAATATGTAAGTAATAACTTCAGACAATAAATGTGATTTTTGTATGCTAAACTGGACTCGGAATTATTATATTTAGAAAAGATATGATGAAATAAAAAAGATTCAACAGGATGAAAAATCTGACATATGAGGAGAGGCTAGCTAATTTAGATTTGTTTACATTAGAAAAGAGGCCTCTAAGAGGAGATATAATAAGTATATACAAATATATTCAGGGTCAAAACAAGGAACTTTCAAAATGAACTATTCATCCCAAGGGCGGTACAAAGGATTCGGGGTTATTCCTTAAGGTTGGAAGAAAGGAGAATTCACCAGAAACAAAACAAAGTGTTCTTTACAGTAAGGGCAGTTAACTTGTGGAATTCATTACCCATGAAGACTGTGATGGCAGATACAATAGATATGTTCAAAAAAAGGTTGTACATATTTTTAAAAGGGAAATGTACAGGTATACAGGGATATACCAAGTAAATAAACATGAGAAGGATGTTGATACAGGGAGAAATCTGATTGCCGTTATGTGGAGTCAGGAAGGAACGCATGTATTCCCTTTATGAGAAAGCATTGGATGATGTTTCAGAGGGTTTTTTTTTTTGTTTGCCTTCCTCTGGATCAAAATGTAAGGATTATGGGGGCTATGCACTAAGCTCAATGGGTTTGCGTTCTGATGTTCAAAAAAAGCACGTCCGTTAAAAAGTGAGGCCGGGGATGCGATTCACTAAGGCCTTGAGTCCATTTTTTAACGTAAGTGCTCAAAACACCAACAGCATATGTGTTGCTTTTTTTCCCTCTGCTAGCGTTCTTAAACTTCACGTACGCTAGCTGATAGAAAAAAAAGCCGCATGTAACATTTGCATAGAGATTTGCCATCTCCATGCAAGGCTGTTACAGGCGATCGTACACTAAATAAATACATTTGAATAATAGTGTACATGAGCAGGGGATCTCCGGAGCTGAACAGCATTGGTTTCAGGTACGAGGGCCCCCTACTTCAGGAGATACAGGCCCCGTTATGGGGTGCCGGTACCCCCTGCAGAATTTAAATGTCCCGGTCACGTGACGCGGGAGCTTGAAACTGCAGGAGATACCGGAACCCCATAAAGGTGCCTGTATCTCGGGAAGCACGGGGTCCCTGGACATAAAACCAACGTGGGTCAGCTCCAGAGACCCCCTGCACATCTACACTATGAAACACATGTATATTAAAAAAAGATTTAACAAACATCAATACACGACCCCCCCCCCCTCTGCCCAAACCCATACAGTACAGTAATGTGCAAAATAACTATTATCCAGATATCGATAATAGATTGTTTGCCCATTATTAAACACTGCATTAGCATACATAAATAAAGTAAATAAAAACAGTAGCCAGCTAATCCAATGAATACAAGCAGTAACAACATCAACAATGAATTAATTAAACCATTAACCAATGAAAACAATTAATTCCTAAACCAACTCAAAATGATAGTAACACTAACCAATCAAACCAATGAATTACTACAACATTAATGAATGTAAACATTAAAAGACAAAGAAATAAATTCAAACAATATCTGAAATAACCATTAAATGCATTAGCTAACATAATACAACATTAACTACAAACGAACACCAATTGCAAACATTTTATTACCATTAAGCAGGAAAAAAACAAACAATCACATCCACATAAGAAGTTGAAATTAAAAAAAACCAACAGCAATACCAAGCCACAAATGCCCCCCAAATATTGTCATAATAATGTATTCATCTGTACCCTAAAGTGGTACAGATTAATATATTATCAGTCAATGCACCTCCCCCAAAAAATCAAAAAACACATCCAATGAAGAAAACTGTAAAAAGAGACATTTACAAACATTCAATATATTACTTACCATTAGAAGCGGTGGCCCTCCGACTCCCGGGGTAACAGGAAGCTCACGTACCTTGAAGGCCTCCAACAGCATCCGATGCCACCCGCCATGAAGATCCGGATCAGGTACCCAAATCTTCTTTTTTCTTTCTTTAATCACCTTCTTCTATCTTCATCTGTCACCATTTCTTGATCTTCTTTATCTTCTATTTTCATCTGTCAATCCAAGAAACCCCATGGTAAATCCCAACCGATGTTGTCTCGTCGTCTTCTTGGGCTCAAATGAGGCGTCACAGCCTTAAATAGGGCTTGTGATGTCACATTTAGGCTCAAAATGGTTAACATTGGCTGTTCAAACCATGTTCCGACTTTAATTTTTTTTTTACATGACGTCACTTAAAGGGAATGATGCCAGCCAATCAGAATGGCTGTGCTTCACTAAATCCAAGATGGCCGGCGTCACATGGTATTTCAGTCAATCAGAGTGTGGAATTGGTTCCCATGATCTGATTGGCTGAAATACCATGTGACGCCGGCTTCGTCACGTCATCTTAAAGGCAAATGAAGCACATCCATTCTGATTGGATGGCATCATTCCCTTTAAGTGACGTCATTTAAATTTATTTTAATTAAAGTCGGAACATGGTTTTAACAGCCAATCAGGTGACTGTTAACCATTTTGAGGCTAAATGTGACGTCAGAAGCCCTATTTAAGGCCGTGACGCCTCATTTGAGCCCAAGAGGACGACAAGACAACATCGTTGGGATTTACAATGCGGGCCCGCTTCCTGGTCTGAGATGAGAACTGTTGTAGAAAATCCTGTAAATACAAATAAAGTACAAGAATCTGTAGTCTAAATTTAGCATACAGATGCAGCGGCCGTTAATGAAACACTTCACGCGGTGTATACCTCGGAATACCCATGTCAAGGCGCGGGATTTCTTCCAACCGTACCGCGTTAAGAAGCGAGTGCAGGCGAGTGCAGAAAATGGCATTTTAGTGTTCTGGCTTTTAAACACCTGAAATTGACACAGTAGCACAGTACTGTACACATTACATTGCATTCATTTAATTGCATTTAATTGCACACAATCCATGAAATTCAAACAACGCAACCGCGATAAGCACGTGTGCCTGGGGCGATTGGCCGCGTTAATGCTGCGTGGAGAACAGCAGCGCACACGAAAACGGCGCCGTGATTTGTTTAAATAATGGCCGCTGCATCTGTAGGTTGAACTTGATGGAGATATGACTTTTTTCAACCTCATCAACTATGTAACTATTTAACAATTGGTCTCCCAGGGTTTCCTGTTCGTGAACTTAAAAGATACAGTACCAAGTCCTGGGAAATTGGTTATTAGTTGCTCCAATTCTTGGTGCAGGTGATTAGGGAATGATTTGATGAGATTCCTGAGTTGCTTTGTATATTCCTGGGTTTGATTGTGGGTCAGTTTCTTGGAGTAGATGTTGTCCGTGAGTTTTCTATTACCTTCTCTTATGTATTTATTTGTTTCCATAACAGCCACTGCACCTCCTTTATCTGCTGGTTTGATGGTGATGTTGTGGTTGTTTTGCAGTTCTATTATGTCCTTGTTTTATTCTGGGTTTTTTTGTATTCCAAACCATGTTCTTATAATTGCGTAATCTTGGGCAATTGAAGGTCTAATGTCCTCCTTTTGTTGCACAAATTGCCTTTACTGTATCTTGTTTTTTTTGTTTTTTTTTAATGTAAATGACTCCCCTTTCTTTACAGGATGGGAACCAGGTGGGTCCCCCAGATAAGTACCAACCTGTAGCTATTTTCAGCACCAGATACCCAGGGTTGTATGTATATATGTATGTACTGTACGTATGTACTGTATGTATGTCTTTATTTATAAAGCGGCCTGTAGTGTATATAGCGGTTCACAGTAGTAATACACGTGACAATAATATAAATAACAAATAATACAGATCATGGGAATAAGTGCTTCAGACATAAAAGTAACATTTAGGAAGAGGAGCCCCATACAATCTAATTGGTAAGTAGGAAGAACATACAGAGACAGTAGGAGGGAGTTCTGGTAAGTGCGTCTGCAGGGGGCCAAGCTTTATGTATCATGTGTATAGTATTAGCCACGGTGCTACTCATATGCTTCTTTAAGCAAGTGTGTCTTAAGGTGGGTCTTAAAGGTGCATAGAGAGGGTGCTAGTCGGGTATTGAGGGTTCCAAAGATACTTACTAGTGAAGTTACTGCATTATTACTTGCTGTTTTTTAAAGGGAATATAAATGGTTGTCCAAAAGGAAGCCGGAACTGAGGTGGCAGCTTCCTATTAGCCTGAGTTCTGTCAGATATTTTCTTTCCCATGGAGGGAAATTTAAACCTGGTAACTTCAGATGTACATATCTTGGCAACCGTGGGGTCCCCAAATAATTAAAAAAATGTATAGTGTATTTAAAAAATGACAACAGCTACATATTGTCTTTTTTTTAATATACTGACATTTAATTCAGAATTTTTGTGTGAAAATCCTTTGCACCCTTTTCTTGTCTATTATTACAAAGGAATACCAATCCCAGATCCCCCACAACATGCATTTAACATTTTCTATCTTCCTTTAAAACTAAGAAAATCTTTTCATCCAAATGTGTCACTAGGCTTTAGGCTTAACCTCTCACCAATACCAATATGGAAAAGCCAATTAATTTATAATAAAAAAAAAAATATTTAGCTATATAATATTACTTTGATACTATTATATAACAGTAACATTCATATTAATACAATGTTGTAGTTTTAACGGCTCTTTTAGCAATTCAATAGTATGGTACAACAAAATATATGGTTTACATTTATTTATTTTTATGGTAGAATTCTTGCTTTGGCAACTTGTAGAGCATATATCTTCCACTGTACATTTGTCTTTAATATTAATGTAATACTACAGATGTAGTATACTTTTTTGCCCGCATTAACGCAGAATAACGCACGAAAAAAAGGATATAACGCACACACTATCATTGTTTTCAGTGGCGCAGGCTTTAATGCAGCGTTAAATATCGCATTAGCATTTACTCAACGTTTCATGTTAATGGGTGCAATAGCGTTTGCTACATCTGTAAGTTTCTTAGTATACCTTCAATTCAAGGAACCCTTAAACTGCAACGTTTGGTAAGCTGCTCAATGATACCAAATGTAGTATGCTGTGATCTATCATTTGTAAGTGTGGGTCAGGACTTAGTTTGCGATGTTAAACTCTCCATGCTGCCTGGGATTTGTCAAGCTTTGTCACATACAAAAAGTTCTAGGGATGTGCAAAGCATAACTGCTTGGTTACCATAGAGATACTTCTAGTTAAGCAGTGGAAATCTTGAAAGGGCCAGAGGATGAGTGACAATACAAGGACTTAGCAGTTGATCTGAAGAGCCAGACTGAATTAATGAGATTTTTCACAGGGAGATATAATCAAGACTTGCCCAGTATGGCACTTGGGTTTCTTTCGCTTTCTCAGCTGCTATCTTAGAAAGTAGCAATGGAAATATTTAATTGCTTTTTTTTAAGCCTACTAAGATTATCCTAACCTATAACATTTAAAGGATCTAATGAAAAGCCAACATTTTCTTAACATTTGCTGACTATTACTCTGTTTTTAGTGGCAGTTGCCCTTTATTTGTATGGAAATGGGAAATTCAATAGTTGCTTTTTATTTTGAGCAGTTAATGTCTACCTACTGTGAATGCATTATAATTGGAACTACGTTTTCAGGAGATCCATTTAGAAGCAAATCAAGAGATACTTTTTATGTATAAATCGTTTATGTTACAAACAGCTACTGACAATTTGTAGGTACTTCTTATGTAACCTTCATGCCATGTTGACCAGATAGCCTTAAAGGTATGTAAATGGGGGTATAATTGTGCGGTCTTCAGGGCGAAGAAAACTTACATCACCCTGAGTATCAACTCCACAAGAAATCATCCATCTGACTTCTTCCAAATCTTGAGCAGCTTGGTTGATCCAGGCTGCACCTCCATCAGGGTTTGTCCAACTGAGGAGCGATGTGTTGAATTTCATCGATTCTTTGATGATAACATCACTCTCATCCATGCTGCTATTCATCCCCGATGGATCCTGTGATCCATCTCACCCGCAGGTAAAGGTTGTCTTGGAAGTGTTCAGCAACATCTCAATTGGATGTCCTTTCAATCAAGACTGAAATAAACTGGACTACTTGTGACCTGGATCTCTGTCCATTATGGCTCCTGACAGAGACCATTGATGCAGTGGCTCCGTGGTTGGTGGAGATCATCAAAAGATCCCACTGAGGTGCCGGTGCCCTTGAAAAAGGCACTTGTTCTGCTCCTGTTGAAGAAAGTGGGTCTAGATTTTGATGTTCTCACCAACTATCATCCAATCTCCAACCTTCCCATGGTAAGTAAAGTGTTGGCGATGGTAGTTTTCACCCAGGTGGAAGATAGTCTGGAAAGGTCTGACTTCTTCAATCCCATGCAGTCTGGCTTTAGAGACGGTCATGGAACTTAGTCGGCCCTGGTCTGTATGGGGGAGCATTTATTGATGGCCATGGACATCCATGGAAATCGGCTGTATTTCTGCCCTTGTCATGTAGGACCTCTCAGCGGTCTATGACTTGATTGATAATGGGGTGCTGTTGGTATTGGTGGGACTGCATTACAATGGGTCCTGCAGGGCCAGACCCACATATGGGGTCCCATGTGTAACTAACTGTCCTGTCCCCTTTGGTATCCATCAAAGGTCAGCCCTGTTTAACATGTACAGTATGTAAGACCACTGGGCGATTTCATCCAGAAGCATGGTCTGAAGTGCCACCCAGTGCTGATGACACCTAGATCTATGTTTCTTTCAAGGACATCCCAGGGATGGCTGTTGTTACATTGATGACTTGCTTAGATGAGGTGGCAGCATGGATGGAGATGAACTGGCTGAAGCTCAATCCCGTCAAGACATAACTAATGATTATATGTTCGACAAGACACCTGATTATGGGACAGGGGATTTCTAAGCTGCCCCTAATCAATGGTGTACAGCCGGCCCCCGGGCCCAAGGTTCGTAACCTTGACACCCTCTTTAACTAGAGTCTCAACATGCGAGCCCAAGTAGCCACAGTTGCTAAGGTTTTCTATCTGAGGCTACTTTGGAGTTTGCTCCACTCCTGTCGCCTGTGAACCTAGAGCCACTGGTCCATGCCTCTGTGTCTACGCGGATGAACTACGGGAATACCTTATATGCAAAACTACCGGTGTGCCTTGAGAAAGTCCTTTACGGACGAAACGCGTAGGTGCATTCCTGCCATTGTTTGTTCTCTGTAACTGACCATTAAATTCCCTTTTTTATTCTCATCCCTGTTTGGAGTTACCCTTATTTTTTGGCGATCTACTAGCTGGAAGCTGCTGGGAAACGCTGCTGTGCTCCTCTTCATCCTTGCTGTTACTGCCAAAATTGGGTTTGAGATTCAGTAAGCGCCGATAATTGCTTGATTTCGCCAGTTTTCGTATCCGATAATTTTGTTATGGCCAGTCGGCTGGCGATAAGCCGGTTTTCGGCACTTATCGCCACTTTTTTAATTCGGCTGTATTCAAATAGCAAAATCAGCTTATCGGGGCTGATCGGCACTAAGAAATTGAGACTTCATGGCCAATTTCTCCCGCCAACTAAAGTTGCCAAGTTGGAGGGGAGAACGATCGCTAAGGCTGCCGGAACGGCACTTAGAAAAAAAAAACTCATCTGTACATCAATGGAGTCAATGGAGCGGGGACGTATAACAGTATAGTACTGTTTACGTTCGATTGCTCACAATACAAATGTGTTGAGCATTACAGTGTGGGGGCCATTCACTGCATTGTGTCACACCTGACTGATTATTTGTATAACATAGAACTTTTATATGTTTTCATCATTTGCGTGTCACATTACTCATCATGTGATGATGTGTCAAGGGAAAAACCTATACTTAACTCTTAAAGGAGAACATCACATCATATCAAACATGTTAATGAAGTGTGCGACAATTTATTATATGATGTTACCCATGTCACACATGTAACACATACACCGTATGTTCATGTTGCTTTACATTACACAATGCTTGTAATGTGTAACGCATATTTAAACGTTCATGTACATCTTTCTTCTCATGTTTACATGTACTTTGGGTCCTCCCTTTTTTCATGACGTCCGTTATTGGACAATCAATCACATTGCATGTTTACATTGTAAACTTTGCATTACAAGCACTTCATGCTATCTTATACACACATCTACACTAGTTAATCATTGTTACACCTTTCAAACTGATTCAAAAGCAACTATCCTCATGACATAAATTTATGCATATGCACACGAGAATTCATTGTTGTGAACATGTGACACTAACATGGCTACTTAGACATGTTGCTGCAAACTTTTTCTACGTCAATCTCAGGCTTTTTTCCTAATTACATGACTGAGTGTTGCGTTCAGAAGTGTTACATGCATTACACATTACACTAATAATTTACAATGAATGCTTGTGGCGGCGCTACATAGATGATATTATTTTTATCTGGTCAGGCACTTTAGCACAGTTAACACAGTTTCAGTTATATATGAATAACAACACTAATAATTTAAAATTCACGTTTGTCACTAATACTAATAAAATAGAATTTTTAGATTTAGAAATCACTATAGTTAATAATCACATACACACCAGCACATATTTTAAACCGGTTCAATCAAATAATTATTTACATGCACAGAGTCACCACAATCCCACATGGGTCAAAAACATCCCTAAGGGACAGTTCATTAGACTGAAAAGAAACAGCTCACATCCAGATACATTTAAAATTCAAGCCGAGGATTTAAAACAAAAATTTGTGGAGAGGAAGTACTCCCCACTAGAGTTGGATAGAACTATCTCTGAAGTTGCAGCGATGGACAGAACCAGTCTCTTACAATATAAAAATAAAAATAAAAATATTAACTCATCAGGCAATTTGTCATTTGTCACTCAATATAACCAAATGGCACCCAACATACGCAAAACTTTAAGAAAATACTGGCCAATATTGAAAAAGGATAAAGAACTAGAGGGAATTCTACCCGAATATCCACATATTATATTCACAAAAGCTCCTAATATAGGACAGAGACTGGCACCCAGCTGTCCATCGCTGCAGCCAGTTCAAAGAGACACAACACTCTGTGGGGGATACTTCCTCTGTAACAAATGCACGGCATGCAAATACAGTAACAAAAAAATTAATTTTATATCAAATAAAACACATAAACAGTATAAAATTAAACAACATATTACATGTAGTAGTTCCTTTGTTATATATTTACTTGAATGTCCGTGTGGTCTGCAGTATGTGGGTATGACAACGCGAGCTATAAAAAGACGTTTGTATGAACATATATACAATATTAAAACTGGTTTAGTCACACACAATGTGTCTAATCATTTTCTTCAGGTGCACAATAAAGACCCAAAAGGTTTGAGGTGCGTAGGAATAGAGCGCATTGTACCACACTGGAGAGGAGGTAATACATTGAGCCTATTGGGGAGAAGAGAGTCCTATTGGATTTATGAGTTATGTACTCTGTCCCCAATGGGCTTAAATGTAGAATTCGATTTGAAATCCTTTTTGGTGGGTTAGTACCAAATACATCCACATAAGGTGCCATGTCATATACATTAGTGTTTAAATTCGCTTATAGCAGTAGGTTCCTCCTACATAAATAAGCACACTATCACTGGTTTAATACATTTTATCTAATCATAATTCGCATATTATATTAAATAATTAATTAAAAAAAATTTTTTTTTTTTTTTTTTGTCCTACCTTAAAATTATGCATTTTTTTTTTTTTTTTTTATTTTAATTCATTTTTTTTTTGTTTATATACATAAATATATATATGTTAGTAGTATATGTTCATTGTTTATTGTGTCATGTTTAAATATATATGTTGTTAGTAGTATATGTTCATTGTTTATTGTGTCATGTTTAAATATATATGTTGTTAGTAGTATATGTTCATTGTATATTGTGTTATGTTTAATGTTGTCATTATGTATAACAGCTGTACAAAATAGTAAGTAGCTTTTTTGTTCAAAGACATTCTCACTGTGCAGTGTCTGATTGCAAACACACTAAGAGCAACTTTATTACAAGCACAGCACATGTGCAATTAGCTACAGGTGGAACTATTTACCCAAATGGTGAAGTCAGTATTTAAAGGACATTTTGGACTTTTTTATTCATATACCCCTGAGGAAGAGAGCAGATCGCTCTTGAAACGCGTAGGGTGGAGGTTCAAGCCCCGCACACATTGGTGTAGTACCCCCGTACATCGGTGAATCAACGTGAGCTGCCAGCTAACCATCTCTTATAGCCGCCGACGAGTTGAACCAGCTGTTGCGGTTTTCCATTATTTAAGCGCCCTGCTTGGCGCCCTGCAGGAGTACCTGCTGACAAGTTGCGTCCACGAGCGGATAGAGACGCCAGCTAGCAGTGAGCAGCAGATAGACTAGCTCACGGTGGTCCGTGGCTGACATCGTGCTGAATCAGCTGCAGCTGAGTTCTATCTGCTCAGACGTGCTTCCTGGAGCTGCAGGAGTCCCTGCTGGTGAGCTGCACCCACGAGCCGACAGAGAAGCCAGCTAAGCAGAGAGCAGCACACAGATGAGAGGGGATACTCTCTAAAATATCCACTGCCTGCAAACCTATTCCATCTGGTGAGTAGGCATTGCTATCATCAACATTGGTGCTACGGAGCAGTTGAACCACCTATTCAGATTTTTAATTGCTTAAATCTATGTGTCCATGCAAATTGTGCATTATAGTAAATATTAATTGTTATTAAATGATTTTATTGTCCTAAAAATACCATTTCAGTATTCAGCTGTTATATGTTGTCTTATATGTTGTTTGTTTAATGTTTCAACAGTATTACGCTATGTGTTGTGCTTTCTCTTTGTTTTCAAGCCCACCGTGAGGATCAACAATCTTCACAACCAACAGGCTTGGTTTTCGTATATCCTTTATAGTGGTAAAATTTTATAGGCGCCCACGGAACTATTCCCTGTCCATACTGTTTTCCTGACCAGGGGGTCAGGCTTTGTGTCCTAGGCAGCCCCTTATGTATAGTTTTAATTAATATATAAGGTAATAGTTACTACACCACACACATTGCGGTTAGCGCTACCTGTTTTGTTGTTTATGTGCATTTCCCCCTTTTAGGTTAGCAGCTTTCCAGGACAATTATGTCTCAATTGTTTGCTCAGAGAATCAGTAGGAATATTGACATTAATAGCATCTTTGCAGATGAGGAAATTCCCATCGCAGTTGATAATGTATCACATGATATGGAAAATATGGCTGATAAATTAGAAAAACTACTGATTGATGAAAACAAGCAGCTGTGGGATGCGATAACCATTGAAAAATATATTGAACAAAAACGTATTCCACGAGGTCTGAGATTATTTAAAAAACCTACAACAGACTTCAAAAGTGAATCATTTATTTTGGAATGGAATCGCATCCTTGACAGCTGTTCGTTTGAATTAATGCGTCTGTTAATATCAAAACGCAAAGTATGTCTTCAAACATTAGACAAGGAAATTAACGATATGAAGGGATACTTTGAAAAGTATAAAGATAATTGTGAGTTACCAATGCTAGAAGCTAGAATTAAAACAAAAATGGATAAATTACAAAAAGATACTATAATCTCAAAACAAACAAAGTTCCAAAGGGACAAAAATGATTATGTCACGGGATGTTATAGAAATTGGAAAAAACCCAGATATGATAATGAAAAATATAGGTATAATAAGGATTATTCACATAAAATTCCTTCAAATTATAAAAAAACTATTGTAAAACCTAATGAAATATCCTCTGATCCAGTACAATTTATAGCCCCTAAGAGGTCTAGAAGACCTTCAACACCATCTTCTATAAAACCAGTAACTGGCAGTACAAAAGCCAAACACCCGGCCCCTCCTGTTCCTCCAAGCCCTCTAGTCAACATACAGGGTAAAGATACTGACAATATCTTTGATCAATATCATCATCAGAATAAGTACCAACCTCTTATAGACCTAGATAGAGAACAACGTCTCCCTGGTCACAGTCGGGAAGAAGAGAAAAATACGTTCTCTTTTTTAGACTGGCGACAAACGAGGGAGCCCAAACAAGCAAGAGATGTAATAAGAGACTTATTGGGAAAAGAAAACTCCCTGAAAGACAATCGAAAAAGAAAAAACACTCTAGAGGAACGAGAGGAGGGAGAAAAATTAGGCAAGGTACAAAAACAGTAAGTCAAAGTGCTTATCAAAATATCTTTAATATAAGCCAACATCCAATTACCATCAAAGAAACTAAGCTATTATCAAAAGGTTTATCCTTTGCTCCAGTTACAGGGCCAGATAGTTTTAAGTTGTATGTTGATGTCCAAAGATATGTGCGCAAGCTTTGCCTCAAAAAATATTTTCAAAGAGACGCCATATCTAGACTGGACAACAACACTAACTTACCACTAAATACAAACAATTCAACGTTCAGAAATCCCTCAACATTCTTTCCTAGGTTTGTGAGTGGTCCCTTTGTGGACACATTCGCCAAAATGGTCACAGATGACCTAGAGACCCTAAGTAGAAACCACAAAGTTAGGACTGATAATCTTAGTAAAGATGAAAAAATAACTTTACGTGCACTTGAAGAAAATGAAGACATAATCATAAAACCAGCGGATAAGGGGGGGGGGTTGGTAATCATGGATAAATCATATTACATCCAAGAGTCACTGAGAATTCTAAGTGACATATCCACTTACCAACTCCTCCCAACGAATCCTACTACACATTACCAGCAAAAATTATTTAATTATTTAACATTTGGTTTAGATCAAAATTTAATTACTCCAAAAGAATTTGACTTTCTTTACAATAAACACCCCAGACTACCTTTGTTTTATATAATCCCTAAAATACATAAAAATATAAATTTTCCCCCCGGCCGCCCCATCATTTCGGGCATTCAATCATTAACATCACACTTATCTCAATATATAGATAGACAACTCCAGAAATATGTCATACAATTACCTTCTTACCTCCGGGATACTACCCACATACTGCAGACACTCCAGGACATTCAGTGGCAACCCCATTATATTTTTGTTACCGCAGACGTCAATTCATTATACACCATAATCAACCATGATCAAGGATGTGAATCAGTCTTAAACACCCTAAAAAATGACCCATCTGTTTCAAAAGAATTTAGAGATTTTTTGATTTTAGGAATTAATTTCATCCTTTGTCACAATTTTTTTCACTTTAATAAAGCTTATTATTTGCAGGTATGTGGCACCGCCATGGGCACCAAGTTTGCTCCTAGTTATGCTAATATATTTATGGGATATTGGGAGAAACAACATATATGGTCCAATTGTCCCTATGGTGCAAGCTTGGTGCTGTGGCGGCGCTACATAGATGATATTATTTTTATCTGGTCAGGCACTTTAGCACAGTTAACACAGTTTCAGTTATATATGAATAACAACACTAATAATTTAAAATTCACGTTTGTCACTAATACTAATAAAATAGAATTTTTAGATTTAGAAATCACTATAGTTAATAATCACATACACACCAGCACATATTTTAAACCGGTTCAATCAAATAATTATTTACATGCACAGAGTCACCACAATCCCACATGGGTCAAAAACATCCCTAAGGGACAGTTCATTAGACTGAAAAGAAACAGCTCACATCCAGATACATTTAAAATTCAAGCCGAGGATTTAAAACAAAAATTTGTGGAGAGGAAGTACTCCCCACTAGAGTTGGATAGAACTATCTCTGAAGTTGCAGCGATGGACAGAAACAGTCTCTTACAATATAAAAATAAAAATAAAAATATTAACTCATCAGGCAATTTGTCATTTGTCACTCAATATAACCAAATGGCACCCAACATACGCAAAACTTTAAGAAAATACTGGCCAATATTGAAAAAGGATAAAGAACTAGAGGGAATTCTACCCGAATATCCACATATTATATTCACAAAAGCTCCTAATATAGGACAGAGACTGGCACCCAGCTGTCCATCGCTGCAGCCAGTTCAAAGAGACACAACACTCTGTGGGGGATACTTCCTCTGTAACAAATGCACGGCATGCAAATACAGTAACAAAAAAAAAATTAATTTTATATCAAATAAAACACATAAACAGTATAAAATTAAACAACATATTACATGTAGTAGTTCCTTTGTTATATATTTACTTGAATGTCCGTGTGGTCTGCAGTATGTGGGTATGACAACGCGAGCTATAAAAAGACGTTTGTATGAACATATATACAATATTAAAACTGGTTTAGTCACACACAATGTGTCTAATCATTTTCTTCAGGTGCACAATAAAGACCCAAAAGGTTTGAGGTGCGTAGGAATAGAGCGCATTGTACCACACTGGAGAGGAGGTAATACATTGAGCCTATTGGGGAGAAGAGAGTCCTATTGGATTTATGAGTTATGTACTCTGTCCCCAATGGGCTTAAATGTAGAATTCGATTTGAAATCCTTTTTGGTGGGTTAGTACCAAATACATCCACATAAGGTGCCATGTCATATACATTAGTGTTTAAATTCGCTTATAGCAGTAGGTTCCTCCTACATAAATAAGCACACTATCACTGGTTTAATACATTTTATCTAATCATAATTCGCATATTATATTAAATAATTAATTAAAAAAATTTTTTTTTTTTTTTTTTGTCCTACCTTAAAATTATGCATTTTTTTTTTTTTTTTTTATTTTAATTCATTTTTTTTTTGTTTATATACATAAATATATATATGTTAGTAGTATATGTTCATTGTTTATTGTGTCATGTTTAAATATATATGTTGTTAGTAGTATATGTTCATTGTTTATTGTGTCATGTTTAAATATATATGTTGTTAGTAGTATATGTTCATTGTATATTGTGTTATGTTTAATGTTGTCATTATGTATAACAGCTGTACAAAATAGTAAGTAGCTTTTTTGTTCAAAGACATTCTCACTGTGCAGTGTCTGATTGCAAACACACTAAGAGCAACTTTATTACAAGCACAGCACATGTGCAATTAGCTACAGGTGGAACTATTTACCCAAATGGTGAAGTCAGTATTTAAAGGACATTTTGGACTTTTTTATTCATATACCCCTGAGGAAGAGAGCAGATCGCTCTTGAAACGCGTAGGGTGGAGGTTCAAGCCCCGCACACATTGGTGTAGTACCCCCGTACATCGGTGAATCAACGTGAGCTGCCAGCTAACCATCTCTTATAGCCGCCGACGAGTTGAACCAGCTGTTGCGGTTTTCCATTATTTAAGCGCCCTGCTTGGCGCCCTGCAGGAGTACCTGCTGACAAGTTGCGTCCACGAGCGGATAGAGACGCCAGCTAGCAGTGAGCAGCAGATAGACTAGCTCACGGTGGTCCGTGGCTGACATCGTGCTGAATCAGCTGCAGCTGAGTTCTATCTGCTCAGACGTGCTTCCTGGAGCTGCAGGAGTCCCTGCTGGTGAGCTGCACCCACGAGCCGACAGAGAAGCCAGCTAAGCAGAGAGCAGCACACAGATGAGAGGGGATACTCTCTAAAATATCCACTGCCTGCAAACCTATTCCATCTGGTGAGTAGGCATTGCTATCATCAACATTGGTGCTACGGAGCAGTTGAACCACCTATTCAGATTTTTAATTGCTTAAATCTATGTGTCCATGCAAATTGTGCATTATAGTAAATATTAATTGTTATTAAATGATTTTATTGTCCTAAAAATACCATTTCAGTATTCAGCTGTTATATGTTGTCTTATATGTTGTTTGTTTAATGTTTCAACAGTATTACGCTATGTGTTGTGCTTTCTCTTTGTTTTCAAGCCCACCGTGAGGATCAACAATCTTCACAACCAACAGGCTTGGTTTTCGTATATCCTTTATAGTGGTAAAATTTTATAGGCGCCCACGGAACTATTCCCTGTCCATACTGTTTTCCTGACCAGGGGGTCAGGCTTTGTGTCCTAGGCAGCCCCTTATGTATAGTTTTAATTAATATATAAGGTAATAGTTACTACACCACACACATTGCGGTTAGCGCTACCTGTTTTGTTGTTTTTGTACAAGCTTCACGTTACATCATTGTCAAATATCATGATTGCCTGCTGAATACACAGAAAAAATACTTCTTAGATCAAATGGAGACAGCTTGGGAGCCAAGTACTTTAATATGTTAATGTAACACGTAGCATTTTAGTATGTCACCTGACATCATCACATACCTATTTAAAGGACGCCCATTACCTGCTCATTCACAGCTACTGATTTCAAAATGTTGCGATTGTTTAGGAGACGTCGGAACATTCTTTTGCATGAGTGGCTTGCTGATGAAGAGAATGACATAGGGCAAGGGAGGGACAGAGCCAGGGACAGTGACAGGGACAGGCACGCGGATACGACAGGGACAGGGAGAGGGACAGGGCGAGGGACAGGTAGAGGGATAGGAGATCAGAGGAGAAGACAGAGGAGACAAGTTGTGCCTCGTCCGCGTGTGTACAGGGAGAGAACCCTGTTAGATGGGATGAGTGAGGAGGAGATAGTAAGTCGCTATCGTTTGAGTTCAGCAGCAATCTTATCTCTTTATGAAGAGATAAGGGGAGATCTAGATTTTGTGACAGCCAGAGGTCGTGCAGTCCCTGGGCTTGTTAAAATGCTGTGCTCATTACATTATCTTGCTTCCGCGTCATTCCGGACAACTGTGGGCATAGTGGGCGGGGTCTCGCAATCTACATTCTCGCGGGCCTTTACCCAGTTTCTGTATGCACTCAATAGACGCGCTAGGAATTATATTAATTTTCCTACAGAGGCGACAGAGTGGCTGGAAGTCAGGAATGGCTTTTATAACATAGCAGGGATACCATATGTGCTGGGTGCAATCGATTGCACCCATGTTGCTTTGATTCCACCTAGTCAGAGTGAACATGTTTACCGCAACCGTAAGCACTACCATTCACTGAATGTCCAGGTGGTATGTGATGCCACAATGAGGATAATGCATGTGGTACCCAAATTCCCTGGTTCCAGTCACGATTCCTCTATCCTGAGGAACTCTTCAGTCTTCCATGCTTTCGAACAAGCCCATTTTGGACATGGTTGGCTGCTGGGTGAGTACATATTTGGATGTTGTAACACAAAATACATTTTTCATTAGGAATATTTTCATTTTAGAATGTTATCACTAATGTTACCTTATGTATGCTCCATTGATTATAGGTGACTCAGGATACGGAATTAGGCCGTGGCTCTTGACTCCGGTGCTAAACCCTCAAACTGAAGCAGAGGAGAGGTACAATGCAGCCCATATATCTACGCGATCTGTTATAGAGAGGACATTTGGCCTACTCAAGACCAGATTTAGGTGTCTCGACAGAACTGGTGGGGCTCTTCAATTCAAGCCACAAAAAGTGTCTGATATTATCCTTGCCTGTTGCATTTTGCACAATGTGGCACTCATACATAATGTACAATCAGACATAGCTGAGCCTTTGGTGGAGGAGCATCCCACCCATGTAGCTGCTGAAAATGAACAAACAGCCAGTGGTGGCCAGACACGCCAGAATCTCATAAATTCGTTTTTTTCTTGTAAGTAAAAACATATACTGTATGTTCGTAGTACTACTTTTATATATAAATTATGTTATATTAACACTAATTTTTATTTACATAACCTTCTGTTAGGACACAGATGAATATGGGTTGCACACCTTTCTCTTCTCTGCTGTGTGCACAAAGCCATGTGGCACCGGTATGTTATTGTTGCACAGGTTATATAATCCTTCTTCGATTGTAAATTAGTTTTGTGTATGTGAATACAACTGGTGTAACAAATGAGTAATTTTTTAGCATTGTGTTGTTGATTATGCAAACACAATACACATAGTATGGCCATAGTCATTCATTCTTGCAGTATGGTTACATACAATGTTATTGTTACAGTGTAACATGCACATCCATATGATGTGTAAACCAGGCTGCTTTTCATTTTTAATGTGATAAAAAATACATGGTGTTTCACATTTAACACCAAATACACACTTTGCTGTGTTGCTTACGTTAGTGAAGATGTCATGTCAATGTTTGCAATTTATATATTGTTCCATTGCATTATAGGTATATCTCCTCTGACTGATCATGGTATGTATATTAACTGACATCTGTCATAAGATGTGCCTACCTCAATATACGTTTAATTATACGCTGTAAAAACCCAACATATTGGTAAACGTTAAATCTTACATACATGTAGTTTCTGTATCATGTACATGCGTTTAGCTACTATAGAGGTTTCATGAGCATAGTATTAGAAAATGATTAGTGCCATGACATCACATTTAATGTATGTTCCCTTAAATATTCCATTAATGTAATATAGAGGTCGGTGGAGAGAAGGGGATAAATGCTGATAGTTTTTTTCTTACGGTAGCTGATTAATCACGGATGCAATTGAGTGATCATAACACTCCATGCATGAATGCCTGTAATCACACCAATGCTTTGTACATATTATATGTTGCAATGTATGTGCTTAGTAGTGGTGTAAATTATTTGTAAACATTACGTTAACATTATCACATGTGTATGTATAAGTCACACATGTGTGTTGATGTGACCTACATGTAACAAGTGTCAAACTGTTAACACAAACCCAATTGTGTCTCAGATATATGTGTAATTTTGCATAATTCATTTCACACAATGACAATGTTGTTAATATAGTTGGAATGTCATTCACGTCACTTCATCATTATTATGATGATCATTTACAAGTATTCTGAACATATGAATGTCAAACACGTGCACAGTTGCATAGGCACACTTTTCAAGACAACTGTTTGTGTCTGTATCAATTTGTGTATGATGCATGTATAACACCGTCAAATGATAAAATCATGTTTATTATGGTAGCTTATATCATCATATTCACTTTACTATGTATGTGTTGAACGTTTAATAAACAAAGAAAAGTATAGTTAGTTTGGTACATGAAATATACACATAAACGTAATTGTTTACATAATGTTGACCTAATATTCATAACATCATGCATTGTAGTTGACCACTACATTTTGCAATAACATTATTTGCAACATTACCAAAACATTTTAACAACATCCCCATGTTACAAGCGCATTTTTACATGAAATGGCTACTTGGTTGTAAGTCTACTTGACATAGTTTCTACAGTCATACGTTCCATTAGACAATATACTACACAAATGTGTTTGCAGAGTTGGAATGGTTGTTATATATAAAACAGATCATGGCATATAATGTTAGTACAAAATTAAGAACACACATTAAAATTTCTAAATGCACTGTTTAGCAACATCATTATGTTAATTAAGTGCTTATGCAATATAGGCATAATTGGATCAAATTTTGTATTGTTTGTTAATATGCGCTGCAAACATAATAAAAATAGTTCCATATGTAGTATATTAGTCAGTCGGTCCTCCTCACAATCATCTCATATAACGTTAGACTCTTCTGAAATAATACATTGATCCCATTGAATCTTCCCCCAAATCTCTGAAATACAGCAAACACATGATGGTCAAAGATGGCACCCTAATATATGTGTAGCCGTGACAACGCGTTACACATCTCTATACAGTATGATTGTGTATATCCACGCGTTATTCACTTATATGTTAGAAGTACAAGGTTACAAGTAAACATCATTATGTATCCTTTTGTTAATTGCGTTGCACGCATAACTATGTATATGATCTTTCCGTTGGCTTTATACATAATAATGTGCGCGCACATCTTACTTTGCGCACGCACTTCACGATTGGGTCGACAAAGTGTTAGCGCATGTGTACGTTGTGCGTTCAATACATGTTGTAACTACCATTAATCATATAATATTTATTTCAAATCCAATGAAGGCGAAACTACATTCGTTCTAAACGCGTACTTCAATAATCTTTTTAAACAGACGTGTGTGGACGGAAACAACGGCCGTTCACCCAAAGAGTGAATCCAATACGTGTGATGTCATGTTAAGGCAGTGTGAAGTGCACGCAAACACTCCTACAACAGAATTAACATTGGCCTAACGCACAGTGCACGGGCACAAACACATACGCGCGCGCATGACACAGTGCAGTGACCGTAACTATAACAAACCGACACAGCCAATAGGCTTTGACGCGCGCACGTCGGTTGGGGGCGGGGCTTACATCCATAATCCTTTTTAAGGACGCCTTGGCACATTACAAGGGTCCCACGTCATATGTGGCTGACCCGGTTTTTTTTATGATGTTGCATGATAAAGAAACAGGTGTGTGTTACAGTTATGGTAACATGTTGCTATTATATGTTTTAAGAGATAGGAAAGTAGGTATATTTATTCCCTGACCAATGTGTACTAATCTTTCTGGTTCTAGTATATTGTAATAGGAAAAAATGTGTTTGTGAACACTACATGTTATGCAGTCTGCTATGTTACGCTGTATCCACGCATTTAAAGTAAAAATGGTGGAGAGAAAAAAGTTTAAACTTTTAACGATGAGCCAACGCATAACGATTGTTATATTTACCATTCTTGTAGAAGTAACACTTCGTTTGGCTGCAACTGGTCGCTCCAGAAAGACAATGCATTTGCATCCATGGTTAAGTCCACCGCTGAATTCTGTAGGACACACATCTCCATGAGGCGCTCATAGGAATCGCCACTGCCTTCTTCAAACAATTGGTCCGGAGGTAGGTACATTTCTTGGTTTAGCCATTCGAAATCGTTTGGAGCACAAAGGCTTGGTAAAACATCATTGTCGTTATGTTCTTGTAGCATGTGTGTTTCAGGAATGGAGGGTGCAGATATTGCAGCAGGTATCGATTCACACGGAACAGTAGTAGCTGATCCATTGCTATAGGTATTAGGAATAAATATGCTATTTATCAGAAGATACAGTATGTGCCATGTTCCATGGTGATTTTAAATTGCGGTGCAATCTGCCAAAATCCATACCTTTCATGTAGGTTATCCAGCACACGTTCAAAACATTCATTTGTTGATAAAGTGAATCTTACCGAGGATTTAAAATTTCCAGCGCGGCCCTGGTCTTGGTAATAAGGATATTTTCTTCTGATCAAATCATAGATCTGGCCCACGTTGGCTTTGTTTTCTTCAGTTGATATGATAGCCTCCGCAATCATTACTTTATACGCTTTGTGTGGATGGGTGTTCATCATTATAACCTCAGCCATTGCAGCTTCTCAAATAATGTGAGTGGAGTTCTACGTTTGGTCTTGTGAATGTGAAACTATTTCAATGTTATCTTTTTTTGTGGGTTTGTACTCAAGGTCAGCAGAAAAGTTACATTTTTCACTCCTTTTTGCAAACACCAATTCGATTGTGTAGAAATAATTGCCAGACATTTGTGGGTTCTGATTGCCATTTCACTGTGAAAGTCCAATTAATGTATTTTTATCTACATTCTCAAAACAAGTCTCGGATTTTTATTAAAACAGAATGTGGGTGAGAAAATAAACAGTGTTGTCATTATGAAAATAGTGCTTACATAGACATATAATGAGATATACACACACACCTGCTAATGTTTTTGTCTCTCTTTTTTGCAACATTTCACTGTGTATCTTTCTGTCTGGTTAACTCCCTGTCTGACTCACAGAGTTTAACTATGTGTGTATATGTAGATATATATATATATATATATATATATATATATATATATATATATATATATATATATATATATATAATGTGTGTATATATATATATATATATATATATATATATGTCTCTCATAAACACAGATACATATGTATATTGTACTATATATATATCTCTAAACCCAATCTTGAAAGATGTGTGTGTATATTACTTTTTTTAAGGCCTTATATGTCAACAGGGTTTTTTTTATATTGCTCAGACTTATTTAAAGGTTTATATATTACAGGGTTAGTATGTTTGATGGCCTATTACAGTCAGCTGTGTCCAATTTAGAGTTACCATCAAACAAGGCCTTTTGTTAGTTTAGAAGGCCTGTAGTGTTATAACCTATAATATATATTTTTAATACAGTTGTACACTGAACATATTGATGGCAGTAAGTAGGCCTTGTATGAAACCTATTTAAATGGTGATCAAAATGAGTGAATTATGTGATTAATAATAATTTTAGGCCCATAGTGTTATAGGCTCAGATTATGTATATTTCACTAACATTAGGCCTGTATTATTATAATACTGTGTTTTCAAAAGGAAGCATCAAGTCTATGCTGTGAGAAAATAAAAATATACCACTTTATATAGTTAAACTATATATATATATATATATATATATATATATATATATATATATATATATATATATATATATATATATATATATATATATATATATATATATATATATATATATATATATATAAATTCATAGGATTCTGAAATGAAAGATGTAATGTTCTCTGCTGGGGTAAAAAGTGACCTCTTCCTTGGACAATTCTTGGCTACGGTATATGCAGAGGATCAGAAGAATAGTGACACATTTTAAACTATACACAAAAATATAATTTGTGATTGTAATCAGAATTACTTTTGTTTCTTACAGAACGAAAAAAGTATTTCAACCGGTTTTGCACCGTCATCATAAGAGAACAATCAGGGACGTTTTAAAGCCGCATTTCCCATTCAAAAGATTTGCCATAAAACACTCTAAAAACACTCTTCTTCCAGGTGCGATGAGCTGCATGAACCAGGTGAAGACACTTGTTCCGTCGACACGTCCTCCAGGAGCAACTATATAGAACAATAACATCAGTTGTTAATTGACATGTGTAAATTGTGAACATAGAGTTAGTGTATGTGGAGTATTTATGGCTAACTAACACCATCAGTTCCTGAACTGAAAATGTGTGTGGCAAAGTGAACATAAATAGTTGTAATAACAATTTACATGCCAGTATACTTAGGACTTTTGAGTTCAGTAACATTCAACATACTATGTTTATGCAGTAATGCGTTAGGATAACATTATTAATATTGGACATACACTGCATATGTTGTGTAGTCATATCACAATAATAATGTACATAACTATCATGAGATGAACTTTCACAATGCTTATCATTAAGTAGCTCATATTGGAAAAATAATAGTTTTTGTTACAGGATATGTGTGGTACATTAATAGAAGCTGTTGCAGGCCTGAATGTGGCTGCCAGTCAACAACACAACACATGCAGTGTGTCGCTCACAGATGCTAGGTGTGTGATAATGTGGTGTTGATATCAGTTGAACTATAGATCTGATTGAGCGAATGTGTGATGTACGGTTTGATACCTAATGGTTTGTTGGGTGAATTAGTACATAGAGTTAACCTTTCAAATGACTGTGATTACCTTCTGTTTTACTAGTCAGGTTGTAAGAACGGTAGTCCCTCCCCCAAAAACACAAATCACCCAGACCTTTCTATTACTTCAAGCAGGTGAAAATGCTGTCAACAAAGTTGAACGTAACATGACCCTGTTATTTGGCTGTGTGCTGAACCCCACCCCCTGTGTTGACGTGTATGCTGTGATGACATATTAATTGCAGCTGCTTTAACAATGGTAGATGAGCAAAATAGTAGTCTGAAGTGTGCAAGCTATGAACACAATGAGATAACATATGCTACGTGTGCCTCATTATGCTCTCTGTATATGACATGAAGCAAAAAATAACCTTTTTAAAAACAAACACACATTTGTTAGTGCAAGTGATGTTTGTTGGCCGTTGCATGCAATATATTCGATGCATGATTTGAAGAGGCAGTAATGTCGTGTTTGTAGGAGTTAAATACATAAAATACACATTAATATTATATATATATATGTATGTTCTGCACCAGTACATAGTAATGTTTCCTCATTAGCATGTCTTACACATGTGTGCTACCCTGTTGTTCCCCATCCTCGGCCCCCATAAATTGCTTCCACTGCAGCAAAGGATTGTGGGAAATGACATGCAAATGAGCACGCAATGCCATGTGGTATATTATTTAATGCTTTTAGTAGGACTACAAAATATAAATATATTTTGATAGATATATATATAGAGACAGAGACATATATACATATATAGATGTAGGTATGCTTATATTGGGAAGAAAGTATAAATAGCAGCGGAAATGTGTAAAATAACTGTAACCAACGACACGCCTAGTACAGTAACATTTCTCACCTGGTGGAAATTCTAAGGAATAAATTCCGATGTCCCTGTCACCGGGCAAACCCTCCACGACGACGGGAAGTAATTTTTCACGAAGCTGCTCCTCCAATGGAGTTAAGATGAGATGTTGTGCTAGCGGCCCACCTCCAGTACCAGAAGCATGCAAGCGTTGGTCTTGTATTTTCTTTTTTAATTTAGCCCTAATATCGTCAAATCTCTTGCGACAATTAATCTTGTCCCTGACACGATTCCCACACGCATTCACACCAAATATTATTTTGTCCCACATTTCTTTTTTGCTTGATGAACTTGTCCGCACTTGAAATACATACAAAATATATGACGTTAATTCATAATAATACAACCACCAGTTTCCTACACTGCTAGCTGTTCCAAGAGATACCAAACATGCTGGTTTAGGTGTAATACGTGAAGCACATGAGCATTCACTTCTAAACCTAGACATGTAAGGAAGCTTGCATTAATATTGTATACAGTTAGCGCAAATTAAACGCCTGAGTGTTCTTGTCGTTGTAACGCATGATAAAAAGATGTGTTTCCACAATAATTAACATTGATAGATATTATGGACCCATATTTGCATATTAACACAACTCACATGACCTAGGATCACATGTATTTGAAAAATGAATGCAAAGGTACACTTACCTACTAAATGGCCATACAGACTGTCATAGTGCTCCAGAATCCCAGTGACAAGAGCTGTATTTTCCTGGTCATTGAAGCGAGGATTACGTGGCTGCTCCACACGTTTCTTCCGTCCAGTTTTAGGCTCAGAGCTTGCCTGCTGCTGACTGGACTCTCCTTCTTCCAATGGAAGAAACTTGAAAAGCGGCCCCCCAGCAAGCACCCCACCACCAGACACACAAGCAGCACCAGCAACAGAACCACCAGCAGCACTCGCACTCCCAGCAACAGCACTCGCACTCCCAGCAACAGCACTCGCACTCCCAGCAACAGCACTCGCACTCCCAGCAACATCACTCCCCTGAACAGTACGTTCACTCCGACGCGTACTCGCACGACTAGCACTACCACTCACACCAGCATCACTCTTCCCACGCTTTGCGGGCTAACCTCTAGCACTCACAAAAAACAAAAAACAACTGTACAGCCAATCACACGAAACACTCCCACATATAAAACAAGACAAAGATGTAAACAAAACAACAAAGGACAAATCACTCACAATACACAACAAGTCTCTCAGTCAATATGCAAATATTAAATCGCCCAACTCTGTGCGTCTCTCTCTCTCTCTCTCACTCCCAACAACACAGAGAATGATTAACAGTACACGTTGCCTTTAAATATGGCGCGCTATCCAAAGCACGCTTGCTTCGCCTGATTCAGCTAGAAGTTTGATTGGTGAAACTAACAGCAGTCCGCCATGCACGCCGATACACCTGTGTGTAATCGCAAATCATCGTGAGAGTGGGCGGAATCGCCTTGATTCGGAAGACATTCGGAACTTACTGCATACGGAGAGGGAAAATCGCCAACAACATGGCTAATCGGTAAGCTTGCCGATTTCACATTTTCGGCGCTTACTGCATGAGGCCCTATGTTCTTTATAACCTTGCAAGGTAAAGGGCCTACCTATCTGCATTCTCTTTCTATGACCTGGAGGGATACAGGCTATGATTTCAGGTCCTCAGGAGGGTGAGGGGGGGGGTCCGCCTGTCTGTGCCAAGGGTACTGCACCCTGCATTGGGAGGGGTGGGCCTACTGCTGTGCAGCTTCTGAGGTCTGGAACTCGCTACCGCAACAACTCAAGTCAACTTTACCACAGTTTTGGGCACGTTCTATGACTTATTTCTTCCTTCTGGCTTTTCCTGTCTAACAAATTTAATTGCAGATGCACTTACCAGAACTCCCTCCTACTATCTCTGTACGTTCTCCCTACCCACCAATTAGACTGTAAGCTCCTTGGGGCAGGGACTCCTCTTCCTTAATGTTACTTTTATGTCTAAAGCATTTATTCCCATGACCTGTTATTTATATTATCTGTTATTTATTTGATTACCACATGTATTACTACTATGAAGCGCTATGTACATTAATGGCGCTATATAAATAAAGACATACAATACAATACAGTATATCATTTGACTTTTTTCTTAAACTGACTTTAAAGTATTGCCGTGTTACCTCAAGAGAAGCAGTGTTTTTTCTTACAAAATTAGTTATGATGATGGCAGATTTTTTTCTCTTGCTTTTTTCGTTATGAAAATAATTTCTAAAGCATGATGTCTATCCTGGAGCCAATGTTAATGTACAACCTGAAAGCAAGTCCTAGACACAAGTTTAAATTACTGTTGGCAGCGTGTGCTATTACATGCTGCGACTTTTATTATTAATCTTTTTCAGTATGTCTCTTGTACAAAACATTTTCTTTATTCCGAGAACACAGAAATACTCAACCTACTGACATCACTTTGTGTTTTTTTCTGGTTTGCACAAACTGCCTTATGTTTGATCGCGCTGCAAAATCATGCTTCCGTGCTGAGTAATCCACAACAAAAGCACATGTCGGCTTCATTCCACAGATTCTTGTACAGTAAACTAATCTCCTTGATCTTATTGTTGATCTCTTTTTTTACATAACCGGCTGGAATTTCGCAGCTTCTTTTGATTTTGAGGCTTGAAAAATAATTTGGAGTAAATGTTTAGAAACCCCTTTGCCCCACGAATGGCTTTGTCAAACGCAGTTGATATAAAGGTCATTGATTCATTTTGTTACTTGAGACCCATGCAGCACATCCTTTTTTAATTGATCTTTTGCTAGGTGCAGCCGATCTCCATCTCTTTTCAGAGAATACTATTATAAAACATTGACATTTTGAAGTGCTAATAATCTGACAACATTAGTTCATAAACGTCAGACGCTTGTAGTCATGAAGCTACAGATATACTCAATGTTATTGCAGATACTTGCCCGCTGCAGGGGGACATACGCAACGCATCGGCGGGAGAAGCGGCCATTATTTTTAATAAGCCGCTCGCTGACTCACCTTTTGGTGAGGTAATATGCTTTGTGATGGTGCTGTAGCATTTATTATTTTGCTAGGCTAAATACATGTAATAAATGAGAAATTAAGAGATGTCAACCTCCTGACTCATATCAGTCAGACTCCATTGATGTGTATTGAGACCATTAACACTCAGGGAGGCTGACTGAAAATCAGTGAGATTGAATACGTCTCAAAGAGCTAAGAATGTATTTAATTATATTGCTTTATAAGGCAACACAGGCTACTGTCACGTAAACTACTTTTACTGTATGATAGGTTCAAGTTTAAGGAAGAATACATTCTTAGACAGAAAGTCAAATGCGAAGTCTCCAGTTGTATGTAATGCGTAGAAGGTGCTCAGGAGTGAATACCTCTCTCAGGTTCCCCTGGCCTAGACACAGTGGACATCATCAATCAGTACACATGCCACTATGCTCCCATTTGCAGTACATTACTCAGAGGGGATCTTGATAATAACTCCCATGAAGAGGAAATCTGTGCTCTCTTGTTTCTATACAATTATAGCCTATTGATAGACCTCCCTCTGTTCCTGTGCTAAAGTATTCTTCTCCTTAAAAAAAATGATCTAATCATTCAGAACAAAAGGCTAGAAACTGCAGGGATGCAATGTGACAACAGAGAGTAATACAAATGATAAAAGTATACCATTTTTGGACAATGGGAAATGCAGCTACACTGACTCAGTTTCAATCATCAGAGACGTCATAACGGCCTTGTAGGCTAGTGATGCACAGCTATTCTTTCTATCAGAGAACGAGCAATATATTCATTGTGTGTCCCGAATACAAAATATCGCTCAGATACAGGGCGCAAGTCTTAAAAATGGCTATATTTACTGACATGGCCCTAATCTATTGCTCAAGAGCATGGGGTGATCTTTCTACTGAGAGCACGTAACATTATAATAAATGAAATATAACATTTGTTTTAAAAAAAATGTTGTAAACTAGCTCCAATATGTTATTTTGGATTATTCTATGTATGTCAGTTCTTCCACATTATTTGTTGACCAAACAGGAACTACAGAGTATTAAAGTGTGTCAAGTTTGCAGTGGTGGAGACCAGAGAGAAAAGAAAGAGAAAACTGATTATCATATGCTTTGATTTATATGACTTAAACATGTTTTCTTCATCACTGTGAAAACTAGACAATTGTCAGGGAAGGAGGACAATTATTAAAATAAGTTTAATTTGGCCTTGAGTCAGTGTCAATATTCTCTAAAAGCTGTGTGGACGCTTGCTACCCCACAGTTTGTTACAGACATCATGTGATAAAGAACAGCATTTTTGGATGAAGGCACTAACAGTGTCAGATACATATTACTCCTTCTCCTTTCTTTCCATATTTTACCAGACCTAGGGGCCTATGCAGAGAGCAGCGCTATTTCAAAACTCGCCATTTTTTGGAGAAAATCGCGCAGAAAACAGCAGAAAATGGCGAGTTACGAAAAACGCGCCAATTTTTTTTTTCTATTTCTAAAACTCGCCTCGCGGCTGGCGAGAACCTCCATCTCGCCAGTTTTAAAAATATCCTTATGCAGAGAGGCGCGAACGGCATCTAGCGGCTGTTCGCGCCAATAAAATGGCGCGATTGTCTCCTTTTTGCCTCGCCAGAAAAAGTTGGCAAGAAGCTGCCGCTCGCGGCCATAGCAAAGGGAAAAAAAAGGCGCGATTTTTTTTTTACACATTTCTGCAGCGCGCATCTCGCCAATTTAAACTCGCCACACGCATTCATGTTAAACATAGCAGAATTCGCACATTTCTGCATATGGAGAATAAAACTCTCCAAAAAAGCTACTTTTTATTAAACTCGCCAATTTTAAAATTCGCTGCTCTCTGCATAGGCCCCCTAGCATGTTGCCATATTTTCTGGTGACACAAAAATGCACATGGTCTTGGTTTCATCATTATCCCCTGCCTTCCCTTCACATAAATGTGGGTGTTTTATTATTTAAGTGTAAAGGATATTCAATATTTAAGTGAGAGTATTACTCTGTAACAAAGAGTTTTGTTTGCGCCATACAAACATGTGTCAGTGTTATTATCATTAATCTAATAATAAACAACAATAGCATACTGAAAATATATTCCATACATACATGTATAAAGAAAAGCACTCTCAGGTGGCATATGGGCAGCACAAAGGGAAGGTTTCTAAGTGACCAACACTGAAGTGCTTGACATCTGGAACATGCTGACAAGGGTAATGTAGGTGAACTCTGGTGAATTTATACAGCACAGAGCTTTGTACAAAACTAGTTAACAATTGTGATTTGTTGAACTCTGTCAGAGGGCAAGGGTTCTGTTGTATCTCAGAGAGCTAGTGGGAGGCAGCCTGCATATAAGCATCAATGCCTATATTATAATTACATTTCTCAGAGCACTGAATGGACTAAGAGTGTATTCGATAAAAGAAAAGAGATATTAAAAAATAAACAATAAAGAAACGACTTTACAAAGTGTACATGCCCAACACTATTGCTCTACGTCTAAACCTACTGAAAACTGTGAGTAATGTTCAATATATCCATAAATAGACAGAAACAGTTGTGACAATCCAAATGGTTACAAAGTGTTCAACTCTTAAAAATATAAAATCTTAGGGTCTATGCATTAAACGCTTGTAAAGTGAATGTATACACACGTAAAACATTTGTGTTTTCTCTAATGATGAAGTAAAAAATAAAAATAACTTTTAATTTTTCTTACTAATAGTGAAGATCTCTTTTCTTTAACAAGTTTATAACAACACAGACATGCGCACATTTTTGCTACAGATAAAAGGGGGACAAGCGATAAGCACATTCATACAGTATACTGTATGCCATAATAAGGGTGCCCCGTAATGTCACCTTGATACATTAATGGTAAGAGTCATATGTTCAAAATGAGCCTTTTGATTTTAAGGCAAAATAAGGCTTGAATCATAATTAGAGATGGGCACATTTTGTCGGCAGATTTCGATCGCTTCAGATCGTCCGGTTCCTTTGGTCCACGGATTTCTGTGGATCAGACTCAAAAAGTCCAATCCGCCTCTCCCGAATTTTTCTTAGTATCACTGGCAATCCAATCCATACAATGGATTCATAATTAGAATCAAAAAACTTAATCCGTGATCCACAGATGAGGAGGACGAGTCGAGAAGGAGTATAAATAGAGATGCAGCTTCAATTTGAAGCCATTTTTTGCATGGTTTAGCTGTGGGTTGGCTAGGGTGTGTGTTGCTGTTCTACTATTATAGCTTAATTTTTTTTTATTATTTACTTAATAATAGTTTTTGCATTCTTCTGCTATGATTGTATGGACTTTCAGTGAAGTGGGCTCTGGCCCTCATGCTGCACATGTTTCTGTAATTGTAATACATTATCATGACATCTATAGCAGCAGTTATTATTCATATTATTATTGGTATTACCGTGAGAAATAATCCCAAGAAAAATTATTAAGATTCAAGTTCCAGAACGTTTTTTTAATTGTAACTTTGACCATTTTTGGAATGGACAGTCAGGGATACTATATCTAGTGCTGTATTCCAGCTTTATTTTCTATCATTCTCTACTTGTACACTATTGGTGGTGAAGGGTGCTGCTTTAAACACTTAGTGAACTAATAAAAAAATCACTCCAGTGTTCAAAGTATACCTTATTTACAAAAGAAAAGTGGGACCAAACTGTACTATTAAACAACATCCAGGCATTTAACCAGCTGTGATTGACGGTACTTTCAGTGAAGTGGGCCCTTCCAGTGCCTGCCCTGTGCCTAGTACCTACTAGTCTGTCCCTCATGCAGCACATGTTTTTGTGACTGAAGTGGTATCAACGTGATTATATAGCAGCAGTTATTATTATTAACATTAGAGTATTTTATCTGGTAGTGTTAGGACTTGCGAACAGGTGTCTGCCTTGACGTGGCTCGCAAGCTTACAACGCTTTGGCCAAAGGGTTAAACTAAATGACCCTACTTCAAGAGAATATATAAGTATTTTACAGTGTATTTCTGTCATGTTGGATGTAGCATTGGGCTTCTCTGTCGTCTGTTGTATACATATGCCACGCTCAATAGCACTCCATTTTGACACATATACATATATATATATTTTGTGGGGGCTCAGGGGTTCCCAAAAAGAGCTTACTGGGGTTCTGTGTTTTGTTAACCCATTCTCAGCTGTTCCAGTTGGTGGAGGTTAGTGGCTCCTCCTTCCCAGGTTTTAAGCCCGCCCCTCCCCACTTCCCTAGTTTGCAAGTGCCTCATTCTGCTGGATATAGACCCACTGTGGTCTTTCTCCCTCCTAATAGAGGTAAATGAGAATTTTAATCCTAATAGAGGTATATTAGTATTTTATCTGGTAGTGTTAGGACTTGCGAACAGGTGTCTGCCTTGACGTGGCTCGCAAGCTTACAACGCTTTGGCCAAAAGGTTAAACTAAATGACCCTACTTCAAGAGAATATATAAGTATTTTACTGTGTATTTCTGTCATGTTGGATGTAGCATTGGGCTTCTCTGTCGTCTGTTGTATACATATGCCACGCTCAATAGCACTCCATTTTGACACATATACATATATATATATATTTTGTGGGGGCTCAGGGGTTCCCAAAAAGAGCTTACTGGGGTTCTGTGTTTTGTTAACATTAGAGTGAAAAATAATCCCAAGAATAATTATTAAGCTTCTACAACAGTTTGTACTCTACATTTTTTGGATAATCAATGTGATAAACTAAACTGATCCCAAATTGAATTTCTATATCATTCTCTCTCTTCTGAAGTGCACCTAGTGTACCATGCATTGTCCAGCTTCACAGCAGCAGCAGGCACTGGATGCCATTGCATAATAATGAATGTAGCTCTATATATAACAGTGAAGTTAAATAATTACATCAATGTGTCTAATAGTAGAAATACCAGTTATTGGGGCTAATCTAGTAGCTTTGATAAGTGAGTTATTAGCGGTTTTGAGTTCTTTTTCAGTTAGTTTGCATGTGTAGCTATACAGAAAGGTCTGATAACATGGCAAACTCACTCGAAAACTGCTTCTTCCCGATCGACAACTCTCCCGCTCAGGTAAACCAAGTGGGAGCTCAAACATTGCTCAAACTCGTATTTTTTTTGCCAGATCGAGCTATTCACATCGCGGCTGTAACTCGCACATTCTCATCTCTCCACCCTTGGGATCCGTGATGTGAATCTGATGGAAAAAAATTATTGTTACTACAGTACATCAGATTGAAGCCGGTGTCTCTGGTGCTGACACACATTAATATCAGCTCTGGAAACCCCCTGCTTCGATCCTATGTAATAAAAATACATTTACAGGTAGATTCATTACCTTAGCGGTTGGGTTAAATACCAGTGTCTGGTTTATTGGAAGTAGAGGCAGTGGCTGAAGGTTGGAGTTGCCCCAGGCTCAACTTTTAAGCCTCCCCAGAGGGTTGACGGAGGCGTTATTACCTTAGTTATCTTAGCGTTACTAAATCTAAGGTAATGAAGGGATTCAGCACTCCAGCTGCCCACCTGGTAGGCCTAAATACACACCACAGGCCAAATACTACTGTCATCAACTCCCTCTAGCCCCAATAAACATTAAAATACAATACAACAACCAATACTATCCAATACACCCATTGATTGCCAGTGTGGTTACGATGCCCTCAATGGGAGCAAAGATAACCCCAAGAATTGGCACCCAACTACCCTCCCCCTCTACCTCTAACATGTACAGTACAGTAATGGGCAAAATTCCTATTATCTACCTCTGGATAATAGCGCATTTGCCCATTATAAATAAATCATTACCCAGCCAGAATATAGTAAATTAAAGTTGCACTTACCCCTGCCAGGATGATGGCCATTCTCATCCTCATCTTTGTCCTCCATGAGCAGCAACATTAAAATAGAAAAACTAACTACTGGTTACTAACCGCTTAATAACCATAGCAGATATTAACCGCTATAGTAATTAAGGGGTTAACCCCACCCGCTCTTGACCCACAATGCAATGATCCTCTTCAGGTTGATGCAAAGAAGTCCATGTTCTTCAGTTGCTTCTAGAGGAGTCTCCGGTGAGTAGTTCTTTCTTCCTTCTCTCTTCTTTCTTCTCCACCAGGGCCAGGAGATGTTGATGTACCTCTTTGCATTGTTTAAATCTCCCATGTCACGTGACTGGGATGATTAAACTTTGCAGCGATACCGGCACCCCATACCGGGGCCTGTAACTCGTGAAACAGGGGGTCCCCAGAGCTGAAATTAATGCGGTTCAGATCCAGAGATCCCCTGCTTCAATACTGTGTTATTAAAATAAAAACAGCGTGATCGCCTGTAAGAGCTGTGCAGGGAGATGCAGCTCCCTCTGTGCAGCTCTTACAGATTGCAGGGAGATCACATGGGCAGAACTTAGAAAAAGGCACAGCTAAAGACATTGCTAACTCAAGTGGTATGACATTTTCCTACCAAACGGAGTCAGACCTGCGATAACTCTTTCTGAATATCGTGATAACACAAACCTCAGACCATGAGGTAGGTTATGCCAAGCACTTCGATATGGAAGTGATTTTATCGAAGCTACTAAAATACGCCTCATAGTCTTTTGAACAAATATCCGGTAGGAGATGTAGACGCAGGTGAAGACGACAAGGTGGATATAGTTTTCGTGAAGGTCGTTGTGGTGGTAGCAGTGGTGATGATGAAGATCCAGAGTGCAAAATGTCCCAGGAAATATATGAAATACAAAACAACAAAATATTAGTGCAACACCATTTGGACATTATTCAACTGGTGAATGAACGGGTGTAGAATATTTCTCTCGTGTTGAGGGAGATAATCAGGCATTCAAGTTGTGAAATCAACTTTAAATGGACTTTATATCTTCAATGTGTAATCCTGGATATAGGATGAGCTCCCAGGTACATAAAAATGAAAAAAAAAAAAAAATAATCGTAGAATATTGTTTTATGAAAAAAGATAAGACTGCTTGCCTGGCCCTTTCCTCTGTAGGGCTCTGCAGAAGGCTCACCAAAACCTGCTCATGACCCCCTATCCCTCTGGCTCAACAACTTGAGTGGTGCTGGCCCCTCGTCCCACTCAATAACTTCAAGTTTAAAAATTCAGCCCTGGAAAAACCTCTTGGCTGCCCGGGCTCGAGGTACCAGTGAAAGAAACATTAAAGGGACAGTCAATACAAAGTAAATGTCACAATGTTTGGGGTTACCAACTATATCAGACAGCATAGAGTTTGAGTAGAATGAGTACGTAAAAATGTCAACATGACTCCATCATAAGGAACTCATTGACATCCTATAGGATAGTCATTGGATGGGTATAGACAGACAGTAGGGTGTTGATATAAAAGGAGATTAGTTCCAGAATGGGATTTTAGATAAGCCATTTATATCTTTATACATAAGGGAGAAGAAAGGATTGTCACTATCTGTTAGGAGAGGTGGGGTCGATATATTTATGCATGTCCATATATCTATTGAGTGACAGGAGCATGGTTGAAAGATGGTTGTGATATACCAGAGGAAATTTGAAAAGGTGGGTTATTGTGAGAAAAAGGATAATATAATATATTGTATGATATAACACAGAGGTAATTTATGAGATTGTTAGAGAAGATAGAACAAATGAGTTTTGCTTTTATCAGAGTAGTGTCTACTCTGATAGAAGAGCACAACTCATTTGTTCTATCTTCTCTAACAATCTCATAAATTACCTCTGTAATGTGTCATTGGTATTGTTTTATTAATGCTATTTCTTGTTCTACTGTTTGGAGTTAAACTATTTATTTCACTTTATAGTTAAACAACTATAAGCAGGTTTTTATATACCAAGGTAGTCTACAAGTAGGAGCTATCCAAAAGGTTTACATTTCCCGGTATTATTAACAGTACTGCATACTGATTACACCCTGGAATATTACTTTCCCAATTATTTTCCCATTTGTGGACATTACAGCGTAGAACGTGTTATGAATTGAAAATTCATAGGATTCAAGTTATGGGATCAAGTTAAAGAATAGTTTCTACAAAATTTATAATGGTGATCATATTTAGGGTTACAAATATTATTCCATAAACAACAATACCTTTCAGTGGCAAAAACTTGATGGAAGATATTAAATAACATATGTTATCAGGATGGAAGAAAAAGGATAAAGACATTCTGTATAATAATATTATTTCCAAGTACTATAGTAAGAGTGATAACACTATTAATTACTGGATGATGAAGAAGTCACTGTATTACAGAGCAAATGCTATAGGCCTCTCGAGCAGGGAAACAGTAAATGTTATCTTCTGGTTCCATTAAATCAGTCCTCCATGTAAAATAATTCAGGTTTAGCTTATTAAAATCAGTAAATAATGCTGCAGAAACTACACAGCTTCAGTTACGTAGAACTGATGTCTCATTAGAAAGTAAATGTTGGGGAAAAAGTAATTGCAAGCATGAAAAACAGAGGTCTTTTTAGCAAAACGAATGGTCTTGTATGGGAACTTTTTTTTGGCATTACCATACTGTAGGATTATTGACAGACAGAGGTTGTGCTATCACAAATTATTAATCTTTCGGTTAAAAGGGTGGGAAGAGAATCACAGCATCTGCTTTTCTTTGGTGTCTAAAGATAAATATAAATTGCTCCTAACGTGGAAATCTGACTCAAACTTTAATTTACCCTCCCTCTCTTGAAAGTAATGATGTTTGTCACTCTTTGCCCACTCTCATACTGTACATTAATAATCCGGCATCTAAGTAATGAAAACAGCTCATACATTATCAAACAGCCTTTTTAACTTGTTAGAGTATTTAGCTTTTTCTTGAGATCCAAGATGTTTCCAATGTATGACCAGCTAAATGCAAGCCAGAAGACTACTGTGAGACCGTTCACTCAACAGGAAATCTGAGACAACACATGACTGAGTAACTGCTGCCTATCTATGAATGTGATAAACATTCAATTTGAACCTTTTTGTGTCAAAGAAACATACAATATGATTGTTCAAAACTGCAGCTAGCTATTACCATACTTGTGGTTGGGGTATAATGATTGCTGCAGTTCTAAATTGGAATTGCAAAACAGTGTTTTTTAAAGGATTTACGGAATCTTGTGAGTTTATACTCATACTAAGGGGCCTATGCACTAAGCAGCAATATGCCACTTATCGCCGAAAAAGCCTACTGCTATTCAGTAAGCCCTGATAATTCAACGATGAGAGCTTTTCAGCAAATTTTTGGGGCCAAAAAAATAATAATCGCCAAGCGCGCGCCAATAAGCCACTTATCGCCAAGTTTTCAAACTCGTGCTATTCTAGTAGCCCCAATTAGTTTATCGGGGCTAATCGTGGCTCTAGAATAGAGATTTCCTCTCAAAATCATCTCATCAGGAAATGTTGGCAAGAGGGTGGTGAGAAGCTGCCGATAAGCGGCGAGACGGGACTTAGAAAAAAAATGCAGTTTTTAGACATATGTTTTAAGCATGGAGTCTTTGGGGCAGACACGTATTGCTTGGTACAGTAGTTGTGAGTCTATGGTCTTGAAAACTAGGAGTTTTAATCAATATAAGCGTTGAACTTTTGGACCTTATTGGGTCACCGCTTAGGTTATGAAGGGGTTAAGCTATCACTTGTTGATTTTATGGTTCCATAGGGGGTACATGAACTTTTATGTTCAGCAGGCTTAAATACTTGGGAGTTCAGATTACGAATAATTATAAAACTCTTTACAGAGAAAACTACCCCAAATTACTCTGAACCCTGAGAGGAGACATTCAAACTTGGTCCAAATATAATATCTCATGGATAGGCCAGATATATTGTATTAAAATGAACTTACTTCGACGCATTCTGTACCTATTTCAAACTCTTCCAGTACCGGTTGTGGGGAAATATATACTTTCAATGCAATCCCTAATAGCAAAGTTAATTTAGAATTATAAACAACCAAGAGTGAAGAGGAAGATCCCGCAGAGACAAACATTAGCAGGGGACTAGCGGTACCTTGCTTGTTATCGTACTACAAAGCGGCCCAATTATGTCAAATTGCACAGCGACATGGCGACCCTGCACTTAAACATTGGGTGACAGTGGTAGGGATATGTGTGCCACTCTGGAGCTTCAGGACCTAATTTGGCTACCCAAAAGAACCCATAAGTCCATGCGAGATCCGCTCTCCTTGATGACCAGCTCATTAGCAGTTTGGGAGGCTTCTAAATTAGGGTGCTCACTGACTACCAAACACTCTTTAATGACCCCCTTATTGGAAAACCCTGACATTGCTCTGGGTCTGAAAAGTAAGGATTTTTCGATTTGGAAACAAAAATGGTTTTTAAGACTGTAACGGTAGTGCTGCCCGCAGACCAGACCCATCCCTGTACTGAGGTGGGACATTAGTAACACGCCCCCGCAGCAGAGGAAGTGTGTCCGCAGTGGAGTAGTTTGCATAGACAGGCCAGGAGACTTAGTATGATATTAGAGGTACCTGTCGTATCCGGAGTGAGAGTACTCGTAGTAGGTGCCGAAGCAGAGGGTCAAGGAGAGGAGAGGTCCGGATTGGTAGAAGGCCAAGCCGAGATCGAGGGATGAGAGAAGAAGCGTAGTGATGAGGAAGCCGGGGTCGAGAGCCACGAGAAGAGTCGTAAGCCAAGCCGGGTCAAAGCCTAAGAAGCACAAACACAAGCAAGAGGGAATCCACACCAGGTAAGCTGAGGCTATGCAGAGCAATGACTCCAGGGAAAGACTAGGGTAATAAAGGTGGGAGAGCCAATCAGAGAGGTAGGTGGAGCAAAGGTGTGCCGTGGAGCATAAGCTGATAGGTGCATGCTGTGATCTTGAAGCGGCATCAGCTGGGAAGCAGGGGCTGGAGCGAGTTCTGGGGCCGTGGCTGAACTGCCTGTTCAGTGAATAAATTATGGCCGGGAGCGCGCACGGTGTAAGACCGTCCCGCGTGCGTCCCGGCCAAGATGGCGGCCGCATGAGTGAGCTTTGCCAACACGGAGCCTGGCAGCGGAGGGGATACCACTGGGAGGAGGAACGGACTGCAGGGGCAGTCCCAGGCAGAGGTAAGGAGTGGGTATGAGAACCCTGCTTCCTTAGAGTACCCCCCCATGAGGATCGGCCCCAGGACGATCCTTCCAAGGTTTCAGCGGGAACTTCTTGCGGAAACGATCCAGAAGAACTGGAGCGTGGATGTGTCCATGAGGAAGCCAAGTGCGCTCTTCAGGACCATAGCCCTTCCAATGTACAAGAAACTGGACTTTCCCCCTGGAGAGGCGGGAGTCAACTATCGATTGGATCTCATACTCTTCATGTCCTTGGACCGAAACAGGATTGGGTCTACTGAGTTTATCTGGAAAAAAAGTACTTTGCACAAATGGCTTTAACAAGGAAGTATGGAACACAGCTGGAGACGGAAAGCCACAGGGTTGATTTGCTCCAGTACGGTGAAAGGACCTAGGAATTTAGGAGCTAATTTGGGAGTAGGAGTCTTCAGACGGATGTTTCTAGCTGAGAGCCAGACTTTATCCCCGGGTTTATATCTGGGAGGTATTTGGCGACGTCGATCCGTTTTGAGCTTAAACCTCTCAGCAGACTTCCGGAGAACCGATTAGATCTTGGTCCAGGAGTACTGAAGACGGTGATCCGTTCGTCGGCACTCGGAACTCCAGAGGAAGGAATGGAGCTGGGAAGGCGGCTGGGATGAAATCCGTAATTTTCGAAAAAAGGAGATTATTGAGTGGACCCGCTTTTCGAGGAATTGATGGCGAATTCAACCCAAGGTAACAATTCAGACCAGTTATCCTGAGTCTCGGACACAAAACAGGCGCAGGTACTGCTCCAAGTTCTGGTTGACTCTCTCAGTCTGGCCATTAGACTGTGGGTGACAGCCTGAAGAAAAAGACACAGAAATGCCGAGACTCTTGGTAAAGGCTCGCCAGAACCTGGACACAAACTGGGAAACCCTGTCGGAAACAATAGAACTGGGAATACCGTGAATGCGAAAAATGTCTTTCAAAAAGATATCAGCCAGGGCGGGTGAGGAGGGCAGACGCTTGAGGGGAATGAAGAGTACCTGCTTGGAGAAGCGATCAACTACCACCAAGATGGTATTCATGCCCTTGGATCTGGGCAGTTCCACAATAAAGTCCATCGAGATGTGAGACCAGGGGCCTTCAGGAATGGGTATAGGCATCAGCAAACCAGAGGGTTTTTGTCGAAGGGCTTTACTTTGGGCGCAAATGGGGCAAGCGCTGGTAAACTTGTAAATGGTCTTTGCCATATTAGGCCACCAGATGGTGCGTTGAATAAGGTCAAGTGTCCTCTTGAAGCCCGGATGTCCTGCCGAACGGGAGGAATGGACCCATTCCAAGATCTTGTGGTGAAAACTGGAAGTAGCATAGAGCCTTCCCTCCGGTACCTCTAGACCACTCGGTATGTGTCTCTGGGCCTCGATGACCTTGTCCACAATATCGAACGAGGCAGCTGAGATGATAAGTCTTCTGGGTAAAATGGTCTCGGGGACTGCTTCAGACTTTTCCTCCAGAGAAAACTGTCTGGAGAGAGCGTCGGCTTTCACATTTTTGGTGCCAGGGATATAAGAAAGGGTGAAATTGAACCTAGAGAAGAATAGTGCCCAGCAGCCTTGGCTGGGCCCCAGACGATGTGCAGACTCGATATATAAAAGATTTTTGTGATCGGTAAGTATAGAAATTGACTCCCTAGACCCCTCCAGCAGGTGCCCCCATTCCATAAGAGCCGTCTTGATTGCCAGTAACTCTCTGTTGCCCACGTCCTAATTCATCTCGGCGGAAGAATTTTTTTTTAAAAACCCCACAAGGGTGTAACTTATCTTGAGGAGAAGATCTCTGCGAGAGTACTGCCCCTGCTCCACAATCCGAGGCATCAACCTCTAAGACGAAGGGTAGACTGGTATCTGGGTGGCGAAGAATAGGAGCCGAGACGAATGCTTTCTTTTAGCTCTCGAAGGCCGAGATTGCCTCGTGAGACCAGGCTGAGGGATCGGAGCCTTTTCTGGTAAGAGCAGTAATGGGAGCAATAATAGTCGAAAAACCTTGAATAAACATCCGATAATAGTTGGAAAAACCTAGGAAGCGTTGAATAGACTTGAGGGAATTTGGTAGCGGCCAATCGAGGACGGCTTTAAGTTTCTCGGGGTGCATGGAGAATCCTTTATCCGAGATGATATATCCTAAGAAGGATGTGGAAGTTTGGTGGAAGAGACATTTCTCCATTTTGGCATCTAAATGATTGGCACGGAGACGGGAGAGCACAAGCCGATTGTGTTGGATGTGATCTTGAAGCTTCTTTGAAAAAATGAGGATGTCATCCAAGTATACAATTACGAACGAGTTAAGTACATCGCAAAAAATTTAATTTATAAAATTTTGAAAGACAGTTGGGGCGTTACAGATACCGAAGGGCATCACATAATGACCGCTGCACGTGTTGAAAGCGGTCTTCCATTCGTCCCGCTCCCGAATACGGATCAGGTTGTTTGCACCTCGAAGGTCAAGTTTCGTGAAAAGCTTTGCTCCCTGAAGTCGGTCGAACAGTTCAGAGATGAGGGGAAGAGGGTACCGATTCTTGATCGTGATCCGATTGAGGCCCCGGTAGTCTACACTGGCGACACACTTTATTCGAGCTCGGCTAGTCCCACGAATTCGGGTATACCCGGGTGTATTGAGGTTTGTGACTGTTTTCTGCCCGAGTATATTGGGTTATTTTCTAGGCAGGGATTGAAGCATTTTATTCCCCCTGGCTGCAATACTGCACAGTATATATATATACTGCATTACAATTCATGAATTTATGCCATCTGGTAGACACGCGAAGCATTGCAGCCTATTAAATCCTAATCATTATCATTTAACAAATCAGCCGCCCATCAGCCAGGCATGAACCCAGGCTGGGAAGGCAAATGCAACGGGGCTTGTCAGAGGTGAGGAGCGGCGCATTCCAGGTATCTGCCAGGTACATACCAGGTATTTGCTCGAATAAAGTGTGTCGGTGCAGTATGCAGAATCTAAGTGTATTGTCCTTTTTTTTAACGAAAAAGAACCCGGCCCCAGCGGGTGAGGAGGAGTTTCGTATAAATCCCTTCTTAAGGTTCTTACGTATGTACTCGTCCATAGCTTTAGTCTCGGGGAGAGAGGGGATACAATTTGGACTTGGGGAGTACAGCACCTGGAATTAAGTCAATAGGACAGTCGTAAGGCCTGTGGGGTAGCAGTACTTCGGATTGTATCTTGCTGAAGACGTCCAGGAAATCGAAGTAAGGCTCCGGGAGGCCTGATCTCAAGAGAGGTGGCACCGAGACTCCTGCGTGTAGTATAGGAGAGGTAATGACCAGCGTATTTGGCTCATTTGACCTTGCTCTCCATTGGATAGGTGAGCATGACCTCCAGTCAATACAGGGGTTGTGCTGTTGCAACCAAGGTAAACCTAGGGTAACTGGAGTCCCGGAAGAATGAATGACGTACAACGTAATGGTCTCCGTGTGGCTGTCAAGCGAAGACATGGTGAGAGGAACCGTCTCTAGGGAGATGAAGGCAGGGTTCAAGGGTCGACGTCGATTCCCTCCAATCCGATGGGAACTTTCTTCCTGGTGAGTGGAATGTTGTTAAGTTCAGAGAAGTTTGGTCCACAAAGTTCCCTCCGGCTCCGGAGTCAATGAAGGCGGAAGTAGAAGTGCGGAAAGTAGGCCCAGAGAGTGAAACTGGAGTCCTGAGCTTCTTGGGAAGGCCTTCTTTGGGAAGGGGGCGAGGAGATATAGCACCCAGGGAGAGCCCCTTTCTACTCACTGAGTGTGGTCATTTCCTGGACAGAGAGGGCAACTCCTGATTAGGTGTTCCGGAGATACTCAGTAGTAACAGAGCCCTCGGTTCCTGCGGTGTTGCTGTATCGGGGAATGCGTCTGTTGGACTCCTAAGTGCATTGGTTCGGGTGGTTCCACGGAAGAAGGCGGTATGGGAGCTGAAGGGGTCATAAGAAAGAGGGCGAAAAAAGGTACAAAGCGAGGTCGTTGACGTTCTAAGCGTCGTTCCTGGAGGCGTTGATCTACTCGAGTGGCTTGAGAAATTAATTCTTCCAACACTCCTGAACTGGGTTGAGCAGCAAGTTCATCTTTCACGGGATCAGTTAAGCCTTACCAGAAGACGGCGATGAGTGCCTCGTTGTTCCAACGTGTCTCCGCTGCTAGGGTCCGAAATTCCAAGGCATATCTGGCTACAGAGCGGCGTCCCTGTGATAAATGAAGAAGAGAGGAGGAAGCCGTGTCCTGGCATGCGGGAGTGTCGATCACCTGTTGAAACTCTTGCCTGAAGCGGGAATAATCTTGGGTTATTTCATGACGTAATTCCCAGATAGGGGAAGCCCATGCCAAAGCATTACCAGTCAAAAGAGATTATACATAAGCTACCTTCTTACGACCCGAAAAGAACTGAAGGGGAGCCATCTCAAACTGGATCTCGCACTGGTTGAGGAAACCACAGCAATCCTGAGGGTCTCCATCACAGGGCTTAAGCGCAGGAATCTTGGGCTCCGGAGCTGCAGCACCCGCAGGTTCAGGCTGTGATGGAGGAGCAGCACTTGGTGAAGGTTCCGGGAGAGAGAGAGTGTTATCTGTCAGGTCAGTTCAGTGATTTGAGTAGACATGGTTTGATTCTGTAGAATCAGGGCCGAAAGGATTTGATCTAGCATGGGCTGATCTGTGTCGGTCTGGTCTGCGTCGGTTGGGCTCTGCATAATGTCATGGTAGTGCTGCCCGCAGACCAGACCCGTCCCTGTACTAGGTGGGATGTTAGTAACACGCACCCGCAGCAGAGGAAGCGTGTCCAGAGTGTGGTAGTTTGTGTAGACAGGCCAGGAGACTTAGTATGATAATAGAGGTACCTGTCGTATCCGGAGTGAGAGTACTCGTAGTAGGTGCCAAAGCCGAGGGTCGAGAAGGGGAGAGGTCCGGATGGTAGAAGACCAAGCCAAGATCGAGGGATGAGAGAAGCAGTGTAGTGATGAGGAAGCCGGGGTTGAGAGCCACGAGAAGAGTCGAAAGCCAAGCCGGGTCAAAACTTAAGAAGCACAAACACAAGCAAGAGGGAATCCACACCAGGTAAGCTGAGGCTATGTAGAGCAATGACTCCAGGGAAGGACTGGGGTAATAAAGGTGGGAGAGCCAATCAGAGAGGTAGGTGGAGCAAAGGTGTGCCGTGGAGCATAAGCTGATAGGTGCGCGCTGTGATCTTGAAGCGGCATCAGCTGGGAAGCAGGGGGGCCTGAGTATGGCTGGAGCGAGTGCTGGGGGCGTGGCTGAGTTGCCTGTGCAGTGAATAAATTATGGCCGGGAGCGCGTGGGGTGTAAGACCGTCCCGCGCGCGTCCCGGCCAAGATGGCGATCGCATGTGTGAGCTTCGGCCAACACGGAGCCTGGCAGTGGAGGGGATACCGCTGGGAGGAGGAAGGGAGAGCAGGGGCAGTCCCAGGCAGAGGTTAGGAGTGGGTATGAGAACCCTGCTTCCTTACAAAGACTCAAAGATCTGGAGGGTAGAATCAATATGAAAACATTTGAACAAATTAAATCAGACAAAGGCATCCCCAATTCAGAATTCTTTAGATACCTCCAGATTAGGGCATTCTACAACACATTTTTGCCCAGTTCTGCATTAACACATTTTGAAAAGCTCTGTATTCTGGAAACAGACACTAGGGTACTAACCTCTCAAATGTACAAAGAAGTGACCTGTATGTGCTCGGAGTATTCCCAGAGCTACGTATATAACCCTATGAGAGTCCGACTTTGGAGAGGTATTAGACAAGGGGATGAGATTTTTTTGCCGGTTGCAAAGAGTTTGATTTGCACAACATTAAAGGTTAACGCATACAAAGTTTTAATGAGATGGTACCTCACCCCACTAAAATTATCAAAATGTATTCCGGGTTACTCACCATTGTGCCTTAAACAATGTGGAGAAAGAGCGGATCTGCTACATATGCTGTGGTCTTGCCCTCAGTTTGTGCCCCTGTCGGAGCACATTAGAGATTGGCTACAGAGGATCTTGGACCTCACCATTCCCATGGACCCGTGGCTTTTCCTGCTGAACAGACCAGCTCAGGGATTAGCCAGGGTCGAAAATAAATGAGTTGCTCATTTTGCAACAGCAACGAAATCACAGCATTATGGAAGCAATTTGAAATTCCATCTATTACTACAATTCGAAATAGAATTTGATTTGTCTGCCAGGTGGAAAATTAACCAGTTTAGTTAATGACACTGGTGCTAAATTCAAAAAAGTTTGGCTACCGTGGCTGCTCAAACAGATATCCCAGGGGTGAACGGTGCCACAGTTCTGCTATGATTGAAATGAATGCGTTCTCCTTTGACTAAGGGAATCACAGTTTCAGAGACATTGAAGATTAAGAGAGTAAAACATGATCCTAGTGACAGAAATAGGAGACTGAGACCGCACAGGAGGTGATAAGGCACTGGATGGATACAAGAAGTTGACAAAAGTTGGATGACCTGGACCAAAGAGATAAAAGAGAACCCCTGACCCCCCTGACCCCCACCCTTCCCCCCCTCCTTTCTACCCTCCCTTCGGGAATTTGATTTGTTGTGATTATTTGACATTATTTGTAGATTTCGGAAAAGTGAGATGTTATGTTATATGTTCAATAAAACTTTGAGTTACAATCAAAAAATATAGAGGTTGTGGCTTCATCCTGTATCACTACTATTGCAATTGACTCTTCCCTGGTAAATACAGAGGCAAATAATTTGTTTAATACCTCTAATTTTTTTGTTATTACGGTATTTAAAGAACTATTTAGGGTTGATCTTAATTTCTATTGCAATCCTTTTTTCATTATCCATTTTTGCTAATTTGATTGTCCTTTTGAAACTTTTGTTACATTCCTTATAATTCTGATACAATGCCTCCGTCTCATCTGACTTTAAGAATCTAAATGCCTATCTCTTCTTGTCCAATTCCTCCCCTACCTGTTCATTTAGTCACATTGGTTTAGACTTGTTTCTTTTACCATTATTAATCAAGGGTATACACCAAGTGTGCTTTTCTAACAATTTTTTAAAGACTGCCCATTTATCCTCCACAGTTTTCCTATAAAAATATCATTCCAATGTACTCCTTTATTAAAAATCTGCCTTTCTAAAGTTTAAAGACTTTATTAAACCCAAGTAATATTGTTTTTGATAATATTTTTAAAATGAAACCATGTTATGATCACTGTTACCCAAATGTTCTCAGACTGGTATATTTGGTATTACGTCTACATTGTTTGATATTACCAAATCCAGTAATGCCCCTCTCCTGGGTGGTTCTTCAATAATTTGCGTCACGTAATTGTCTTTAAGCACCCCCAAAAACTTGTTTCCTTTAGTTGTAATGCTAATCCCATTGCCCCAGTCTATGTCTAGATAACTAAAATAACCCTTTATGCAAACATGACCCAGTTTTCATGCTTTCTCCATGTGCAAAAGTATTTTGGTTTCCTCTATCTCACAGATATTTGGTGGCTTAGAGAAGTGGTGCGCAAACTTTTCCCAATGCGCACCCCTGCCTGCTCTCCTCCCCGGCTCACCCCCCCCACCTACTCAGCTCCGGCATTAAATGATGCAACGGGGCCATGAGATGTCACGTTGCCATAGAAACACAGCATCTTATGACCCCACGGTGTCATCTCATGCCGGATTACCTTGACGACGCGTCGCTGGAAAGCAAGGTATGTTAGTTACAGACGCCTCCCGTGGTCCCCCAGCATTTCATTTACATGCCTTAGGGGAGAGTGCGGGAACTCTGTAATTACCTCACCCCCTCCAGAAAATCTTGCGTCCGCCAGTTTGAACACCACTGGCTTAGAGCATATCCCTACAAACATTTTCTTTATACGTTTACCTCCACAGCTAATTTCTATCTATGAGGTCTCTACATTTTCATAATTTCCTTCATAAACCTCTTCCCTTGTAATAGGTTTAAAATCTGGTTTAACATACAAACATACTCCACCTCCTCTTCTATTTGCTCGATCCTTCCGAAAAAGGAATAACCCTCTAAATTAACTGCCCAGTCATGGGTTTCATCCCACCATGTTTCAGTAATGCCTATAATATCATACTGCTCTCTTGCAGCTATTAATTCAAGATCCCCCATTTTATCTGTCAGGCTCTTGCATTAGCACGCATGTATTGAAGGTTTTTTTTTCAGCCTATACTATTATCTTATCTGCTCCTTCCTTTCTGTGCCAATTGGATTTAGTCTTTAGAAGTTTTATAGTATTATCTGTATTTACTATGGGTGTCTCGCTGCTTGCCAAACTCACACTTGCACCCATTCTATCTCCATGACCCCTTGCTATTTCCCCATTCCCATCTATTCTATTTAGTTTATCTGTTTCTTGTCCCTCCCCCCTCCATGCTAGTTTAAACTCTCCTCCAACCTTTTAAACATTCTCCTCCCTACCATCACCAGCATAAAGATTGCACCTTTCAGAAATGGAGTCTCTAAAAACCCTCCTTCTTACACCACTTTCTTAGCTATGCATTAACCTCCCTAGTCTCCGACTGTCTCCCTGGGGTAGCGATGGCGCTGCAAGGAGTCCATTCTTCTGAATGGGCCCCTACCCCCCACAGCATTAATCCTTCTGTGCAGCGACCACGCAGGGAAGTGGCACTGAAGACACTTAGGCTTGCTAAATGTGTAGCTCTATTTGCACTGCCGTGGGTACTTCTATAGTGCAGTTCTGCCCTGCTATCATATGAGTTATGCAGTGGCACAGATTGTGCGATGTGCCTCTGATCCATTTTTACTATTCACTATACAATGCTAATCATGTTCAGTAAATAAGACTTTACTCCAGATCTCCTCTCTTTCCACTTTCAAAAGTGAAAGGCTATTCCGGTTATAGAAATGTCTCTCTTTTATTTTGTATGTCTTCATAATAACCAATGGCTGAGGACACGATAACAATAGCACATCTCGATGGAAACTTTCAGATCTCAATTGTGTAGTTGTGGTAAACTTTTACCTTTTTAGCCTGACAATAAGAAGGTACCACCAGAACGACCTTTTTTAATACCGTGAACAGATGCCCCATGCAGAATAACAAACCTTGTTATTTTTAGCAGACATTTCCTGTGTTTTGTTTCTTTATCAGATGCAAGGTTTAAAACTGATACAGTGTATTGAGCAGAAATGTAACCAAGGGGAGACCACCTACACTGCTCTGATCTGATAAGCAACTTCCTGGTATTAGCGACAAACGTGAGAAGTGCTTTGAAACCATCTCTTTACTTCCTAATCTCATGGCACTTATATGTAAATAATACATCAGTAGTTTTGAAGAAGATGAATGTCTGTGTTTGCATGCATAGTATATATCGTAGTATACTGTATATCGTAACAACTGTCTGTGAGTAGGTTTACTGACTATGCATTTCTTTAACCCAGGCTGTGCTGGAAAAAAAATGCAATACAGCAGGTATAAGCTTACAGGGGTCTATGTTAAAATGGATAAGAAGTAAAGAGTGACACACTGTTCTTGTTTGCATGTAATTACCCAGAATCCCGTACTGCAGTGGAAGAATTGTTTGCTAAGCGACTGCTGGCTACTTCCCTGAACTGTGGAACCAAGGACTGATAACCCTTATTCACAAGAAATGAGACAGACTGGACCCATCCAATTACAGAGGCATCTGTGTCAGCAGCACCCTGGGGAAACTGTTCAACAGCATCTTGAACAGCAGAATCCTTACCTTCCTGACAGAGCAGAGTGTACTGAGTAAGAGCCAGACAGGCTTCCTGCCAAACCACTGCACTACGGATCACATATACACCTTACACAGCCTGAACAATAAGCATGTCCACAACACCAACAAGAGCAACATCTTTGCTTGCTTTGTGGACTTAAAAAGGCCTTCAACTCCATCTGGCATCCGGGTTGATTGCTGGAAATAATAGAGAGCCGAAAAGGGGGGAGAACATACAACACCATCAAAAGAATGTACTCCGAAAACAAATGCTGCGTGAAAATAAATAACAAAAGGACAAGTCTGAGTCCCACACTTTTTAATATATACATTAATGAGCTTGCAGTAATCGTAGACTCCTCCACAGCAGATGGGCTCCCCTTGGCGGTTCAGCTCAGGAGACCCCCTGCTCACGCGCACTGTTAAAAAAAATAGCATTGAAGCAGCTTCATTACCTTAGTGCTATCCTCTAAGGCAATAAAGGGCTTAAGGCACAATAGCAGCTTTTTGGGGGGCTGTTGCCTCTAATAAACATTGCAATATGTACTACGAACCCACCCCCTGTGCCCCCAACAACCCCTATATCCCCCTAACATACATAAAAGCATTTTTTTTAAATGCAGAGGAATGATACTTAGGGCTGGTGGGGGTCCTCGGGTGGTCCCTGCGGGTGTCTGAGGTGCCCCAAAGGGGTCCCTGGGTGGTCCCCATGGGTGTCAGTGTGTCCTTGGGTTGTCCCCGTGGGTGTCTGGGGGACCCTCTGGTGGTCCCTGTGGGTGTCGGAGGGCCCCACAGGGGTCCCTGGGTGGTGTCCGTGGGTCTTCGATTGGTCCCCGTGGGTGTCCGTGGGTCCCCGCTTGACTGCAGTACCAATCCTGTATCCAAAAAAAAGTCCAATACTTTAAAATAAATACTTTACCTGTGGGTGTTTTCTGTTTTGGATTGTGGATTTGTTCGAGAGCCAGCTGAGACCCCTGGAATCGGAGATGAAAACATCTAAAGGTAAGAAATAACATTGAATGCATGTTGTAATCAAAAATAATAGACAGCACTCACACTCATAGATAGATATATAAAGCGGGTGCCATGGACTAGAGAGGGCCTAATCCCTCTCAAACACAATACACTACTGAAAAAATTCCAGCACACCCTAATAACAGAATCAAAATCACTGGCAATTAACCAAAAGTAGAAAATTTAATCAGTGCACAAATGAAAATAAAATGGAAAGGGAAAGGAGGGTGGGGTGAAGGACGGGAAGGGGGCAAAACAATATAAAAGTGGGTAAAGAAGGGGGAGTATAGGGGGGCAACGTTTCGGGAATTAACCCTTCGTCAGGCCCATTCCCCTCAGTCCCAGAGGGACAAGAGGGTACTTCCCTAGCCCCACAACCCACAAAAAACAGGTACAAGCCCCAAGTAAAAACAATAGAAAAACCCTCCACAAATTCTGAACACTATAATAATCAAGTCAACATACAATTTCCCAATGCTAAATGGCAAAATAAATCCACAATACAGCCTTAGTATAAAGATAGTATGGGAATACTTATATGTAACAAGCAACAAAGCGCTTTGCAAACCAAGTACAGAGTAGAGAGGATGCAGGACAAGGTATATGCAAACACACAAATCAAACCAGACAGTTCTTAGCAATTCGAGCCTGCTCCTCACTCCAGAGAGTGTCTGTGAGGCACTGTGCAGTTCATAGGGGCTTTTAAAGGGATTATGACGTAATCCGCTATGCGCACCCCTTCAATCAGTCAAATGGCATTCAGATGGTAGTGTCCGCTTAGCTGTATCATCTCCTCCAACCTCCGTGGACATGTAAACAAGATGGGTTGCCATGGCAACCACGAAGCTTCCTTGACGCCGTGCCTGTCCTCTGAGTACAGCGAGATCCCCTCGCACATGCGCAGTGCTGGAAATACAACTGTTTATTTGGAGATTTTTTTTATTTATTCATGGTTTTGTTGTTTTAATTGTTAATTCTGGTGCTTATTTGATATTTGCTTAATTGATTGGTGCTTTGGCGGTATGCATTACCTTTTAACGTCGTGCAAATCGAACTCTTTGCAACCGGCAAAAAAATCAATATTTTTACTGCATGATTGCCTGTAAGAGCCGTGCATGGAGACGCAGCGTCTCCATGCAGCTCTTACAGGCTGCTTTGTTTTCTGTCAGCTATCGCATTATAGAATTTATAGCACGACAGCACTGATACAAAAAACAGGTCACACGATAGTGAATTTTTTTTATCGGCGTTAAAAAAATGGCCTTCATTTCTTAGTGAATCTCGCTTTTGGCTTCTATTTTTACAGCGCGATTTAAAAAAATGCATAATTGCACGCAAAAGCAATGATTTTATCACTGCTTTGTGAATTGGCCCCTAAGTCTCTACTATAAGGGGACAACCTGCTCCTGCTGTCATCAACAGAACAGGGCCTCCAACAGAAACTGGCAATACTACAAAAATTCAACCAGACCTTGGCACTCTCTGTGAACATAGACAAAACCAGAACAATGGTATTTCAGAAAAAATCTATAAAACATCCAACCAAATTCCAATTCACACTGAATGACAATACACTGGAACAGACAGCGAGCTACAGTACGCATACATCAGTCTAACAATCAGCTAATCAGGGAGATTCAACCTGGCCATAAATACTATGCAATAAGGACCACTTTAAAACACCTCAAAACAATAAGAGTCTGGATGAAAATATTCAACGGCATCATCACGCCCATCCTTCTATATGGCAGCGAGGTGTGGGGTCCTGTGACATACCCAGACTCCACAAAATGAGATACCAGCCCAACCAAAATACTGCATATGGAATTCTGCAAACACCTTCTCCAAGTATACAGCAGTACATCAAACAGCGCATGCCGGGCTGAGCTAGGCCGCTTTCCTATATTGCTCACTATACAGAAGAGAGCATTGACATTCTGGGCTCACCTAAACAACAGCCATCTACTGTCTTACTTTGACAGAGCAATGAGAAGCCAGGAGCTCCTCACTAAACCCTTTGCCCTCAAACAACGTGTCCTCTCACTCCCTGAACAAAACCCCACACAGATCAACAACCACCCAAAAAACAAATCAACTCAATCACCAGCGAAATGCTGGAGACATACCAAAGTCTACAGAGAGAAAACACCCTGACACCCTACCTACTGAAGGTAAATGACCAAAAGCAGAGAAAGACCTTGTGCCAGTACATAATGAGCATCAGAGTCTAGAAATAGAAACAGGCAGACACAGACAGAACTGGAATCCCTGGAAGATGAGACTGTGCCAGCGATGTGAGCTAGGAGAGGTAGAAGATGAAGCACATTTCCTACTGCGCTGCACACAATACTCTGAAGTGAGGAGTGCCAAGTCGGAGAGACTCGCAGCTCTTATCCAGAACTTTAATAATATAGAAGAGAAACAAAAAATAGTGAGCCTCCCAGGAGAAGATGAAACCACAGCAGAACTGGCTGCACACTATATCAGTACCTGTCACAGGCTGAGAGACGCCCACTAAACCCCACATCCCTGTGTGTAACTGTTACCCATGTGGTGTGTAATCTAGTATTTACTGTATCAACCAAGGTTTCCTGTAATTTTCTGGTCATTTAAAAATTGTATTAGATACAAAAGAATTTACAATGCATCTGATCACAGAGTTGCTATTAGAGATGGTTGGGGGTTCCTCAGAATTTCACTTGTGGTTCCTTAACCAAAACAATGTTGGAAAACACTGGTGTAATAATTATACCCTACCCCTGTTATTCATGCTTTGGCAATACTGAAAGGTTCTTCCGTCATGCAAATGAAGCTTTTATTTGACTTGCATAATGGTGTTCCAGGAGAAGAGTAGTTAGTTAGGTAAATGAGCCTGGCAGCAGGATAAACGATGGACTGGAGAGGAGACATACCTGTAGACAGCAGAAGGGGAGGTTGCAGTAGCCTAGTCGGCATATAATGAGTCCGTGAGAATTTTGGTGGAGTGTTCCGTGAGGAAGGGACATATTTTAGCAATATTGCTGAGTTGGAAACAATATAATTTGAAGAGGTACTGAATATGTGGGATGAATGAGACAAAATTGCTCCTCCGTACCTACAGTACATATTTAGACAACATGTTTCCACATGTAGAAGAGGGTACTTCTGTCTGCCATTTCTCACTGTCCTGGTGCTCTCTCTAAAAACCACAACCTACGCTTACAGTGTTTTTAAACTCTCAAGAGGAGGAGACTCGTCTCTAAATTTCTGTAGGAATGAGTTTTCATAAAGAATCTTGAAAACTAAGACAACAAGTTCTTGCTGAACATAAATCTTTATACTGTACTTGCAGTATTAGTTTTAGTGTTTCTGCTTCACTGAATTAGGGAGTCTTGAGCTATGTTGCACTATATTGATGCTAGGTGCAGAAAAATGTTTTGTAAAACAGTCATCTAATTAAGATTGATATTAAATGTAAATGTGACGTGTGTACAGTATGTGTGTTATTTTTGTTCACTTAGACATACATTGACATTCTAAAATAATGATGGCAATATGTAAAATGTGCTCCATGTTCTTGCTTATAAACTATGATCTGCCCAGGAACAATATAAATTAAATGGTATTAATAAATATAATTATTTGTAACTGACATACACTAGCTTCCCCTACTCTAGATGCCACAGACTGTACAGTAGTATACATTATGAAATATTTTTAATTTCTTCTACATCTAAATATTTATATTAGTCTAGATATTTTTTTTTAAATAAAATGCTTAAATGTACAGGCAGTTCTCGGTTATCCAACGGAATCCATTCTGGAAGGAGCGTTGGATAGTGAAACAGTTGTAAAGTGAGTCCCATGTTAATCAGTGGCGGTGAGCGTTGGATAACGCATTCAGGCGTCGGATACACATTGCGGTGGCGAAAAATGGCCCATAGAGTTGCCTTGTAAAGCGTTGGATATGCCATTCGTTGTAAAGTGAAACGTTGGATAGCGAGGACTACCCTGTAAGGTGATTGTCAAGGGATACAAGGAAAAATGCAGGAGCAAATTATTATAGAGATAGATGGAAAATCAACATTTGACAGAAAACCAGAAGAAGACGGGGGAGGAGACAAAGGTCCTTATTCAATATAGGAGCACAGAGCCATATGCGGCCAAGCAGCATGATAGCTAGGCCTAGGCTCCCTCTACCCACTTATTTCCCCCCACCCACCTTGAACACACAAAAATACAGTTATCGCTCAGTACCAAAAACAAACAATCAAGTATATTATCAGTTTTGGGGTTGAGTGTTGGGGCATTATCAGACACAGTCATTCTTAGGCGTATAGGTGTTTATCATTGCACCACTATCTATTGCCTGCACATACAGCGTATGTTGTTACACACCACACTCTTTATTATACTTACCACTGCTGCGGCTGCAGCTTACGATATACCACATGTATTCAGTTTGTAGGGTATATACCTTAGCAGGGTTATATTAGTAATTACCGCACCACCTTATATATATGGAATGATTTGTAGTGAGGCTAAGATTGTGAAAAAGAAAAAATGTGCACAAGCGCTAATGACTAAAACACCAGTGTGACAATTGCAAAATATATATATATAAAGGCTGCCTAGTAATACTGTCAGTACTGACAGAGAAAGTGAAAACAAAGAAAAACCTGGCGCCAAAAATTCATTGGATAATCCTGTACTCCTCAGGGGATCAGCACACTTGCTTGACAGGCCATATAGGGGAAAAACCACAAACAGACACAGATCATAGTGCAACTGTAGGGTTAAAACAGGTCTACACTAATACACACACCGCACATATAACATAGAGACTCCTAGTGACTATAAAAACTATTTATTAAATAAAAAGAACTATGCCATAAAATGGTTTGGACAAATGAGAACACCGCTGGTCATCCAGATGTGAAAAATCAGAGCCCTACTTACAAGCAGCAAGGCAAATACAGGCAATGCAACAAAGAGTCTTCCGGCTGCTGCTGATGTCTTTGCAGAGATGTGATTCCTGCTGCACCGTGACTCTCGTGCTGACTCTCCCTCCAGGGGTTAACAGGAACAGTGGCAGTGTTGGAGGCCTGCTTGTGGGGCTCACAGCTCTCCTCCACGTGAGGCTGCTCTCCTCACTTCCTCCTCCGGTTACACAGGCTGTCTCAGCGTGCCTGCACGCGAGTGTGCACGTGCCCTTAAAGGGACAGTACAAGCGTCCTGTATGCCAAGAACTAACGGCTGCAATGGGGCACGCTGAGACAGCCTGTGTAACCGGAGGAGGAAGTGAGGAGAGCAGCCTCACATGGAGGAGAGCTGTGAGCCCCACAAGCAGGCCTCCAACACTGCCACTGTTCCTGTTAACCCCTGGAGGGAGAGTCAGCACGAGAGTCACGGTGCAGCAGGAATCACATCTCTGCAAAGACATCAGCAGCAGCCGGAAGACTCTTTGTTCCATTGCCTGTATTTGCCTTGCTGCTTGTAAGTAGGGCTCTGATTTTTCACATCTGGATGACCAGCGGTGTTCTCATTTGTCCAAACCATTTTATGGCATAGTTCTTTTTATTTAATAAATAGTTTTTATAGTCACTAGGAGTCTCTATGTTATATGTGCAGTGTGTGTATTAGTGTAGACCTGTTTTAACCCTACAGTGTTGCACTATGATCTGTGTCTGTTTGTGTTTTTCCCCTATATGGCCTGTCAAGCAAGTGTGCTGCACCCCTGAGGAGTACAGGATTATCCAATGAACTTTTGGCGCCAGGTTTTTCTTTGTTTTCAGTGAGGCTAAGATTATTACGATACAGCTACTAAGCCGATTGATTTCACTACTAACTTTCCACCTGATACACCTCCCCTGAGGGGATCATTTTTATTCTTTTTTTAACTCACCTGTACATACTTACACTTGTTTCGGCGTGACTATCTGTCAACATTAAAGTTTTGTTATTTTCTGTTTTTATACAGACCGTCTGTCTGTTATTGTTGATATACCCTCATTGGGGTAGTGAGAATTTTGGTTGAAATTAATGGATCTGTAGCCTTGTTAATTATACTTGTGCATCATGAGTGCGTGCCAATAGGGACCTGGGTGATTCTGTTCGCCATTTGTGTTTTTCCCCCACCCACCTTACCTGCTGAAGTGCCAGTGGGGGGTGGTTTTGCTGGGGGTAGGTGTTATAGGCGCATGCTGAAGGGTGTGAAATCCCTTTGTGCCACTCACTGTTTTGCTGGCAATGGTAGATATCCAGGAACTGCTACAAAGGCTGCAATCTGAGGCGGACTCACATGAAGAAGGTTGCCTGCTGCTGGAACTACAGAGCATGGTGAAACAGCAGCAGTGGCAGAGCTTCGGCGGAGTCCTCCTGCAGTCAGCGTGATGAGGATGGCAGGATGGTAGGGTGCAGGATCGGCACTTGTGCAGTTGCTCCAGGTCTCCAGAGAGGCAGAGTCTGGAAAGGGAGTCTTCTGTGTCATATGAGTAGCCCCCTGGGGGTTGTGGAGTCAAGGGTTTTTGGGTGACCACAGTTGGGTTGTCATTTGCCTTTGGCAGATGGGCAGTGACTGAGAAACAACCTGCTTGCCCAACAGCTAGTGTCAGCCACTGGAAGGGAGGTTATTCCTGAAGTGGGTTACTGCCCAGGGGTTTGAGAATGGGCGATTGCCAGCCCTGCTCAGAGGAGTGCTGTTGGCTCTGGAGAGCCAAAGAGGGCTCCTGTGAAGGTCCAAGGGGGCTCACTGTTTCCAGTACCCATGCTAGTGAGGCTTTTGGTGTTGGAGCAGCATGGGAAGAGGCCCCGCCTTAGCTGTGTGGGGATCAGTTTTGGCTCGGTTGGTATTGAAGTGGTGGTACCAGCCCCGATGGGCTAGGAGGTGATTGCGCTCTCCGGTGCTACGGTGGGCCTGAGTCAGACTGGGAAGGTCTCTAATGTTTGTTTTAAGGAGGCATATACATGCGTCACCAACCCATTGGGCTTTCATTTACCCAAGGATGTTAAAGATAAAACCTGGGGTGGAGTGTACGTGGAAATATTGTCCTTATGGCCAGGCAATAGGAGAGGTTAGCAAAGTCCTGTAACAAAGGTGAGGCTAAGAAAGAGGACATTTAAAAAAATACTAGCCCCCTGTACATGTGCTATTTCACTACAGGTTTTCTCCATCCTTGCTAGTGTTATTGTCGAGAAAGCACCCCAATGTTTCTCTGTCCTGTACCAGGTCATGAAAGGGTTTGTGCAGAGGAATTATAGAGGGGGGGCTTGGTGGCTCTAGAATGAGTCATTTCACCAAATAATGGCTGTTTGCAAGCAATTAGTTTGGGACACAAAATATATAGATTTGTGGCTTGAGCTCATGACCATGCAAAAGCTGGTCTCCTTTCTCTGGGGGTCTGAAAGCAGGTCATCTTCCATGCTGGCATTCGGCAATAGGAAGGGACACTTTAATGAGGGACAATTTAATTCCAGCATGAGTGCTCGTCCTTTTGTGGAGCCCACCCCACAGTCGAATGCAGGTCTTTGCAGCGGGCTGCTACAGAAGGCAGTTAGGCTAGCAAGCGGAGAAAGGAAGGCGCCCAGGATGGATATTTACCCCAATAAAGGGGCGGCTTTAGTTTAGATAGTCCTCTTTGAATATCTCACAGATTTTGAATTCCTTCAGAACATGTTGAAAGTCCTCCTTAGGTCCGGGGTTAATTTAAGGGAATTAAATAGCCCTGTTGTTGGTGAATGGTTGGAGAGGTGGTTGGAGAGGTGGTTGGTGTTGATGGTGTGGTAATGCCTGGTGGGGACATGTATTCGGGAGTGGGCAGGGAGCATTGTGCTTTGGGTACCTAGACCCATCTCCCAGCTGGCAATGAGTTAGATGAGTGGCTGGGCCTGTGTGGTGCCTTGTTTCAGGGGTTTGAAGAACCAAACAAGGTCTAGAGAGGCGTTTTCACACAAATATAGCGTGCAAACTGGGGGACAAATCCCCGGGAAAATATATCAATAGTGAAAATGAGAAAAATTTAAATCACATACAAACAGTAATCAATCACTTTAGTAATGTGAAATGTGTACCACATATAATGTAAATTTAGGTCCTCTATCTGACCATAACACGAAACATAAATGTGTGACTTCAGTGAAATAAATAAAGTGTAAGAAATGTATACACCCAAGCCCATACCGGCTTGAAAAAGTCCTGCACTCAATCTTAGATAGGAAACATTTTCGAGAGTTTCTTCAGGTGTGAATTCTCTTCAAAGAAAAAGGGAGCGGGGGATGGGACCATAGGCTGGGAACAAAAACAAAGAAGCGCCATAGGGTGATAATGTTATGACTGTATGTTCAGATCTCATTATGATCCTCCAATAATTATGCTCACATTTTAGTGAGCAAACACAGGCAAAGCCCAATCAGTGGCAACATTACGATGGATATACAGCCAAACATGCGTGACTGATCTCAGAAGAAGGAGAAAAGAAGGCACAAATAGCGCTGATGGTATCAACTAAAACACTTAATAACAAAGAATAAAAAGCCTCAAGAAGGAGCACTTACGAGAAGTCCAATCTTTGAGGCATAAAAACATGTAAACCAAGATCTCTATGCAGTGCAGATGCACTGGTGCCTGATGTGATTGGCCATCAGATGGTGCTGCTTCCGGTTGTGGCCGCCCGGAAACTAGGATGGATCACTCAAATTCTTTTTCCAATTCTCAACGCTGTGGATACCAGGACTCAGCGTGTTTCACTGCGTTCCTGCCTCCTCAGAAGTCATACCTCCCATCCACACATACGGATATATATACCCCTTAATTGGTTCTAAATACTTAACTCATTGGTAAATTAATCCCTGTGTGTTGAAAATGTGCGAACTCACATAAAAAAATGAATTATGTTGGTAGAATTTCCAATTAGTGACTCTTTACTGGGTGAAGCATATATCATTTCATGCCTGCCGTTATCTTTGATTTTGGTCTGTCGCTGTAAATTCCAGACCATAAACTGTGTTTCCCAATTCGTATGAAAAAAATGGTTATTCACTAATTAGACACACTTATGTTGAAACATGAAATTTCACATATTTTTTGTGACTAGCTCCTAAGAGTCCCCAAGATCCAATGTCACGACGGTATTCTATCACTTACACCGTGGGAAGAGGAACCCTGGCGTTTAAATCTACCTGTTTTTCAGAGCATGACAAACTTATCAGATAGAGAAGGTTGGGGAGAACAAAAAGTCAGACTAGTAACCTTCCATAGTTGCTCGGCCTCATATGTCATCAAAAGGCCCAGATACCCATCATAATAACCCGGACAGAAAATAAATATTCTCTACCAGTTCTGATCACATCGTAAATAAATACAAACTCTGGGTACAGTAGGTGACAGCCTCTTCCCAAGGTTAATATTTTAAGGAATGGGAAGAAGTGGAGGAAGAGGGCTAAGACCAACAGACCTAAAATCAACAGAATGGAGGTTGTGGGCCAGCACAAAGTGGAACACACAGCGAAGCTCAGAGATAGATCTAGGTTAAAAATACCCCAGACTCAATATCGATGTTACGCCCCTAGGAACAATAGTCTTGCATTTATGGAACCAGTATGTTTCTCGTCTGCTGAGATCCACTTCTCTGTTTCCACACCTCTGGTGAGGTATCACATGTTCCATTCCAATGCACTTCGGACCTTTTGAAACTGCCTGATGGTGAGAGAAGAAATGTTTAGATAGATTGTGAGTTACAATATTTCTTTTGATGTTGCTCAAATGCTTTAGGACAGCGGTGCGCAAACTGGGGGGCGCGCCCCCCTGGGGGGGCGCAAGATTGTTTAGGGGGGGCGCAGGAAGCAGCGGCGATTTTGCCAGGAGCAGAGGGAAAAAAGCCGTCTGCAGCTGCAATTTTTCTTTTGGCCATTAGGTGGCGCTGTGCTGCGCTGTGCTGCGCTGCGCTACAGTACACAGCAGCATCTCGTTGCTTCCTGCTTCCTGCGTGTGTGACATGGGGAGAGGGGGTGAGTGAGTGAGACTGGGACATGGGGGGGGGGGAGTGAGTGAGACTGGGACATGGGGGGGGGTATTGAGTGAGACTGGGACATGGGGGGGGGGAGTGAGTGAGACTGGGACATGGGGGGGGGGGGAGTGAGTGAGACTGGGACATGGGGGGGGGTGAGTGAGACTGGGACATGGGGGGGGGGTGAGTGAGACTGGGACATGGGGGGGGGGTGAGTGAGACTGGGACATGGGGGGGGGTGAGTGAGACTGGAACATGGGGGGGGGGGTGAGTGAGACTGGAACATGGGGGGGGGGGTGAGTGAGACTGGGACATGGGGGGGGGTGAGTGAGACTGGGACATGGGGGGGGGTGAGTGAGACTGGGACATGGGGGGGGGGTGAGTGAGACTGGGACATGGGGGGGGGGTGAGTGAGACTGGGACATGGGGGGGGTGAGTGAGACTGGGACATGGGGGGGGGGTGAGTGAGACTGGGACATGGGGGGGGGGGTGAGTGAGACTGGGACATGGGGGGGGTGAGACTGGGACATGGGGGAGTGAGACTGGGACATGGGGGAGTGAGACTGGGACATGGGGGAGTGAGACTGGGACATGGGGGGGTGAGACTGGGACATGGGGGGGAGTGAGACTGGCACATGGGGGGGGAGTGAGACTGGCACATGGGGGGGGAGTGAGACTGGCACATGGGGGGGGGAGGGAGACTGGCACATGGGGGGGGAGTGAGACTGGGACATGGGGGGGAGTGAGACTGGGACATGGGGGGGGGACTGGGACATGTGGGGGGAGTGAGACTGGGACATGGGGGGGGAGTGAGACTGGGACATGGGGGGGGAGTGAGACTGGGACATGGGGGGGGTGGGAGAGTGAGACTGGGACATGGGGGAGTGAGTGTGAGACTGGGACATGGGGGAGTGAGTGTGAGACTGAGGCATGGGGAGGGTGTGAGTGACATGAGGGGGGTGAGAGTGTGAGATGGGGAGGGGGGTGAGAGTGAGTGTGACATGGGGAGGGGGGGTGAAAGAGCTACATGGGGATGGGGATGAGAGAGACATTGGTGGGAGGGAGGGAGACACTGGCAGGAGGGAGAGAGACACACAATGGCTGGAGGGAGAGTGTGAGAGAGACACCGGGTGGAGGGAGAAACAATAGCTGGTTGGAGAGTGCAAGAGAGACACTGGGGGGAGGGAGAGGCAATGGCTGGAAGGAGAGTGAGAGACAATGGAGGGAGGGGGACACTAGGGGGAGGGAGAAAGAAAGAGAGACACACGGGGGGAGGGAAAGAGAGTGGGGGGAGACACTGAGGGGAGGGATAGAGAGGGACTGGAGGGGGAGTGAGAAATACAGGGAGTTGGAGAGACTGGAAGAGGAGTGTGAGACTGGAAGAGGGGAGAGAGTGAGAGACAATGGGGGGAGGGAGAGAGTGAGAGACAATGGGGGGAGGGAGAAAGAGACACACACTGGGGGGAGGGAAAGAGAGTGGGGGGGGAGGGGGAGACACTGAGGGGAGGAATAGAGAGGGACTGGAGGGGGGGTGAGAAATACAGGGAGAGACTGGAAGAGGTTAGAGAGGTCCTGAGGTGTTCTAATGTGGCGGGAAGAGAGAGATTAATAATACAGCAGAAATGGGAACGCTATTAGACAAATATTATAATATTTATTTTTAAGTTATGTAATTTGTGCTATAAATACTTTTTTTGTAGACGCGTGGCGGGGGCGTTACAAAGCTGGTTCGCCCTCAATGGCTGAACCAGCTCACGTGCGCTCACGTCATGTGATTTTGATTACATCAGGCAGGGGGGGCCCGAGAAATTTCATGGATGAAAAGGGGGGCTCGGCATAAAAAGTTTGCTCACCCCTGCTTTAGGATACGTCTTTAGTGGTCTAGAAATATTTCCTACATACTGGAGGCCACACGAGCACTCCAGCAGGTAGATGACATGATCTGTTCCACAACTCATTTAGTTCTTGATCGAATACAAATCTCCTGTGCCATTAGATTTACATTTCAGTGTTTATCTGCAGCTCTAAACTGATATGCTGTATAAGAGTCACATCCATGGAACCCTTTAACTTGGGTTATCCAATTTTTAGTGGGTTCATTCACACTCGTCAAAGCAATGTGCGGCAGTCGGATTTTCAAATTCTGTGCTTTTTGAAAAATGACATTTGGTCTAACTGGAATAGAGTCTTTCAGTACTGGATCATTTTTATAATATGCCAGTGCATACTGATAATGTGTTTTTATCTTATTGGCCTCTCTATTGTATTTAGTGAGAAAACCCCAATCTAAATTGTTCTCTTTCCTCAATGTCACCTGCTTATCTTTGATCGTAATCAGGTCCTTCCTGTCTAGTAGGCATGCTGTTCAGCTTTTCTTTTACCTCACCCTGTTGGTAATCTCTCCCATGAAACCTGTTTTGGATAAACTCTGTGTGTTAAATTATTTATTTTCTGTACAGTTCCTCTTTAGCCTTCTGATCAGTCCATATGGTATGTTGTTTATCCACCTAGGGTGTTGGCAGCTTGATTTGACAATAACGTTGTTACTGTCAACGGGTTTGAAATATGTTTTGGTCTTAAGTATATTATTTTTTACATAAACAGTGAGGTCTAGGGAATTGTAAGGGAGTCAAGGGGTTAAAACTCCCTTTACAGGCCAGGAAACTGCACGGGTGTCGGATTTCATACCTGAACTGGGAGGTGTGCACAATGAACTCCTGATTAAACAGGGATAAAAAGCAGGAAGCTGTCAAACAGAGAGACTGCTTTCCCCCAGAGAGAGAGAGGAAGTGAAACTTCTCTCAGCCAGGAGAGAGCCTGGTTGCTATTGACCCTAGGACTGAAGGAAGCAGGCCTGCGGGGTCCAGCTGGAAATCACACCTAGGATAAAGATTACCATGGACTGGACAACCTGTCCCCAGAACCGGCTTTCCTGTAGGACTGAAGGACACAGAGACCCTGGTATAGGAATCCCTGCAAATATAGATAAGCAATAAATAGGACTCTGAAATGGTAAAAGACTGTTTGTTTGCACAAGATAATATTTGTTTTGGGCTGGCAACCAGTTTAGTTGGCCATCGCCGTTAGATAGGGCTGAAGTATTGAGTTAGTTTCCCTATAGGGAATAGGGGTTTATTTTATCATTTCTTTTGGCCTTAAAGGGACAGGTTCCCTATTGTTGTCTTCGGTTAATAAACCAATCCGGTTAAGCTTTACCTTGTGTCTAAAGTGTCTAACTGACCTCGCCTGCAGGCCGCTCCATCACAGGAATCTATTTCGTTGTTGCTGAATTTGCGTGCATTTTAGATTAACATTATTGTCATTAATATATGACAGAAATTCACTCAAACTTTCTGAACCCCCTCTCCAGATGAAAACACATTATGTATATATCTTCGCCAGAGGACCAAGTTTACACCAAGTCCCACGTAGGACCAGATATTTTTGTCCTCCCAGATCCCCACAAAGAGATTTGAGAAATACGGGGTGAACTTGGTCCCCATGGCGGTTCCACATTTCTGCAAAAAATATTGCTAATTAATCCAAAAGAAATGATGATTTAGGATTAAATCAATACTCTCCAGTATAAACTCAGCTTGTATCTCCGTCATCTCAAGATGTTTATTTTAATAGCCTTTTATCCCGTTTGTGAGAAGGAACATAGATTTCTATTAAGGGACCAACCAAGACTCCCAATTTTCTATTTCCTCCCCAAAATTCATAGTGTTTAACAAACTCCCCGGGAAGACCCATAATTTGTGAGATTGATTCTTTGACAACAAACTTTTCAGAATACATCAATATATTTAATAATAACCATGGCAGTACAAGGTTCCTTACCTCAGCCTCACCTAGATCTCCCAGAGCTAATACTCAAATCCTCAGTAGCTTCAGTTCAATCAGCAGCAGAGAGGAGAGCGAGGACCAGTGGATGCTGCTGTGGGCTCAGTAAAGGACTGCAGGGTAAAATGACAACCAAGAGCCAAAGGCCCAACCCCGGTAGTGGATTCCAATAGCACAGTGTCCTAGTGAGCACACCAGGAGCCCACCCATGGAAGCCTTTGCCACCGACCATCTCAGAAACTAGTTCCTCTGAGGAAGGGACCTTCCACAGGGGTTTCTTCAGATTTGGGAGTGGTTTATTCGAGAAACATCCTGAGTAAGAAGTTAACATCATGAAGTATATGGAGTTAGTACACAGCACACACTAAACATTTGACAGGCTGGAAGTTCCAACTGTGCGTTCAGTCAGGTACTGCACAAGTCAGCAGGTGGAAGAAGCGGTGTGTCAGCTGTACGGTTGGGCATAGGCAGGGGGCAGGGAGAAAGCTGAAATTTAGCTTGTAAGGATCTCCCCCATACTATTTACAGAGCACCTGTGTGTTCCTGTATACATTTTGCTATTGGCTGGTGGACAGTTTTTACAATCATATTGTTAATTTTAAATAAAGCTCTGCTACACATAAAGAGAACACCGCACAGCTAAAGGCTACACATAAAGAGAACACCCGCACAGCTAAAGGCTACACATAAAGAGAACACCCGCACAGCTCTGACCTAATCTTAACTTACATTAAAAACTGTGTTGTTTCCATCACTTTAGACTTGGTAAAACAAAGGATAGGCACGTTAGGCATTTATGTTCTATGTGAAAACAGGCACTGAAATCATATGCAGTCAAGTAATTGCATATTCTCCACTCTAAACAGTAACATTTATGTGGAGCTCTTTCAATACGTCACAAGAGTTTCTGTCAGCAAAGAGGTTAAAGAGGTGCAGCTTTATTGATTTGCAAGTCACAGTTTCTATTTACCTTATTTTCTTTTCATCAAGGAGTTGTCTTACCTGTGAACAAACCATTTGTTGCCATTTTATCCAAAAGTGTTATCCTTGTATGCTCGAATGCTGCTTTTCTATGAAGGGCACATATGAACTACAGTGGGTTGGGGCTACATTTTAATATACAGTATTCCTTTAAAAAGACAAGTATCTTCTGAGGCTGTATCTTTTATCTCTGTGATTCGGTATGTGCCAGACAATTATGCTTGTCTGATCTCAAACCACTCCACCACAACGGTGTCCGTTTAGGTTTCTTCTGAATTGATACTAAATTATATGGGTGAGTGTATCTAGATAATTAACAAACGATGTTATCTATTTTGCCAAGGTCAATGCTGCAAATATATATCGATGTCTAGTGAAAGTGAATTGCTGCTCCACAGGATGAGTTCTACATAGCTTTACATACACAGATCCTGGTCAAGGCAGTCGATGAGTTTCTTTCCTGCATCCTGCCACATAATGATAAACATCCTAGCTGTCTCCTCCCAATGGGATTCCTGATCAATATCTTTGAGAGAGAATGCACTCTTTTTGCTTCTGTCATCCGGCTGAGCAATGGACTGGAAATTGTGCTGACAAGCAAAGCCTTTGATCTCTCCAGTTCCTCCCCTGCGGATAAGGGCATTGAAATGTGCTTTGTGTTTACTATAATCCTGTTGAAATTATGGTTGTGAGCTGTATATTGTGAGACTGTCGTTACCAGGAAGGAGACCATGAAGCACAGCCTATACAACAGGCTATCAAGGCTGTGCTGTTGCAATTTTCCCTAAGGAGCATACAGGATAATGCTATGTCGGAGTTTCAGGATGTCAGACACACAGAGGCTAGCAAGATAATATCCCTAGTTTCCTACAGTAAATGCTGGGGTAATCAGATAATATATCCCATGGGATGCCATTAAAGTGGTCGGTTGAGTGAGTTGCTATTAAGCTGTAGAATGCCTCATAGCTACAATAAAATAAAGGAAGCAAAAAGCAGCACACTTAAGGGGGGATTTCCAAAGCTCTGATAATGGGTATCGGGAGTTTCGGGAATCCCAGCGCGAGTGTACAGAAACGGGATATTTACAGTTTAAATATGGCCCTGCATAGTGTCAGGCAAAGGTTTGTGTGAGATCTGACCATTGACCACTCAGTGCTTGTAATGTTAATCATTGCCTCTACCTCCTGGTGACCCTGCTGCATTAAGACAGGAGGCAGTGAATGCCTTGTTTAAACACACTTAGATCGTAAGCTCTTTGGGGCAGGGTCTCCCTTTGCCTTATGCTGCACTTATCCCCATTGTTTTGTAAAGCGCTGCATACACGGTTGGCACTGTTTAAATTAAATGATACATACTTAACAAGAAGCGGTGTGTGCTCCAATGCAGAATAATATAATCCTATTACCACAGGGCAAAGATGTTCATGTTCCAGATGTTTATGCTATACAGTTATGTGAATGGGAATAGTTGAAAATGGGAAGGACTTGGCCTATACAATGCTAAAGAAAGAGAAGGAAGCACTGATGGCTGACCAGGCTTTTGTTTTGGATAGCTCTTGGCCTTACAATTCCCTCCCAATGCATATGTTGGGATGTGTATATCAAGGAGCAAAAATGTTCTCCAACATTTAAAAAAAAAAGAAACTACAACAGCATGCAGTAAAGGAAATACCTCATGTTAGGAATCGGGCCTGTTGCCATACACTTCCTCTGAGTATTCTGGGAAGTAAAGCTAAATAAAATTAGGTTACATACTAAGATTGGCATAAATTACAACTCCTAAAAGACTATGCCTAGGCCGGTGAATGCCACAAAGGAGACAGGATTCCCTTTAGACATGTGGGGTTGAGAGGGATGATAAGCAGCACAGATAAGCTTTTTTCTCACTATGCGCATGGCGAGAAGACTAGGATTGGTCATCATTCCTCTCTCTATCTGTTCGCAATTCTTATTGCAGTGACTCAAAGCTTCCATGTAGTGGCCCATATAACAGGAAGAAAAAAGTGGGTCTGTATGAGTACAGTAGGTGATTAGGTGTTGCACTACGAGTGTGAGAACATGATATGGCCACATTGTGTACAGTATGTGTAGTGTATGCTGAGGGGGAGGTGGTGGAGGACAGCTTTGCGTTATTACATAGGGTTACAGCACTAGGGCCTATATTCACAAAACTCAGTTAAATCATGACAAATATTGTGTAGCAGGGTATACCTCCTGGCCACTGGGGGTGTGTGTAAAACTCCTCTGCCTTACTCTGGGCTATGAGAGGACTGTGGTGGCCATGTTAGTTGAGGCAGAGCAAGGTATGCTGGAACTGTGATGAACAACAGTCAGTGCTGGAGGAGCACGCGGAGCACATACACTGCTCTGGGAGCCAGTCAGGCTGCCTGGACTAGGACAGAGTTTCCCCAAAGGCCCAAGCTAGGCCCCAAACCTGTTAGTGGTGTATTGTAGGGAAGGCCCATAGTTAGGGACCCTTTCACACTAGTTACAATCCAGTGACTAAGTAGAGCGGGACAGACTCCAGTGAGGAACTCCTCACTCTTAACAGACCACGTGTGTGGCTGATGGGGGTGAGGAGAGAGGGGAGTTGTGTCAGAGGCCCCTCATTGTGGGGCGCTGCGCCTGCCTCCATCCAAGGAGCGAGGCCTACATTGCCTGAGCATCAGAGGGTAGGTACCCAACTGTGCACCAACAACACTAAGTGTGGTAGCGCTACTTTTTACACACTATTGCACAGCGTGGGTGACACGGGCTGTCCCAGGCTAACTGGGATAGGATTGGAAGGAGGGAGAAGGGATTGACATTGTGGGTTATCACTACTATTTAATAGTGTATTGTTATTACTGTTGTTCCTATGTGTGTTTATGCCCTGTTGGTAAAGTTTATTATGGTTCATGTTATTGTGTGAGTATTTATTCACCAAGAGTATAGTTTCCTGTGAGGGAGTCATCCCGTCCGTGGCGGGATCCTCACAGGTGGAGGCGCTGCACCTTGCACCCCAAGCTCCCTATGCACGGAGGCTGAGGCCTTCTGTTACGACACACGTTAGCACCATAACACCACATTACATGCCAATATCCCTTGGGGGGGTGGGGGATATGGGTGTTACAATTGTGAAGATACCTAAAATGGAAATGGACACTGATACTGATACACTGATACATTATATGGGTAGGTCTTAACTCACCTAGTTCTGTTTTGCTCAAAAGTTGCTAATAGTTCTGAGCTCCTTACCTATTCTCCAATTAGCAAAAATGTATAATACACCTCAATGCCAGTCTAAACTTCATTTTCTACTGAAGAGGTGGTGAGTGTCTATGACTAACAGAATTAAGAGAAATACAGTATATGTGCATGTATTATTTTTTTCTAAGGAATTTGTGCCCCACCGTTTTCCTTCATAATATTAAGGGAACCGTGTTACTGTATTATGCCAGTTTTTAATTGCACTAAATCACAGAACATATTATGCTTCATTGATTTAACCCTTTGGGCACTTTCACATATTTTACTAAGTGTAGTCCATTTTATTTATTTAGTATAGATACCTGCTAAACTGGAGTTTACCTTGACAAGGGTTAGCAGGCTTCAACCATTTTTTGATCAAAAGATGCAACTAAATAGCTCTTTTATTATTAGCTAACAACAGCTGAGAGGTGTAGACATATTAGTGTCAAAACCTAGCAACTAGATGCTCATTTTTAAGTGCACTCCTAGGCAATTAAAACTTAGCGTTTAATTAGCATTTTATAAAATAAGTTCTTAACATGAAGTAGATAATGATTACAACATATAATGTACTAATGGCGTGAGAGAGTAGAATAATGGTAGAAGGCCAAGGTATGTAATACAGCAGTCTTTGCCTAAAATAGACCAGCAAAGATGAATACCTATAATGTGGGGCCTACAGTATATATAACAACACTTGTCTCTGTCAGAGATACTAAGGTGCGCTCTGCCTCACAGTGGCTCACAGAGACAGTGACTAAATGCATTGAATTTATTCTGACCCATAACTACTTCACATTTGGAAATGACACATACCTCCAGACAACGGGGACCGCTATGGGTACTCGGATGGCGCCACAGTATGCCAATCTGTTCTGCGCAAAACTGGAAAGTGACTTTCTGTCCACCTGTCACTTGAAATCCCTTACATACCTTCGCTACATCGATGACATCCTCCTGATTTGGACCTCTGGCGAACAGGACCTCCTACAGTTCTATGACAACTTCAATACTTTCCACCCGACCATCAACCTCAAACTCACCCATTCCCCGGATGAAGTACATTTTCTAGACACCACATTACTATAAAGAACAACCAACTACAGACTTCTGTATACCGCAAACCTACAGACAGAGCCAGCTATTTGAGGGACAACAGCTTCCACCCGATACACACCAAACATGCAACCATCTACAGTCAAGCCATACGATACAAACGGATATGCTCCGACACAGCAGACAGAGACCAACGGATTAAAGCCTTGAGATCAGACTTTATAAACCGTGGATATAACCACAGAATTGTAGACCAGCAAATTCACAAAGCCACCAGAATACCAAGAAGTGATCTCCTTGAATACAAACAGAAGGAGACAAGCGACAGGGTTCCTTTGGTGGTCACATATAACCCACACCTAGGAGCCCTACGCAAGATCGCCAGGAAACTACAACCCATCCTCCAGGAAGATACAAGACTGCAACAGGTCTTCCCTGAAACACCCTTATTATCATACAGACAACCCCATAATCTCAAGAATATTATGGTGAGGAGTAAAGTATTCAGCAGTACAACTGAATGCGGGACAAAACCATGCCAGGACCCAAGATGCAAAACCTGCGCAATGCTCTACACAGCGGACACAATACAAATACCACACAAGAATCGGGAATACAAAATCAGAGGAGGGTTCACCTGTTCGTCCAGCAATGTCGTGTACCTCATCATGTGCATGAAATGCCCAGGGGGCTGCTACTACATAGGTGAGACAGGACAGGGGCTAAACAAGAGAATGAACCTGCATCGCCACAGCATCACACGCGGAACAAGAGACAGTCCTGTTGGCGAACATTTCTCTGACTCTGGCCATAAGATGAACGATCTGAGGGTTGCCATACTCAAAGGTAATCTTAAAACCCCGAAAGAGAGACGGTTGCATGAATACAAATTTATGCAACTGTTCGGGACACTTAGCAGTGGCCTAAACAGAGATCGAAATTTTATGAGTCATTACTGACACTAGCGAACTCTCTTCCCATGAGCGCTAAAGGCCATGTCTGTACATACTGTGCTATATGTATGCACACACAGCTGTCTCTCACACATACTAATACTCCTTATTTTTCCATCCATATACACCAATAGGGACCACATAGTATCCACACACACTTTTAGTTGTGCTACAAACTCTCACATTTCCACACCCACCCACACCATTTATATCCCTCTCACTCCACACACACCTTGTGTAGAGCACTGTTTATACTGTGGGCTCTCCATTCATTTTTATTCACACTGATACACATACACACTCTTTCTTCACTTGCTTTCAGTTACCCTTTGACACCTCTAGCCATAAAACACATCCACACCGGGGGAAGGACAAGCACAGATAACATTCCAAGAGACACTGTTTTTAAGTTATCCTTGCTTCATTCATTGTAACATCGCCGGAAGAAGAGATCAGTGTATCTCGAAAGCTCGCACAAATAAAAGCATTTCGTTAGCCACAGAACGGTATCGTCTATTCATTTTTTGATTATTGAAGCTCGGCTAACACGGTACTGATACCTCTACATGTATATATATATACATCTTGATGGTCCCTATCAAGAGCCCTGCAACACTCAACTCAGGGGTGATCAAGGCCTAACAGGGGCCTAAGGGCAAAGTTCTGGCTTAGTCCAGGGGCTTACTTGCTCCCTGGACACATCCGTCCTCCTTGCTGGCACCCTCAGGACTGAACTATGCTTCCTGCCCAGCAGAGAGTGTCTCACAAAATGGCCGCGCTCACCTCATTAGCTGGGATGGCCCATGTGACCTATCCCCACCCATAGGCTTCTGGGAATTGTAGTCCCACTTTTTTACTTGTAGAGCCATTCCAAGTTGGCATTCCAACTTACCCCTGGGGCACCAGCGGGCCAATGCAGGGCATCTCCCCCTCCTTTGGGCAGGTAAGGGGGACCCTGCTACATGTGTATAGTGATATGTATTAAGAAGTGCCCTGTCACCATTTGTTTTCAGTTAGTAACATACTCATCTAGGATAGCGCATCTTAGATGAATCGGTACCTTAAGTCAGGGGTGCACAAACTGGGGGGTGTGAGATTTTTATGGGGGGGTGTGTTAGTTGCAGAGGCCCCGCACTCTTCCCTAGGACATTTAAATTAAATGGCAGGGGATCGCGTGAGGCGTCTGCAACTCTCAACTTACCGTGATTCAGGTGGCTGTGTGACGAGTCGCCATGGCAACGCGGCATCAAATGGTGCCGTGGGATCATGTGACATGACGTCACACGCATAAAATAAAGCCGTGGGTCACGTGATGTCATATGACCCCACAGTGTCCTATAACGCAGGTCCAAGGTAGGGGGGAGGTGAGATCCGGGGCAGGCAAGACAGGGGGCCGCAGCGGCAAAGGTGTGTGCGCCCCTGCCTTAAGTTGTGGGAGAGAGATGCCACTCGTGCTGGTGTTATAGGGTTTGCGCTACTGCAGCTTGACCGCTACTGTCCTCACAGATTTGTCGACACTGCAGTCCGTATTCATATAGAACCTGCACGTTCAACGGGTTCTCACCGCATCATATCCTCCCAGTAAGCGGTCCCCACAATATCCTTTATGATGTGCCCTCAAGTTATATATCCCCCCAGAGTAGGAATGAGAGCTAGCAGGTGATAAAGTCCAGAATATTATTGTTACACACACACACACACACACACACACACACACACACACACACACACACACACACACACACACACACACACACACACACACACACACACACACTCTCTCTCTTCCACTTACACACACACTCCCACTTACACACACTCTCCCACTTACACACACTCTCCCACTTAGTCATAAACACTCTGTCTCCCACTTACACACACACTCCCACACTCTCCCACTTACACACACACCCACTCTCTCTCCCACTTACACACACATGCACACACATACCTATTCTTATCCTTGTAGTGTTGCAACAAGGGGCATTTGCAGGAGACGAGTTAAAATATTTCCACACCCACCTCCCCCCCCCCCTTGCAAGAGCATCCACACGCATCCGCCTGCCCAATACTCTCTCTCCCTCTTGTCAGCTGGCACCGTCAGGAGCAGGCAGAGAGAGGAAGAATAGCCTCTGCTTGGCTTGGGAGTCGCCAGTCACTGCAATGTGTGGGTGCTGCAGCGCCGCCAGGTCTGGGACAGCTGGGAGAGTTGTCCCAGCTGTTCCCCCCTGGTGGCCGCAGAACCCCGGTTGAAAACAAGTGCCATAGCGACTAGCCGCTAAGGCAATGAAGGGGTTAACCACCAGTGGACATATATTGTGGGAGTGGGTGAAGGTGGTATTTAGCCCGTGGCGGATGTTTAGGCCTTGCGGGGGGCTGCAGGTGAAGTTAACCCCTTCATTACCTTAGTGGATAATACTGCTATGTTTATGAAGGGGTTAACCCCTCCCTCTACCACCGGGTAGGCCTAAACATCTATCCTTGGGGATACTACCCCCCTCACCCAGTACCTCTACCCCCACAATAAACAAAATACACACAGCAACCCTACTACTCACCTCCTCTATACCCCCTTTCCCCTCCCCCCGCCCCCCCCCCCCCCCCCACACACACACACACACAGTACAGTATTCGGCAAAATGACTATTATCCAGATATGGATAATAGCTCATTTGACCATTCAAAATATAACATTGTTTGGTATAAGAAATTGTTCTCAAAAATCACGTGACTCAATAAAAAGAACTTATTATTTTATATTCCGTATATAATTTCTTAAATATCCGGATGCTTATGATGAATGTCCAATATAGAATATATATAGTATAGCACAGAGATGGATACGTGTCTAGTTGTGTCCACTTGACAAACCACAGAATAAGACACATTCATTTCTTCCCAATCTAGTGTTGCAATATAAAGTTCAAGTAGTAACAAGGTAATGCAGGAAATTCAATCCATTACCTGTCAGCTTCTCAGGTCATTCCAATGACATCCAGGGCGTGCAATCTGTAGTTGAAGTTATCCAGAAGTTGTAGAGAGATGCAGAGCACAGCAGGAAATATCCCAAAAATCAGCAAGAAATAAGTGTTCAAAAATCCAGGGCAACTCTAATATAATTATCGATTTATTGCAAGCTTAACAAGATGGACAAGCAATATGAAACGCACCTATGCGTTTTGTGCCTAAGCACTTTATCAAGGTGTAAGTTACAACAAATATCACACAAACTTATACATACTGATTCGCGCCATTACAGTTATGAGAGTGACGTCTGGCATGCACGACTCAACTCTAAGTCACGCTAACATGTCGTCCATGTTAACGCATGCGTTAAGAAGAAAAAACATGAAAAATAATGCATGCATTAAGTACCACGCACGCACTACCATTGTTTTCAATGGAGATAACGTGTGGATTAAATATTGTGCTAGCAGAAACACATTGCTTTAGAGGGTACAATTACAGTATGTCTGCTATATCTGTGCTTACTGTATAAAAATAAAGTAAATGGACATGTTATGTCGACCATTCATTCCTCCCATCTGGACATGTTATGGCCTAAATCCAACCGATAATCCTCCATATTAGCTACTGAATCACAGTGGAGTGAAATACATTTACTTCACAGAGCAGCTTTAACTAAACATACATACACTCAAATCATACAAATGTAACATTTGTACTGAAAAGCGGCTGGGAATATTAAATAATTATGTGCACCATCTTAATGAGGGAATTTACGTTTTGTCAATTGGATGTAGCATTGGGCTCCCCTGTCTTTTGTTGTATATGTAACGGTGTTTCCCCCACCCGGTGGGAGGTTTGGCAGTAAAATTTATATAAAAACACATGAAAGAAAAAAACAAACATGAAAACAACCTATCAACAGATTTGTATAGAAACCGCCATAAGGTTGGGCACTGGCAAGGGGAAACGGACACTCACACTGAGACAGTCAGCAGACTCGCGGTGGCTGCACAGGATCCGGATCTCAGCACCGCGGAGATGGAAAAAAACGCTGCTGTCTCCTGCAGGCTCCGTCTCAGTTTACCAGCATACACGCGCAGGATGACCTGTCGTGACCTCTACGCGTTTCGTACCAAGTACTTCGTCAGGAGGTCCTGATCCGGATCCGGATCCTGTGCAGCCACCGCGAGTCTGCTGACTGTCTCAGTGTGAGTGTCCGTTTCCCCTTGCCAGTGCCCAACCTTATGGCGGTTTCTATACAAATCTGTTGATAGGTTGTTTTCATGTTTGTTTTTTTCTTTCATGTGTTTTTATATAAATGTTACTGTATTTGTATACTGTGCAGCTTAGGGTTTAGTCACCATCAGGTGTTCTCCTTGGTAGTACTTAGCCATCCAGCTGCACAGCTGTTCTGAGGTGGGGTTGGATCCCCTCAGAGTTTGTGTGTATTTTTAATAAATTACCTTCCACTAATCCCTGGTGCGCATTTGTGCATTTTTTATTATCTTGCATTTCAGGGTGCCCTCTCCCATTTTTAAGGGGGGTTCACCTAGATTTGAGAGTTTCTGGGGTGACGCTTTATGTACATGCTGCAAAGGGATCATCCACACCATCATACAGCACGAGCGCTGAATATCCTGTTTTTTCTACCTTCTGGTGTACATTAGCCACATGGTTCTCTAGCAGTGCAGCAACTCCATCTGCCGCAGGCTGAAAGATAAATGGAGGTGATCTACTATGGTAGAAATACTCCCTCTACTCCCAGTAAGATCACACCCAGACAGGAGGTATATACAGTAGAAACAGGAATAGCCTTTATTGTCACCCACGCTCAACACAGCAGTGGTCTGCACAATCAAAGCTTACTCAGGATCAGCTATCCACTGGATGATAGTCCCTGGACAACCACTGAGGCCTAGGGCACCCCAGATGTCCTAGATCTTTCCTAGCCCTCTAGCAGCACCAGAGGTATAGGGTATCACTTACTCTCCCCCGAGGGGAAGAGGAACAGAGTAGGCCCAGATACAGGCAGTCCTGCGTGATCCCTGCCTCTCTCGTGGGGATAGGAAGTCCTGAATTTGGGGCGGTACTGCTTTTAAGTACAGCCAGGAGGACGGAACCAGGTCTGTCCCATGATTGGACATGCTCAGGCCGGATGCCCCCCCTTCCCACTGTCACTCAAGTGCAGCACCATGGAGTGGGGAAACCCCATCTTAACTGCAGGCAAGCCCTGTTCTTACCAGGGCTTACTGCCAGTACAACGGCAGGCTAGTAGCCACAGGTGACATGGCTACATCCTCCCTTTGGTGGAAACTCCGCTTGGAGCCTAAATTTGGTAGGTACCATCATACGAATGTATAAACCAACAAACAATAGAGACAATGCAGTATGTTAGTTATAACAACACATGATACATACTTGTGGTAATTACATTGGAAACCTAATCATGTCAGCATTCCATTGCACAACCCAGGTCCCTCCCAACAATGAGAACCTATACTCAATAATAATGCTCCGGGTCTGGATTACTGACTAGTGCCCCAGTACTGTCAGGCACTGTAACTGAAAATACCCTCTTAGGGTGGTCTGTGCACGGCATAATCCCCATGGTTTAAAACAATGATATTCTTGGTAGCATACTGAACACCAACAACCAGGCAATACTTTAGGCATGTATGCTAGGGGTCTGGGAGTGTCATGCCGGTACAATTCTTTAAAGCATTTCCCGGAGCTGTCATCCCCTTCTTCTGCACAATACCAATTCTCATCTGAGACCTCAGAATCCCAATTCTCTCTAGAACTATTGGCCCCTCAAATTTCCTCAGAACTATCAGTATCCCACCCAGGAATCTGGTGAAGCATCTCTTCCCTTTCCCAGTTAGACAGAGTAGGTGATTCCCCTAATCCCTCATAGGACTGGTACTCCACCATGATCTCATGATCCCAGGGTGGTGAAACATAAGGCGCAATAGACACCGAGCTAGGGACATAGGTGTTAATTACTCTACGCATGATATCCTTAAAGGCTGTGTTAGAGAATGCCATTAAGTATTCTTCCTCATCATCAGAACTAAATTCAAACTCAATTTCCCCTTCACCATGGTTGGTGAAAATAGAGTAAGGTCTTTTGGCGATTTATGGCCACCCTCACAGAAACCGAGGCCACATAGGGTTTTACCAGAGCAGTAGGTACAATAATAGCAACATTATCAGAAGCCCCAGAGTCCTTAACTTGACCCACCATCTAGTATTCTTTTACCGGGTCGAGTGTTTGAATGATCGTGGGAACATCGGGAATAGGCAAAAGCACTGGAGCACACATGTTGGCCTTAAGTCCATCCAGGCGTGCCCGCATAGAGTGAACAAAGCATCCCAGGCCAGCACCTGACAAGGCGGTATTCACCGGAGCGGGGAGCGGCTTCTTCTCATCCACCCCGGCAGACGCCTTAGCAGTGTCATCAACACATGATGATCTTGCAGGATCCTGGTGCAAGTCCAGGTCCCGCACAGGAAGTGTGTCAATATCCGGTCTTTCAGTAGGCATTTCACTATTGTCGTCCGCTTAGAAAGCATGGTCGTCTATTAACCTTACGAGTTTCACCAGAAGGGGTACTTCATCAGGGGTCTTCATCAGGGTTGTGTCTAAATTGCAGCAGCTGTTGATCTTTTATGGTGATGCAATAAAACCTGATTGGCACATAAATCCAACCTAATAGAATAGCCAGACTGTGGAATCACAGAGTGCTTTGTAAATGGTTGTGATCGTGTGCAGTGTATCAAGATGGAGCTTTGCTAGCCTGGGGTATAACCTACTCTCAGAAGACCAAAACCATGTGCTGTACAGATCTAAAAGAAATAGACATGGAAATGGAGAACCACGTCAACTCTGTTGCGGAGTGTAATGGAGTGCTCGCCACAAAAAAGGCGTGACCGCGAGGCCAAGATGGGGATTTGATATAACACCAACCCACAGCCGCGTGGGCACGTCTGGAGTGTAGATTGGTCGAAGTAGCTGGGTCGGGGTAGGAGAGGTCTGGATGGTCAGTAATATTTGCAGAGGTCGGTGTTGGAGAGTAGCGGATCGTAGGAGGTACTTAGCCAAGGTCTGGATTGGAGAGAGGCGAATCATCGTGATACTGTGCCAAGGTCAGTATTGGAGAGGTGCGGATCGTCGAGGTGGTAGCCGGGGTCAGGATGGAGAGGTGCGCATGGTCGTACGTAGCCGAGGTCAGGAGAACAGAAGAGCGAGTCCGGGGGAAAAGCTAAGGTCAGGAGCAAGGATCTGGAAGAATCTCCCAGGGGGCAGCTGGCCTGCTCCATCCAGGGGCCTGGAACCCATTCTCCACAAGGATGCAAACGCTCTAATACCATCTGCAGTGGCTGCACTAAATAAAGATCCCTTTTATATACGTCTGACTAAGTCGCAGTCTATTGGGCAGATGTATGGGAGAAAAGACTGTCATGGTAGGGACTGCCTGCAGCTGTGCTGTAGCCTGCTAGGACTGGAGGTGCTGTCACCAAATGAAAAAAACTGAGGATCACCTTAAGCCTGTCCTGTTCCCCACAACATTGCAGAAGCTCATCTCTCCCGGACCCTCACAGGTAACAGCACCACATGGACCTGTAGCTAAGCAAAATCTCCCAGAGGGGGGAGGTAGCAGTGATATATACAAGTAGTGAGTTATAATGAGGTGCTGTATAAAATGAAATTAGAGAACTGATATGCACTGATAGGTTACTGCTGGGATAACAGAGAGTCAGTAAGACAAGCCTCTTGAACACATTAAGAAATCTCATCACAGACACCATACTAACAGGACATAAAACCTCTCGAAGCTGACAGACAGATCTTGTTACCTACACAACTGTCAAAATCTCTTCAAAACTGCTGCCACTGCAGTTGATTAATCTCATATGACTGTCAAACCTTATTTCCATTTTACATGGCAGAAATATTACTACTTCAATGAATTTTCTTCATGAAACACAGCAAAAATGCAAAATCAACCAGTCAGTCAAATTCAGCAATGCTACCATTTGTGAAGTGTGTGTGTGTGTGTGTGTGTATATACATATGTGTATAATCACATAAAAAGATCACTTGTGAGCACATTCACATCTCTTAGACAGGTCTGCAACCCTGCCTTTCACCATTATCACCTAGCATACAGTGCTTCCACTGCAGCGAGGGATTCTGGGAAATGACATGCAAATGAGCACACGGTGCCACCTTTGCCTGAAATCCATTTTTACATGGAACCCTTATTAGCTAATGTTCGCTGTTAACACAGCTTTTAAGCACAGCATGGGAATCAGATGTAAAGCCAGAGAAACCACATACAGACATGTTTCAACCTTATTGGGTCTCATCAGTGTGAGGTTGGTTGTACTGGAATTGCCATTTTCAAGGCAGTAGGATTTACCATACACATTTTAAGTTATGGTGGGGGAAAAAGGCAACAAGCCTTTAAAATTGCAAAGCCAGTACAACCAACCTCACACTGATGAGACCCATTGAGGTTGAAACATGTCTGTGAGTGCTTTCACTGGCTTTGCATCTGATTCCCATGCTGTGCTTAAAAGCTGTGTTAATAGCAAGCATTAGCTTATAAGGATTCCTTGTAGAAATAGATTTCAGGCAAAAGGTGACACGGTGTGCTCATTTGCATGTAATTTCCCAGAATCCGTTGCTGCAGTAGAAGCACTGTATGCTAGGTGATAATGATGAAAGGCAGGGTTGCAGACCTGTTTAAGACATGTGAATGTGCTCACAAGTGATCTTTTTATGTGCTATATGCTACACGGTGGAGGTTTCTTGTTGCCTTATTGACCCACCATAACGTAAAATGTGTATGATATATATATATACAGTATATATATATTTTTTTTAATGTAGAGATATAGAGATATCTGTACCATGTTAGCCGAGCTTAATAATAAAAAACACAAAAAACGGTATTGAGTATTTGTTTTTGATTTTACACTGTATATGTATATGTGTGTGTGTATATATATATATATATATATACATATATATATATATATATATATATATATATATATATATAACCAAGAAGTCCCAATCACGCCGACTGTCCAAACAGAGGGATTTAGAAGTAGATTCAAACAGACATCCACTTCCTTGCTGCTGATGCCACACAAGGCGCTCCGTTCACCCTCTATGTGATCCGTGAAGATCTTTGTGACAGGGTGAAGTCAGATACTGATAATTATGCCTGGGAAACATGTGTCCTTCATCCAGCACTCAGAAGGTTAACCCAGTAGAATAGTTGGGCAATCAGGACAACCAGCTTGAAAAGGGGGCTACTGCTTGTAGTAGGTGTCTGACTCAGACTTCAGAGCTGTTCTGTGCAAGCGCTTATCCAGAAGGATTTCCTAACCACACTCTAGGGACAGAGATTCCCAACCAAGGATACAGTAAGGACTTTCATATTGTTTCCTAACCATTGTAATATATGTTTAGGAGTTGGGAACTGGACAAAGCCAGCCAGCCCGATAGTTTTGGCCTGGAGTGTTTAGCAAGATCTTCCTATGGGAAGTAGTTGTTCTTTTTATGAGTTTTGTTTTGCCTTAAAGGGACAGTGTGCCCAAATGTTTATTTGTCTTGTGGAGAAAAAAAAAACACTCAACATTTGGTTTACACTGAAACCGCACGTGTGGACTATTGTCTGACCTCGCCTACAGGCCGTCCTGCCACAATCTTCAACAAATGAAAAGAGAGGCACAGCACACCGGAGGGAATTGAAAAACAGGTGTATTGGAGACACACAAACACATATAGCAAACTCACATGAGATGTAAATAAAAGCAAGCTCCTCGCAGTCCCGGGTGAGAACAAATAGTTCAAAAGGTGGTATACAGATGGGGCCCAGCAAGCTAGTTCCCCAGACGTTCGCTAGCAGCATTCGGGAGGAGGAGATGCAGAACTGGATGCTCAACAGCTGATACACCGCTGAGGCGTCCCGACATGGCCGCAAGCAAAAACTTCAAACAGGAGAATCCTCTGCTCACACTACCAAGCAGCTATGCTGCTCACAGCCGACCAAGAGGTTCGGCCCTATATGCGTGATGACGTAAAAGCATAATGTGACGACCACAAACCGTTTTGCACAGGAATGCTTCATTGGGTGATGTCACTATCATAGGGGTACTGATATATACCCCTCACTTAGATTCAATAATCGTAATTGCAGAGCTGTGACCAATATTCCACAAATGACAACATTAACACCAATTTCCAAAACACATGGAGAGAAAGGGGAATAATAGTCTCCACACCACCATGGTCTATGTAAAAAATCCTCTTTGGAATGAAATGCTCACAAAGGAACATTTAATTTAACCATTAATATATGCAAATAAAGGAATGATATATAACTAGGATCATGCATAAAACATGCCTGCCCTGTTTTCCTTCAATAACAAAACACAATTATAGATTACAAATAAAATTATATGACTTAGGTGATGGGAATTCTAACATCCTCATTTTTCAAAATATTACAGTAAATACATATTTATACAAATGCAATAAAAGACACTCAAAAATAAGCAATAAAAATATGCAATAAAGATGTAAGAATGTGTGTACATAAATAGAACTACGGTACCTATATTTAACTCACGGAAATGGAGTGCCAGCATTTTTTTTTTTTTTTAGGCATCAACAAATTAACAATAAGAAGAATCTCCTATATAATGATTATGAAATGATTAGTAATGAGTCTGGAATCTTAAAAAAGGATCAATGCTTTAACTGTTCGACCGCTTACGCAAGGCTACGATCTTCACCAAAATGTATCTCCGAGGAGCTTACAATTTAATTCAGATCGGAGAGGGTGATGAGTGGAAGACAGACTTTAATACCCGTGACGGTCACTACGAATATCTAGTTATGCTATTCGGCTTATGCAACGCACCAGCCGTATTTCAAAATGTAATCAATGAGATTTTCCAGGATCTACTTGACCAATTTCTCATAGTATATCTGGATGATATCCTTATTTTTTCCTCCGAAGACTTCAGGAACCACTCCCTCTTTGCAAAGCTCGAGAAATGCCAGTTTGAACAGAAGAAGATTTCCTTCATTGGGTATTTCATCTCTTCTTTTGGGTTTGAGATGGATCATGCAAAAGTATCAGCAGTGCTGGATTGGCCTTTACAACAGGCCTCAAACCAACTCAACGATTTCTTGGGTTTGCCAACTACTACCGACGTTTTATCAAGAACTTCTCCAAGGTGGTTGCACCCATTACGGCTCTTACTAAGAAAGGGGCGAATCCTAAGGTATGGCCTTCTGAGGCTCTTCTAGCTTTTGAGAAGCTCAAGTCCGCCTTTTCGTACGCACCTGTGCTGATCCATCCAGATCCTACGAAACCCTTCGTGCTTGAAATGGACACATCTGATCTGGTAGCCAGAGCCATTCTTTCTCAAAGGAAGGAATTTAATGGGAAACTTCACCCCTGTGCCTTCTTTTCTAAAAAATTCTCTATCGCAGAAAGAAATGACGATGTTGGAAATCGGAAACTTCTGGCCATGAAAATATTTCTAGAGGAATGGAGACATTTGCTTGAGGGGGCAACATCTGGGATCACAATCCTTACAGATCACAAGAACCTCGCATACATTGAAGGAGCAAAAAGACTTGGAACACGTCAGGCGAGGTGGGTTCTCTTCTTCAATCGGTTCAATTTTGTGATCTCCTATCATCCAGGATCCAAAAAGTCAAAGCAGATGCGCTATCCAGGCAATTCTCCCCAGACGATGCCAAGGAGATAGAGCAGGGGCCCATCATTCCATCTTCACGGATCATTTCAGCAGTTTCATTTTCACTCCTGCAACAGATTTCACAGGCCCAGGCAGAGGAACCCAGGTCAACGTCCACTCCTTCGTCCAAAGTATTTGTCCCCCCCCCCCATTTCGAAGTGAGGTTTTGCAATGGGGTCATAACTCCAAGACGGCTGGTCACCCAGGCGTCAGGAAGACATGTTATTTACTTGAACGGATCTTTTGGTGGCCAGAGATCTGCATGGACGTGAAGGAGTTTTTGGCAGCCTGCGTTATATGCGCCCAGACTAAAGTGCAGAGGACGTTACCCTTAGGGTTGCTCCAGCCCTTGCCAGTTCCCTCCTGCCTGTGGACCCACCTTTTCATTCATTTTATTGTGGAGCTGCCTGCCTCTAGGGGCATTACTACCATACTGGTAGTAGTTGATCGATTCACAGGACATGCCCATTTTGTTTCTCTCAAGAAGCTACCTACAGCCTGTGAACCATCAGAGATCTTTATTAAGGAGATATTCCACCTCCATGGAGTCCCGGCGGATATAGTCTCGGACCACGGATCCCAATTCGTCTCTAGATTTTGGAAAGCCTTCTGCCAAAAAATGGGTTTTTCCCTACATTTCTCTTCTTCCTACCATTCCAAGTCCAAGGGTCTCACGGAAAGGGCTAAGCAGTTCCTGTTGTCCATGCTGTCACGCTTTACCCTTTTGTCTATTTGGATTCTTCTGTTGCTGACCCCGGACCGTGACCCCAACCTCGCTGCTATCTGCCTGCCCTGACCTTTTGCCTGTTTATTGGACTTTGCACCACTGCTGCCAGCCCTGACCTCCTGCCTGCTTACCGACTATGGATTCTCTAACAGGACTCTGTCCTTGGGCTCTGGTCGGGTAATTTGCATCCCTACCTCAGCCCTGCAGGTCCGCTTCCTGATTGGAGACGAGCACCGTCATATATAGATATTACTTGGCATGGCATGATGAAACATACGCAGATACTGTTACTTACAGATGCAGCGGCCATTATTTTAAGGCATCATGGCGCCATTTTCGTGTGCGCTGCTGTACTCCACATGGCATGAACACGGCCAACCGCCCGAGGCACGCGCGTTTATCGTGGTTGCTTTGTTTGAATTTTATGGATTGTGTGCAATTATATGCAATGAAATGAATGAAATGTAATGTGTACAGTACTGTGCTACTGTGCAACTGTGTCAATTTCAGGTATTTAAAAACCAGAACACAAAAATGCAATTTTCTGCACTCGCCTGCGTCTTAAGGCGGTACGGTTGGAAGTAATCCTGCACCATGACATGGGTATTTTGAGGTATAAACTGTGTGAATTCGTAAAATAACGGCCGCTGCATCTGTACATGCATTGTTTTATATGAAGTTGTGTATGGTATTATTTCTATTTATTATGCAATGTTTGTACAGAGCGGGACTAAGGGGATGTCTATGATTGTGTAGAAAGGACTTTTGGTTGTTGCATGGGAGCGAGTTGTAGCCTTCCAGACCAGAGCGGGAGAAAGAAGGGTCCCCAGGTATTGAGCGGGTGGGTACTTTTGGGTGTAAAGTGAGAGCGAGGGGTAGCTTGCCGGTACTGAGTTGGAGGAAATGGGGGCCCATGGGTGTTGAGTGGGTGATCTTCAGTTGAGTGGGAGGAAGGACAAGCCAGCAGGTATTGGGTGGAAATAAGGAAGAAATGCAGAAGGTTACAATACCTGTATTTATAGGATACTACACCAAAATAAAAAACGTCAAATGCAAAAAAAAAGACCCTAATTAATCAGTTTTAACCAAAACCCCCGCAATGATTAGTTGTATTTTATAGGTTGTTATTTTTTCTGTTAAAACCGAAAACCAGAATCCCTAAATATAATACATTTCTTTGTTTATGGTTTAGCGCTTTTCCCCCCTACAAAAACACTACAATTAAATGCAAGATGTGACTCAATAAGCCTAAACTGCCATTACATTATGTATTCCTAAGGCCAGGGCCATGTGGCCTTCGCCCGCGCTGAGGCATATGGAGGCTGGGGGAAAGCGGGTGCTTTCCCTGGCCATGGTTGATGGGCCGTGGGAGGCATTCCTAGGGGCGTTCCTAGGGGCATCACGGAGCTGGTTCGCCCTCATTGGGTGAACCGCTTAAATGACCTGTGTATAGCGCAAAAGAATCAGTTTCAACTGATTTCTTGCGCAACGCAGGCCCCTCCTGCCTCCACCCGCGTGCACCTGCACGGTCTATGGACGCGATCACTGCCTTATGGGGAAACAAACTCAATCAGGGTTGATTTTTTTATTTTTGTTAATTTTTTGAACTTTAGCTTATTTTATAAAGTTTATGGGGTTTTTTCACTCTCAAAAGCAAGTTTGCTCATTATTTTATTGGAAAAGACACAACCCTTCTATTCCCACCCCCACCCCACAACATTTATGATCTGACGATGCGCTAATTATTGGGTTTTGGATCGAATCAAGCAAAAAATTGTGGGTTTTTTTCCGTTCATGAAATTGAAAAATTTGTCCAGATTATTAGAAACAAACAAAAAAAAAAGAATCAGAGGATGAGCCTTTCTCGGGAATCGGGGATCAAATTTTGCTTTCGCAAAGTTTAGATTTTGAACCGTGAATCTGCCCATCCTCACTGTACCGTATATCTCCATTAATACACATGCCACTAGAACTTGGAACCATTTTTTAAGGACTTGCTGCTGATACTACTAAAACCCTTCAGCCTGGCTAATATAACTGTTCTGAACTGTCCAGGATTATTCTTTCCATCCTCCTATGTTGGTGTCTTGCACACTTCTTAAGCTTCTGCAGTAATTATCTTTCAGTTATGTCTGCAGTTTTAGCGCTGACCTTGTTTGTAAGGATCCAAGGAGAGTTTCTCTTCTGCCAAAACTGTATAATATTTTGGGCATATGATGAGAATTAATTAAAGAGACAGTCCAAATTAGCTCATGAAAACAGCCAATAAAGTATTTGGCTTCCTTCACGTTTTGGGGTATTTTGACATTAAGAAACCCCTTTCCCAGTTAAAGGAAGAAGCAGGAAAGCAAGGAAGAGGGCATGGTGGTGATCAAAACATGGCGGCAAGGCACACAAGGAAGAAACTAAGACGCAAAACCCTCCCAAGTCTCAATTCTCTATTGTTAATCAGCTTTATTACAATTTCTGCATTCATTACAAGAATGTGAAAGACTTCTAGCATGCCAAATATTCTCTTGCATTATGGCTTCATACCATATGTCCTGTTTCTAATAGATACATCTACAGCTGGGAGTTGAGGTCAGAGGATATCCAGTCCTAATTCCCCAGCACCTACAGTAAGACACAGAATACAAGACTGCTTTTTGTTAGTGAGCTTTCTTTCCAGGCGTGAATGTGTATGGGCAGCAGCGTCCCAGAAAACATGTATGAGAACTAGGGTGCTGCAATAGAGGTAGTCCTACAGGGTAAGAAAAACAAGCAAATATTTTAGCAGATTCCTCAATCAACATGAGAGTAGCCATTATATATTTTTATTTCCTGTTCAAAATGATTATATTTTCCTTTTGACCTTGTCTTCTGAATTAAACCATATCAGCTATTTATGATTATCTGTTTGGCTAATGAGGGCTTCATGATTACTACACAAACAATGGACAAAGACGCATGTTTGGAGGACGGAGAGTCTTATGAAGAAAGTACATTTTACCATGGAAATGTTCAAATGTTTTTTTTAATATATTTTTTAAGCCCTATACATCTCTGTTTTTTTTTTGTTTTTGTTAATAAGTTTGCCCATCAGCTCCAATTAACTTTGTAAACAAGTCGCTGTCCTTAATCCACTTTTGTCACTTCCTGACACTTAGCAAACAGTATTATTTGTTGCACACCAACATCAAAACACTGCAAATGCCTAACTGCCTTTGACGTACTCCCAGCTGGTGTGATATATTTAGATGTACTAAAGAGACTTGTCCTTAAACAACCTTTTTACTAAGACAAATAAGGATTGATGAAAACCCGGCTAAGGAGAGATTAATTAACCGCATAATCTTTCAGCCCTGTGATGACAACTTTGCATTTATCTGGAAGCACATATCCAAAGATTTTCAAAGCACTTGACTGGACTAGTTATTCATTGTTATGTATTTCTTTTATTTACTTTTCGACAGAGGAATGCAAAGCAGAGTTGGGTTGGCACTTGAGGTCATGGATCTCAGGCATGTTTGTAAGTGATTTGGACAGCTGGACAACTGCACATCTATTTCGCACATAACTATTTTTTGTACGGTTTTTAAAGGGGCCGTCTCTTCTAGGATGAAAGTGAACTACGGACAGAGGCTTGTTTAAGAAGTTAAACACAGCTGATTGATCTCTTTAAAAAGTGTCCAAGTCTAAGTGTTTTTTTTTTAAATAATTTCTGTAAACTAAACTTTAAAATAAATTGTAATATTTAACCAAAAGCTTTAGAGGATTTTTTTTTTTAACAATTGTTAAATAATGTCTTCGGGTGTTAAGACTGTTTGCCAATCATCTAAAAGACAAGTAATGTAGTGGTAATGTCCTAGTTAGACAAACAGATTAATATAAGTGTTTGGTATGCATGAATTCAAAGAAAAGGAAAACATTAATTTTCTACAGGATATTCAAACGTGAACATTTTTTACTTTAATGGTGATTGTAACTTTCTAGAAAAAAATAAGCCAATTACACTGATAGGTTGTTTTTAAAAAAAATTGACACCATACGTGGTACAGACGGTGACCCTTTAAGAATTCCTGCTTAGATCTTCAGATACATTTGTACCCTCACATACTGTTTGAATAAGTAATAGATATGACAGTACAAATGAATATGGAGAAGATAAATAAAATAAACCCCTCATTTGATGTGAATGATGTATTTTTCTGACAAGCTTTCAGAAGCTATACTCCATTTACCAGATCAAAATGTTTTTTTTTCTTATGACAGGCATTTACATGAAGCTTGTCAAAACAAGGCCTTAGTTTGCCCAATAATCTGTAACATATGTGCTGATGCATTTTCTTCCACACGTTTTACAGTCCCAGTGGGTTTTATACTCAATACACAGAGATGAAATGCTACCTGTTTTTAACCCTTGTAATACTCTATACAGATGTATAAAGATTAATTGAAGTGCAAACAATAGTATTAACACAATCATATGATGTGTAGTAAAATGTTCAGAAGTCTTTCACTGATAACACAGACCTCACAATAGGAGATGTTTGGTGCCCTGAAAAGGTCAATTCCTACAAACTGTGCTGGAGTTTGTTTAAATACACAAGTCAGATGCTGATTAAGATTTAATCCATCATGCTAAATGTTTGTTTTTCAGGGTCAGTGGAGGATAAAGTGGGGGGATATATTAGGCCAGCAATTGGTAAACCATCTCTGAATTGACAGTTTTTGTTGCAGTGAAAAACATACCGGGTTCAGTTTTATTGCTGTTCTGTTTTCGCTGTCAGTGTCATTTACTAAACCTAAACTTTCCTAAAATATCTTCTAAGGTTATGCTAGTTATTTTATTATTCCCTCGACAGCGGTTACTGAACTTTAAAATACCAAGTGTAATTCTTTAGGAAGCTAATAATATAATGTGATTACCCTTTAATCTGCTTGCATACTGTAGTATTTCTCAGTCCTTTTAAGCTGAGTTATATAACACATGGTACAGTACATCCGATCCTATGTCATGGAGTGCCAGGTTAGCATGTTTCATTGTCTGTCTATTTTGGGTTTTAGAAGATTATGACCTTTATCAATGCTAACAAAAAATAGGTTTCAAATTAAGCACATAGTGCATGTGGGAATCAAGACAATATTTAAAGTGTCAGAAATGCTTATCCCCATTATTATGTCACGTGGCACTGTGTAAATAAAGTTATGCATACATACATACAAGTGTACTGGGGTAGCACAATGGCAAAAAATAAATATGTGTAACCCTCCTTGCCTGGCTCTGAAGGAGGTCACATCAGATTAAATATACACATTGGCAGTGCTCAGTCTCTCAGGCCTTTGCAGGCTGCTGGGTAGGTGCAGGCTGTGCGTGAATGAGCAGATAGGAAAAAGATGGGCACCAGGAACTTTTATAAAACAAAAAGTTAACCAGTATTTTTTCATGGATGTTAAAGAGGATTTAAATAGCCATCCAATAAGAAGCCACATCTGATGATGTTGTAGCTTCCTATTGGCCTGTGATTTAGCAGCCATTTTGTTTCCCCTCAGGGAGCCCTCCCTCTCACGTGACTGTCCCGAAATGACTGATTCACCCACCTGATTTAACCACTTGCACGACTGATTCGTCCTCCCGAGCAAGTAACTCACCCTTCTTCTCTCCCAAACGAGTGACACACTGTCCTTCCTTCCCTCCAGGCCAAACGTGGGACACCCTCCTTCCTTTGCTCCTGCCAAAACGAGTGACTTGCCCTTCTTCCCTCCCTTCTACATGCCGTAAAAGTAAAACTGAGTACAGTAGGAGAAACTTTGCCTTTCATTTTGAAGCGTTTTATGATTTATCTGCTTCCTGTGCATGACGTTACAGGTGAATGTTTGAGATATTCTATTTCTGAATATGTGAAATGAAACCTGATACAGGGCAGGAAAAAAAACTAATTTGTATTGTGTTTTCCTTGAATTACAGTCAGTTACAGCAGCGGTGCGCAAACTGGGTGGCTCGCCCATGACTGCGGGGGGCGCGTGGTTTACAGAGGCCCCGCGTGCTTTCCCAAGGCACTTAAACTAAGTGCCAGGTATGCGGTGAAGGTCTCTGTAAACCTCACTTACCTTGGTTCAGACGGCTTCTTAGATGCATCGCCATGGCAACGCAGCAAAATTATGCTCATGTGATGTCATGTTTCCATGGCAACGTGGCGTCATAATGCCAACGCCAGAGCCGAGGTAAGAGGGGTGGGGGCGCAGAGATAGGGGAAATGCCGGCAGGGGGGCGCAGGGAAAAAAGTTTGCGATCCCCTGAGTTGCAGGATACTTCCGACTGATCTGTAAACAATAACAGGAATATACAAGTAAATAGTTGCTCCAGCCGTTTTTCACAATATTATTTGCTTTAAAGCAGCAATACTACATTCCCCCTTTTTCTCCTTCTTTTTTTTATATGTAAAGCATGTGACAATGTATAATTTTACATTCTTACCTATGCTGGCAATCGTTTAGTACTCCTGTTATGAATCTATAAACATCCTGATTGTGTGCCTAACATAATGGCTGCCTTCTAACTGTGCTGCTGTCTGTGAAATGCTGCAGCTGCTATGTAGCATTATATTACTAAGTGTTACACATTGTTACAGCCTTCTGAGCAAAAGACAGTTTGCTGTTTGTAACATAGCATCAAATCTGCTTCTGATGCTTTTTTACCAAAAGGACAGAACTCAAAAAGGTGTGTGTCAGAGTCTGTTTCAAAAGAGGAAGTGGATATGACTTTCTAAATGGTTGCTGTCAAAGGATGATTATTACATAAAAAAAAACATTAAAAATAGCATTGAGTTAAGAAAAAAGTGCAGACAGTATTATCTAACATTAAAGAACTGATTTATTTCTAAAAAATATATGATTTTTCACATTGTGCTGCTTTAAACTAGTCATGGAACCATTATTAGCCAAAGAGTTACCTACACATGCAGCGGCAGTTATCTGATTATGTCTCTGAGCAATTTTCGTAAAGTCTGCTGTATTCCACGTGCCATTCACTCGTTAATCTTCCATGAAGACTGCCAATCACACCACTGTTTACCATTGTTGATTTCCTTGATTATCTGTATCCTGATTTGTTTGGGTGCAGTTCTTCGCGTATCCGCCAGGTGGCAAAAGTGAATCCCTTTGCAGATTGTAGACTATCCATTGGCTGGAATGTACAGAAGTCAATGTGCAGGTGTTTAAAAAACAGATAAAATAGTGTCCACTACAGTGAGCCATTGTAAATTGACCTTGGTTGCTGACGACGCTAAAGACGTTATCAAATTTAGGGGTTTAGGAAATTAAAATCTCAAAAGAGAATGTTTTGGCCAATATTCTACATTGCCATGCCTGCACAATTGTTGAATGGACATACAATTAACATCATGTCAAGTCCTTATTCTAAGCCTGATTGTAGTTATACATATTTAATTTGTACTGCAATTAATGCTGGAATAGATAAGAAGGCGACTTTAGCAGAGATATACAGTATGGCTATATAATTGAGATCTTTGATTTCTTCAAATTTTCACAGAACCATCGTGGGTGGAAGCATTCGATAAGGCAAACTTTATCAAATTATGATCAAAGCACTTGGCGTGTGAAACACGTTAGAGTGTCAGTTCCAGTACTATCTATTACGTTTTTTTATCAGCCAATAAAAACTTTTTGGTCATTAAGTCCCTTTTTCCTGATTTTGCTGTGCACCAGCATTTTCTCTTCATTGAAGATCTTTTCCAACTTGCTGGTGCTTACGCATGGGAGCACGCACAGCGGCAGTTTCGTCCAGCGGTACCATGAGTAAACACCATCAACATTGTAGTGCTTTGAAGCTAAGCCAGTTGATTTAGAGTGTATTCAAGTTCAAAGTGCCAGGTGGAGGGTGCGCATTAAGTCCCCATACAGTGCGGCTTCAGGCCCTCCATATTCAACCCGACATCAGAACTGTCTTTAAACGTGACCGCATTATATGGACAGGTTGTGGATATATATTTTTTACCACCGCTGAATCATATTAGACCTTCATTATCAGTTTTTGATACTATATACTGTTACCTTTTCATGTGTTTTCTCTGAGCACCGTATTAGAGGCTCTCCCAGCTCTGCTCTCCTACTACTTGTACACATGCACACTAGAGCGTGACTTGATGCATGCGCACTACCGGAACTTATAGCATTATTATTTTTTCAACAAAAAAACTGTGAAATCGAGTGTTACAAGATGTGGATGAAGTTCGATGGAACTCTAATATCGCTTTTTTTAAAACGTTGCCTTTTTTACTTTTATACAGTCAGTATTACGAGCTTCATACTTTTAAAACTTTGCCACGCTATTATTTTGGACAACATACACTGTACAGTATGTGATCGATTCAATTACATGTCATAACCTGTAACCTGTAATAAAATTTCACACCGAGATGTTTCTTGCTTTTATTCCACTTCCTGGTTAATGGGAAAGATTATGTGATGCATTTTTTTCATATTTTATCAATTGTAACATTTATACAATTTCCATTTTCTGATTCCAGGCGCATTGTGAATCGGACTTAAAAAACATTTTTTAAAGTAACATTTTTTTTCTTTCTTGAAAAGGGCTGAATAATTCGACTCATTATCAACACCTCCCCTTGACCATGAGAAATTAACACATAAAGACTAAGGGTATCATGCAGTAAGCAGCGAAAAAATGCATTCGCCATTTTAGGAATTAGCCATGTTTTTGGCGAGTTAAACTGTCTGTATGCTGTAAGGGGCGAATCCCTGGCGAATGAATTAGCCACCACCATTTGATGAAATGGCGTGTAACCGGTCGTGGGATGGCTGCCTGGCGAGAAACTGCCGAGAAGCCGTCCCCTGCCGAGTTGTGTTTGCAGCAGAGAGAGATCCGCTGCTCTCTCGGCGCAAACATCAGCACAATAAAAATTATGTTTAAAACAACTTTTATTCATAGTGTACATGTGCAGGAGGTCTCCGGAGCTAAACCGCATTTGTTTCAGGTCGGGGGACCCCCTGCTCCCCGAGATACAGCCCCCTTTATGAGGTGCCGGTATCCCTCTGCATTTAAAGGTCCCAATCACGTGACCGCGGCATGTAAACAAAGCAGAGGGATACCGGCACCCCCTAAAGGGGCCTGTATCTCGGGGAGCAGGGGGTCCCCGGACCTAAAACAAAAACGTTTCTGCTCCAGAGACCCTCTGCACATCTACACTATGAGTAAAACACATATATCAATAAAGACTCGTTCCTTACCTTACAGGGTATCTGCTACGGTAGCGAAGCAGCATGAATATTTATTTAATAATACTGTACAGTGAGCAGGGGTCCCCCGAGCTGAACCGCATCACTTTGTGGACCAGGGACCCCCTGCTTCCCGAGTTGCAGGCCCCGGTATGTGTGATCGGATGGGCAGTGTCGCCGCCATGTTTATAGCGTCCCATAGGCTACGTGCCTGCAACAAACATGGCGTCCACACTGTAACCGATGCCCCAAACCGGGGCCTGTAACTCGGGAAGCAGGGGGTCTCTGAGCCACAAATAAATGCGGTTCAGCTCAGGGGGCCCCCTGCTCCCGCACAATATTATTAAAATACATTAATGCTGCTTCATTACCATAGCGGATAGCCGCTAAGGTAATGAAGGGATTAACGTATAATAGCATGTTTATTGGGGACAAATGCCCCCAATAAACATAGCAGCAAAACACAACATACAATATAGTAATGGTCAACATTACTATTATCCACAAATGGATAATAGTGCAGTTGTCCATTTAAAATACATACTCAACAATAGAGACATTAAATACATATAGCACTCACCCATGTGCGGTTGCCACGATGAAGGCCATCCTCATCTTCATCCTGCCCATGCCCCATCCCCTTCTGCAAAACAGACACAAGAATTAAAACATCCAATGTAATGTCCCCTAACCCCTTAATCACCATAGTGGTTATTAACCGCTACAGTCATTAAGGGGTTAACCCACCATCACCCACATACCCTCCCCCACTAACCCCCCCAACCACCCTCACCCACTACCCACAGGGGAGTCCTACCAAATACCCTTGGGGCCAATACCCCCTCCCCCAGCACATACAGTACAATAATGTGCCAAATAACTATTATCCACATAGGAATAATACATTATTTGGCCATTATTAAACACATTAAATACCGTAATAAAGTAAAGAAATTGTACTAACCTCATCAATAAGAAGGCTCCGTCGCCAGCATCATCCATGGGGTCCGTTGCCAAAATAATAAATAGCCAATACATCTCAATTACATTAACATACCAAGGAAACCCTTAATCACCTTTTCGGGTACTAACCTGAAAGGTAATTAAGGGGTGAAGCCATCCTGCAATGGCAACACCACTTATGCATAACATCCTCAATGAATTAAAAAGCAATTTCCTACACAAATCTCATGTAATCATTCAATCTGAAGCCTCAAATGCCACTTAAAACATTGCATTTACAGTGTATACATGTAGCATAACATGTAAACTACACGTACACGCTGCAAATCAATGTTAACAATACAGTAATCCAACTCAAATAGCCTGACATCACAAGAAGTATATTATGTCAGCAAATAAAGTCACCATCACTGAATTAACAGACATGAATTACATCCCTAAACAATTAAAATACCATCCATACCAATTACACAATTAACTTTAGCTATCGTAACAGAGAACAAGTTCAAAACATACAAAAAAGGACACCAACAATTACAATATACTATAGCAAGCCTCTCCATAACCTACAGTACAGCATAAAGCCCAAAACTTACATCTCTCTAATAATAAAATACATTTAACACACATCTACGCATAGCAGCATAGCCACAATCTTTACAATACAGTAAATCAAGCTTTTACAACACTATCATTTCTTACCCTGTATGTATATATCTCTCTAGACATACATACATACATACATACAGTGGCAAGAAATGATATGCATAAAAAAAATTAACACATGAAAAAGCAAAAAAAAACCACAGTTACATTAAATACATTTCTTTATTTAATTTACCATTACTTGCCCCCACCGACTCCCGTTGATCAGCTTACTCACGAACCAATCCACGAACAGGAACCCATAAAATAAAAAAACATAAAATAATAAACATTAAAATAATAAAACACGACAATCCAGGGGTCTTCTAGTTGTAATCCATCTTCATCTGTATTCTTCTACCTTCTTCCGGGGTCTTCTTGCCGTCCGGTGCCACGCCCTGGTCTTCTTTCTTCAGAGGAGGTCCTTCCTCCTCGGCGTCTGGCTTCAAAATTAGACGACATAGGCTTTTAAAGGCCTATGCCGTCACATTTTCGTCATATGGTTCCCACGGCCTGATTGGGCCGTGAAAACCATGTGTTTTGGCCGATGTAAAAAAAAATGATGACGTCACTTAAAGGCAATGACAGCACAGCCAATCAGAATGGCTTTGCTGCAATTGCCTTTAAGATGACGTCATGAAAAGACACATGGCCGGACTCACATGGTACGGCAGCCAATCAGAGCGTGGGAAGTCTATCCCTACTCTGATTAGTTCAAGTACCATGTGACAGAGGCTTGGGGGAGAACAAGGGTGTGACGTCATTGAAAGCCTCTGTCACACAACCACTTCTAACTACCGCCGTTCCCCGCCCATTGATATGCTGCGCATGCCCGGTAGTCATGGCGACGCTCAAGACGCCATGACTCTCCTCACAGGGACACTGAAGCCCACACTGCTCCCCGGGGCCCTATGCAGGCCCTGATCTCCTGCGGCCTCTCCTGCCGGTGCATGCCCCGGCCGAGGCATAGAACTGCTCCTGCTCCGGTAACGGGGGGGAGGAGGGGGGTGATGAGTGCGCTGCGTCCCCCATGTCCCCCATGTCCCCCACAGCACCATCAGAAGCCTCCGAGTCGGCTCCAGCTGACAATGACGCGCTTCTCCCTCTCCCCCCGCCGACACTGCCTCCCTCCCCCCGCCGACACTGCCTCCATCTCCTCTGTGCCGCGATCTGGTAGGAAGGGGGGGGGACTGCTGAAAGGGTTTGGGGGCAGGAAAAGGGTGCTGCAGGGAAAGGATAAGGGTGCTGGGGGGAGGACAAGTGTGCTGGGGAGAGTCAGGAGAGAGGGGGGCATGACACACACACACACACACACACACACACTGACTGACACACACACTGACTTACACACATACACACACACACACACACACACACACACACACACACACACACACTGATACACATACACACGCACGCACACTGACTGATACGCATACACAGGCACGCACACTCTGACACACGCACACTGACTGACACACGCACACTGACTGACACACGCACACTGACTGACACACATACACACACTGACTGACACACATACACACACTGACCGACATAGAGAGACATTCACACAACACAGAGAGAGAGAGACATACACTGACACACACACACACACACACATTGACTGACACACTCACACATGCACACACTGACTGACACACATGCACACACTGACTGACACACATGCACACACTGACTGACACACATGCACACACTGACTGACACACATGTACACACTGACTGACACACATGCACACACTGACTGACACACATGCACACACTGACTGACACACATGCACACACTGACACACATACATACTCTCTGACTGACACACATACATACACAAACACACATACATACTCTCTGACTGACACACATACATACTCACTGACTGACACACATACATACTCACTGACTGACACATACACTGACTGACACATGTGTGCCGAGCACGCGCGTTATAAGTCAATTTCTGTGACAAAAGTCAAAGAAGTTTCACTTACTATGCGCGTGCACAGCACACACAGCTTTTTTTTTAATCTCGCCACTTTCTCGCCCGTTACTGAATACGGGTAGGCTTTTTTGGCGGAAAAGTGGTGAGAAGTGCCTTTTCGCTGCTTACTGCATGAACCCCTAAGACGCTTTCATGATTTGGCTGCTGTTAGAGAAATTTCCATTTCCTGGTTCCACACACATTCGTATTGGGAACTAGTGTAGAAAGCTTTCACTGCCAATTGGACTTAGAAATTCAACTAATACAAAAAATAAAGTAACATTTTTATTCTTGAGAAGGGCTGAATAATTATGGGATTTTAAGAAAACCATATGCATTGTTTTCATATTTAATCACTTTTTACATGTTTAACATCACTACCTTTTTATTTCTCTATGAGGTGGCATATTGCATGTGACAGATCGGGGGACTCGCGCTTCCCAGTGTGTCCCCGTCACCTCACGTCCCACTGCGCTTAGCTGCCCCACTTCCCTACGTCCCCGCTCTCTCTCTTCCTCCTCTTTACCCGTCCCTTCGCGGCACGGTCCACACGCTCAGCGCACGTGCGCGGTTCAGTCTCTCTAGGCGCGCGCGTTCCCGTTCGCTTGTCACTCATCGAGTGGCACACGCCCCTCGGCGTGCCTCCGTCATCCCAGCCCTTGCTGTACCTGCTTTCTCCGCTTCCCCTTCCCTTCTGCTGAACACCTCCTCCGCGATGCACCCTCCACGCTCTGGTACACACGCGGTGCGCGTGCATAACAACCTTACAGAAGGCGCGCGCACCCGTTCCAGTTATATGCCGTCCCCATGCACTGGCTCCGCCCCCCGTCGTTTGCAGGCTATTACCTTGGATTACCTTCCTGTCTCCTCCCCTGCTCACTCTGACCTATCCCTGCAATTACCCACTCAAACCTCTGCTCCACCTCACACCACTATTGGCCCCTCTTCCTATATAACCTCACTCTGTCCTCTCAGTCCTAGCTCTGCATAGCTTTCCTGTAGCTCCTGTGTGTGCAGTGTCTATGCCCTTGTCTGTTTCAGCCCTGGTTCCTGTCCCTGCCCCTGCTTGGATTCCTTTGGCTTGAACTTGAACTCTGCTTTGGACTGGACTACGCTGCCTTCTCCTGCCTTTGAACCCTGGTTTTCGGACATCACTACGCTGCTCTCTCCAACCCCTGAACTCTGGCACTTGGACATTACCCTCCGACCTCTGGCACCCCGGACTCAGCAAGTATTACATTAACCCTTACTCACCAGGCCCGGCAACGCTATTACCACACTCTGGGCATGCCCTCACTGTTGTGGGTGTGTGTTATACCCTTACTCACCTCAGTACTGGGGACAGGACAGGTCTGCGGGCATACAGACATTATATTATGCAGAGCCCAACAATGCAGACCCCCCTGAGGTGGGCCAAGGTGTCTCCATGGAACATTGGCAATTCCTAAGCGACCAACTCACTGATGTCACACAAAGACTTTCTAATTTGTCTCTCTGGGAAGCTCCTGTGGCACCATCTACCCCGGTCCCTGTGCCTATAAGTAATCCGGGGCCATGTATTCCACCCCCCAACCGGTACGACGGGGATCCCTCACTTGCCGAGGGTTCCTGAATCAGTGTGACGTCCAATTCGAGATGTGCCCGTCCCACTTCCCTACTGGTCATACTAAGGTGGCCTTCGTCTATGCCCTACTCACTGGCGACGCTCTCGCTTGGGCCTCTCCCCTCTGGAACACAGACCAGATATAACCCAAGATTACTCCAAATTCCGGCATGAGTTCCAACAGGTTTTTGACACACAAGTGCGTAGTGAGACTGCCGCTTTTTCCTTGTTTCATCTCTCTCAGGCTTGTAGGTCAGCTGCAAGATACGCGGTGGAGTTCCGCACCATCGCTGCAGAAACCCAGTGGAGCGATGAAACTCTCGCTGCGGCATACTGGAACGGTTTGTCTGAATCTCTCAAAGATGACCTTGCAGCTCACGTCTGGCCTTCATCTCTCGAGGAACTCATTGCCCTCAGTATCCGGATGGATCAGCGTACTCAGGAACGACGCCACGAGCACCCCTGTTCTCGTTTTCTCTCGTCCTTGCCTGTTTCTCCTAGGTCTCCTCCTTTGGTCCTCCCTGCGTTGGACGCCCCGGAACCGATGCAAATCGGTAGTCAACAACTTCAGGCCGCTTAGAAAGTGCGATGCCGTGAGGAGGGTCTTCTGCGGTTCCCCAGAACACCAACTTCGTCACTGCTGCTTGAAACCGGGAAACGGGAACACCCACTAAAGGTAGAGGGGCTTCTAATGGGTACTATTTCTCCTTGCCCCTCTCTCCCTAAGGAACTACCGAAGAAAATATTCCTCCCCATTACTCTCGTGGGTCCGGATCTTCAAGTAGAGGTTGAAGCCTTCATCGATTCCTGGGTCTGGTGGCAACTTTCTTGATCACGCCTTTGCTTGCAGCAAACAAATACCCTTAGTCAATTAAAAGTCGCCCGTCGGCCTGGAGGCTATTGACGGACGACCGCTTCAACCAGCCTTCATCATTTGGGAGTCTATTCCACTTACCTTGACCACTGCGGATGGTCATACCGAGGTAATGGTCTTCGATGTCTTCCACTCCCCTACTGTCCAGGTTATTCTGGGATTGCCGTGGTTTCAGCTACACAACCCGCGTATTGATTGGACCAATGTTTTGCCGATCCAATGTGCTGATACTGCAGAGAAGACGGTTTCTCCTTCTGTTGCCGTGCTCGCTGGCCTCAACACCACTTCATCTTCCTATTCTGCTTTGCCGAAGGTATACCATAAATATTTAGATGTCTTCAATAAAATCCAGGCTGAGGTGTTACCCCCTTATCGCTCTTATGACTGTCCCATTGATTTGATTCCTGGAACCATACTTCCCAAGTCCAAGTCTTATCCCTTATCTGTGCCCGAGACGGAAGCGATGACGTCATACATCCAAGAGAATCTTAAGAAGGGGTTCATCCGAAATTCCACCTCTCCCGCCGGGGCAGGTTTCTTCTTCGTGAAAAAAAAGGATGGCTCCTTAAGACCCTGTATCGACTTTCGTGGGCTTAACAAGATTACGGTAAAAAAACGTTACCCCTTTCCTTTTATTTCAGAACTCTTCGACCGTCTACAAGGTGCCTCTATATTCTCCAAACTCGACTTAAGAGGAGCCTACAATCTTATTCGTATAAGAGACGGGGAAGAATGGAAAACCGCATTTAACACGCGTTCGGGACATTATGAGTATTTAGTGATGCCGTTCGGCCTATGCAATGCCCCTGCTGTTTTCCAAGAGTTCATGAATGATATATTCCGGGACATTTTGGGAACATTCGTCATCGTATATTTGGACGACATCCTCATTTTCTCCAAAAGCTTGGAGGAGCACATTCGCCTTACCAAACTGGTACTCTCTCGGCTTCGTGCTAATCGCCTCTATGCGAAAATGGAGAAATGTCTGTTCCATCAATCTTCCACAGCCTTCTTAGGCTATATAATCTCTGACAAAGGCTTCACCATAGACCCTGAGAAATTGAAGTCTGTGCTCGACTGGCCGTTGACAAACTCCCTCAAAGCAGTGCAGCGCTTCCTTGGCTTCGCTAATTACTACCGGAAATTAATCTGTAATTTCTCCACTATTGCTCTACCTATCACTGCCTTGACCAAGAAAGGTGCTGATCCGATTGTTTGGTCCCCCGAGGCCCTTGAGGCATTCGACTTTCTCAAGAGAGTCTTCATATCTGCCCCCATCCTTCGGCATCTGGATACTTCCCTTCCTTTTACTCTGGAAGTAGACGCCTCAGATGTGGGAGTCGGCGCAGTGCTTTCTCAGAGATCTTCCCCACAGGAAAAACTCTATCCTTGTGGATTCTTTTCCAGGAAGTTCTCTTCGGCCGAGAGAAATTATGATGTCAGGAACCGTGAGCTTCTGGCCATCAAGTTGGCCCTCCAAGAATGGAGACATCTCCTCGAGGGTACCAAGGAGCCAGTAGCCATCCTCACCGATCACAAAAACTTATTGTACATTGACGGAGCTCGTCGGTTGTGATCTCGTCAAGCTCGTTGGGCTTTGTTCTTTTCACGGTTCAATTACACCATTTCTTATATTCCTGGCACCAAGAATATCAAGGCCGATGCCCTGTCTCGTCAGTTCTCCATGGAGAACGAATCTAATGAATCTTCAGAGATGATTCTTCCTGCTAAGTGTATTATTTCCGCCAACAACTTTGATGTCTTGGATGAAATCAATAAAGCCCAGGCTCATATTCCTAGGTGATTTAAGGTGCCAGAAGGACGGTTGTACGCTGCCCCACGTTTTAGCCACAAAATACTTCTGTGGGGACATTCTTCTAGATCTGCTGGCCATCCAGACTTCAAGAGGACGGTAGACCTGATCAAACGGACCTTTCGGTGGCCTAAGATGAACAAGGACATTTTTTACTTCACCAGAGCTTGTCCAGTCTGTACCCAGAGCAAATCCGCCCAACACAAACCTTCTGGTCTCCTCGTGCCTCTTTCCATTCCGGAAACCTTGGAAACACATCTCCATGGACTTTATTGTGGAACTTCCCAATTATAAAGGGATGAATACAATCCTTGTCGTAGTAGACAGGTTTTCCAAGCATACACACTTTATACCCCTCAAGGGTCTCCCCAATTCAGCCACCTTGGCCAACGTTTTTTCTAAGGAAATTTTCAGATTACACGGTGTTCCCATTTCGATTGTTTCGGACAGAGGTTCTCAATTCATTTCTAAGTTTTGGCGAGCTTTATCTCAGAGACTTGGCATTTCCCTTCTATTTTCCTGGGATTATCACCCACAAACCAACGGGCAGACGGAGAGAATGAATCAGACACTGGAACAGTATCTCAGATGCTTCGTATCGGAATCGCAGGACAATTGGGTGGACCTGTTACCCTGGGCTGAGTTTGCCATTAACTCATTAAAAAACGAATCCACGCAAGAGTCTCCTTTTTTCATTAACTTTGGATTCCATCCCAGCAGTCTTCCCCTCTCCTCCCTCCCCTCTGGTGTTCCCGCAGCAGATTCTCACATTTCCAGTCTTCAAAATTCTTGGAAAAAGATCTTAAAAACTTTGCAAGGTTCCGTTCAAAGACAGAAAACGCAAGCTAATCGGCGACGTCAAGTGGGTCCAGTATTCAAACCTGGAGACAGAGTTTGGCTATCCTCCAAGAATATCAAGCTCAAGACTCCTTCCCAGAAACTGGCCCCGAGAATCTTGGGTCCTTTCAAGATCCTCGAAAGGATCAACCCGGTCGCGTACCGACTTGCACTTCCGCCTACCATGAAGATACCCTCTGTATTCCACGTATCTCTACTTAAGCCCTTGATCCAGAGTGCCCATTTTCCGGACCGCCTTCAGAAACCTAGTCCTGTCGTCATACAAGGACAACAAGAATTCGGATTCCAGTCTATACTCGATTCTTGTTGGTCCAGGGGCAGACTTCAGTTCCTCGTGCACTGGAAAGGATACGGCCCAGAGGAACGCTCTTGGATACCATCTCATCACATTCATGCCCCAGTGCTCCTCAGAAAGGTCCACCAAAAGTTTCCTCAGAAAGGACCCCCTTGTCGTGCTAAAGTTGTACAATCTTAATACAGATCAGTATCTCACTCACGTCACCTCACGTCCCACGGCGCTTAGCCGCCCCACTTCCCTACGTCCCCGCAGCACGGTCCACACGCCCATGCACACGCTCAGCGCACGCGCGCGGTTCCCTCTCTAGGCACACATGTTCCAGTTTGCTTGTCACTCATCGAGTGGTACATGCCCCTCGGCGTGCCTCCGTCATCCCAGCCCTTGCTGTACCTGCCTCCTCAGCTTCCCCTTCCCTTTTGCCGAACATCTCCTCCGCAATGCACCCTCCACGCTCTGGTACACGCGCGGTGCACGTGCATAACAACCTTACAGATGGTGCGCGCACCCATTCCAGTTATCTGCCGTCTCCACGCACTGGCTCCACCCCCCGTCATTTGCAGGCTATTACCTTGGATTACCTTCCTGTCTCCTCCCCTGCTCACTCTGACCTATCCCTGCAATTACCCACTCAAACCTCTGCACCACCTCTCACCACTTTTGGCCCCTCTTCCTATATAACCTCACTCTGTCCTCTCAGTCCTTGCTCTGCATAGCTTTCCTGTAGCTCCTGTGTGTGCAGTGTCTGTGCCCAGCTCCCTTGTCTGTTTCAGCCCTGGTTCCAGTCCCTGCCCCTGCTTGGATTCCTTTGGCTTGAACTTTAACTCTGCTTTGGACTTGACTATGCTGCCTTCTCCTGCCCTTGAACACTGGCTTTCAGACATCACTACACTGCTGTGACGATGGAGGGGATTTGGCCCGGGATTAAAAGGGTTACACCCCATTTGGCCACCCCTGACCGCACCGGGAGACAAGGGGTTAACTGGGCTGAGGTCCAGAAATGTGATGTAACCCTTGTTATGACAGGTAAATGCATGTTCCCCTGTTCCATTGTAATGTCTGGTTACTCAGTGTTTGCATCACACACACACTAGAATCCATCCGGGAGCACAAGGGTTAATAGTTCTTTAATGATTATAGCTCTTTGTGTAATTTTCCCGCCTTTTCAGGCACCATTTTGCAGGTCCCCATTGGCCGCCATTAGGGCTCAATGCATTTCAATAGGAATTTGTGCTGTTTTAGTCCTGTTTCCTGTAGTGACCAGCAGGTGGCGCCCGAGAGGGAGAGCGGCGGTTTCCCATTGAAAGTCAATGGGCTCATTGACTTCAATGGAGATGCCTCGAGGTAACCTAGTTGGCTGCCGTCCAGACCGCAAACCGCAAAGCGGATACAATGTCCTTCAAAAGAGCTAAAATCACTGGGTCAAGTTCAACGTCAATTAGCGGGGGAATAAACAGTTCTAGGGCACCTAGGGATAAAATTCTTTTTGCCCCTAGTTCCTAGGCGTCCCCCCACTCGACCACCACCGGGTCCCCGAATCCTGGACCCCCGATAAGGGTCGAACCAGATAGAGCGGGTCGCGCCATAGACTTTGCCGGCGGCGGCAGAAACGGCTCAGAAAAATGACTAAGTGAGAAATGCTGAATTTTAGGAATCCATATCTCCGGTTCCGGAGGGTTCAGCGGATCAGGGTTTGGGGTATCTGTAGCCACTGCTCCGGCATCGCTGCAGAACCATCCTTGACCCGCTTGGACCAACCCGACGGAGTATGGACCCCCTTGAAGTTCGGGACTTTCCCCATAGACTTCAATGGCAGAAAACCCCCATTGACTTCAATGGCGGCGATTTACCATTGAAAGTCTATGGCGGAGCTGCCCGTTGTTTTCAATGGGGATTTAGTGAAAAGCTGAGATTTCTTTTTTCAATGGAGATTTTTGTATTAAAATGATTTAATGTGCATTTGTGTAACTCCGGTTTCTTAGGTCGTAGCAAGTCGCTTTTTGGACCATATGGTGTCCCAGTTCTGGCAATGCGAACTGGGAAGTTTGGACCTGCTAAACCTAACGGAACCGGATATTTTAATACGTTTATGTTTTATGCTTAATAGTGTATCTTAAGGTATGGACAAAGACCCAGAAGAAATTCTTTTGGGCCATAAGGTAGCAGATGGCCCTGGGGACGCCGCTATGTCTAGGATTTAAGTGCTGTTCAAAGAGTTTTATCACCCTCACTGTTTATCCAAAGCCCAAACCAGGGCAGGTCTTAAGTGTTCCAGTTAACACCTTTCAACAAAGGTTTTCCTGCCAGAACTCCAAATGGTAGACTTTCTGGCATTCCTGACGTAAATGTGGGGCTTCAGAAATGAGACCCCCAGAGTTCTACTGCGCATGTGCCAACTAGCAGGGGGGCATGGGTCAGAATGCTTTCCCACGTTAGTGAGTGGCTGGAGGTAATTGTAAACCAATCCCCTGTGCTTAAGGTTAAGAATAGAAGGAGAATGGTTTATAAACTGCTGTCCACCCATATATCCTTTGTCTTCATTTTTGGTCGCCATGCAATGTCTTGGGCTGATTGCTGGATGAAACTGCCAGTTCAGATGGGACTGTTTTCATTATTTTCATCTTTTACGTAAGTGTCTATATTTTGCCTGTTATTGTATAATCTGTTGTGTTCACCTTTATCAAGGAATAAATTCTATTTATCATATCTAAGTCTCGTCCCAGTTCAAACCCAGGTATATATATATATTTATATATATAGTTTTTGGTGTACAATTACAGCCTGTCGCAAGCTCTCGTGACAACTGCTCTCTCCTAACCCTGAACTCTGGCACTTGGACAAAACCCTCCGACCTCTGGCACCCCGGACTCAGCAAGTATTACGTTAACCCTTACTCACCAGGCCCGGCAATGCTATTACCACACTCTGGGCATGCCCTCACTGCTGTGGGTGCGTGTTATACCCTTACCCACCTCAGTACTGGGGACTGGCCAGGTCTGCGGGCATACAGGCGTTACATTGCAGTATTCTTAGACTTGGCATGTGCAATTTATCCTGGGTCGAAATAAAAAAATAAATTTTTTTTGGGGGGGGGGGGTGAGGAGGGGGGGTGGTATCAGTAGGTATTCGATAACATCAATATCAACCTTTGTAGGGCTTGTCTGCTGTTTCTTCCCCACACACACAGGCAGAGATTAATGCAGAAAGACTGAATTGGCTGCTGTTAGATAAATTTCCATTTCCTGGTTCCACACATGCGCATTGGGAACTAGTGTAGAAAACCTTCACTGCCAATCAGCCTTAGACATCCAACCAGAAAAAAAAAAAAAAAAAAAAAGTTACATTTTGTTTCCTCGAGAAGGGCTGAATAACTGTGGGATTTTAAGAAAACATTATGTGATGCATTGTTTTCATATTTTATACATTTTTACACTTTTTACATCACTACCTTTTTATTTCTCTATGAGGTGACATACTGCAGTATTCTCAGACTTGGCATGTGCAATTTATCCCGGGTCGAAAACAAACATAAAAAAATTTGTAACCAGTTCAGTAAGTGTTTTTTGACAGTAATCCTTCACGCTCATCCGTGCACTACAGACAGACCAATTCAGTTGTATCTCACCTCCCCTCCATCCCCTCACAAAGCCAAGCAAAAGGCATTTGACTCATCATCAACACCTTCCCCTGACCATGAGAAATTAACATAGAAAGACTAAGAGGCTTTCATGATTTGGCTGCTGTTAGAGAAATTTCCTTTGCCTGTTTCCTCACGCATGCGCATTGGGAACTAGTGTAGAAAGCCTTCACTGTCAATCGGACTTAAAATTCCAACTAGAATTTTAAAAAAAAAGTACCTTTTTTTTTCTCGAAGGGCTGAATAATTATGGAATTTAAAAAAACCATATGTGATGCATTGTTTTCAGATTTAATCAATTTTACATTTTTAACATCACTAACTTTTTATTTCTCAATGAGGTGGCATATTGCAGTATTTTTTTATAAATTTAACAAACAATTGTTACAGCTGAATACAAGAATACATTTCACATTCAAGGGGGCCTTTAATTCCATGCAACTTAGCTGAGTCACAGTGTGTTAATGACTGTGGAAGTATAGTTCTGTCTGCATCTTATATGGTTTTTTTTTTAATTCCATGGGGTTTAGCTGAGTCATACGTTGTAAAACGACCGTGAATTTCTTTTGTCATATAGAAATGGCCCAGGGGGGATTAGGCCAAACTTGGAGTCCCTGCCCCTGTATGTCCAACGCAGGAGCAGGAGGGTGACCTGGAAGCGCCTTATTCTCCCATAGAAGAACCGCTTACCCCTCGTTCCTCCCCCCCCCTTGTGCACCCTCTCAGGGCCACCAACAGAAATCATGGGGCCCAGAACAAATGAAAGCAGCAGGACCCCCCTACGCATAGCGCCTCTACCACCAAAACAAATATTTTTTAGAGCGCAACATTTACTTTACTGTTTTCTTGTTATTGTTAATATGGAAAAAAACATTACAATACAATCTGGTTATTTTAATATTTTCAACAAAAGACAAAGATTCCCAATGCTACATTCAATGTGACAAAAGGACTGGAAGGGGTTAAAAATGGGCCTGGGGGGTTAAATATGAGCCTGGGGGGGTAAATATGGGCCTGAGGGCTACATATACACACATATATGCAGTGCTTGACAAATCACCCAAAAATCTACTCGCCGAACCAAAAAAATCTACACGCCACCTAGCCCCGCCCCACTTTTAAAAATGGAATAAATTCCTACTGTAATAAGAATTGTGTGTGTGTGTGTGAGTGTGTGACTGGCTGGCTGTGTGACTGGCTAGCTGTGTGACTGGCTGGCTGGGTGACTGACTGGGTAGGTGACTGATTGGGTGGGTGACTTGACTGGATGGTTGGGTGGATGGCCAAAATACATTTGAAAAAGACGCCCACCACCCCAATACATATTCAAAATACCGCCACCTCCCCATTACATATACAATATACCCCCACCTCCCCAATACCTCTACAAAATACCCCCACCTCCCAATACATATACAAAATACCCCCACCTCCCCAATACGTATACAAAATACCTCCACCACCCCAATATATATACAAAATACAACCACCACCCCAATACCTATAAAATCAGACTTTCCTTGGGGATGGTGTCAGGAGGGGGGTTAGTGGATGCGGAGGGGGGCTAGTGGATGCGGAGGGGGGTTAGTGGATGCGGAGGGGCGTTAGTGGATGCAGAGGGGGGTTAGTGGATGCAGAGGGGAGCTAGTGGATACGGAGGAGGTTAGTGGATGTGGAGGGAGGCTAGTGGATACGGAGGGGGATTAGTGGATGTGGAGGGGGGCTAGTGGATGCAGAGGGGGGTTAGTGAATGTGGAGGGAGGGCACTGGATGTGGAGGGGGGTAAGTGGATGTGGATAGGGGGCAGTGGCACCCAGGCCATGGGACCACTGCAACCGTCGGTAACAGGGGGAGCACTGGGTGAGATCCGGACATGCTGCATGGCCACATTGGACCCACCTCCCTGATCAAGGAGGGAAGCACCCGAGGAGAGCGGGAAGCCACTCGCGTGCCAACTGGGGGCCAGAGAGGGACGCGCTGGATTCAGCACCCACCTGACAACTTTGCATCTCCCCCTCACGCGTGCCTACCTCCCGCCCCCCTGTATGACTTTGTCCCGCCCCTCCACATGCCTATCATCCACCCCCCCATGTGTCTACTCCCCCCCCCCCACTCGCGCCTTTCTCCCGCACCCTCCCCCCGCGTGCCTGTTGTTGTAAGGGAATTTCAAAATGAAATACAATATCCCAGGAATCGGTGAGTCAAATAACATAACAAAATAAATACAGGTATATACTGTATACTGCTGCGGCAGCTTTTATCCTAACAAATCACCGTTTTTTCCCTGGCTTGTTCCTGGAATGCGACGCTCTTCACCTGGCGCATGCCACGTTCATTTTGCGTTCCCAGCCACGGGTCATGCCCGGCTGATGCGCAGATGATGCGTTTATTGATAATGGTTCGGATTTAATAGGCTGCAATGCTTCGCGTGTCCGCCAGATGGCAGATATTCATGAATTGTAATTCGCATGCACTTCAGTAATGTGTCGACTTGCAGGTGTTTTGTTTAAAAAAGATACCACAGTGTGCTATGGTAACTTGGCCTTGAGACTGAAGGAAGAGGTTGCAAAAATGTATCAATTTAGGCTTCTCATATTAAAGAAAGACAAAGACCAGTTTCGGTTACAGTATTCTCCAGAGACCCGCCCGCCATGAGTGTTCAAGTGCAGCCCGCTTTCCAAAAACCCGACAGAAGTTACGCGTATTTGATATGTGCCGCGATTAATGCAACAGAGGATAAGATGGCAACAGTTGTTCAAATTTATCAGTATTTTATCGAAAACTATGACTTTTACAAATTTTCGCCAACTCCTCATACGTGGAAGCGTGCAGTAAGGAAAAGGTTATGTAGCGATCCCTGTTTTCATCGTATCGAGCCACAATTTGTTGGAGGGTTTTGGTGTGTATCACCGGATTTTTCCCTTATCTATGATCATAAAGGCGGCAAAAGGCGAAGGGTCGTGTTAAAACCAACTTAGAAACGACAGTCGCTGCCAAGCAATGCACCAGCACCGGCTTCCAAAGACGGTCCCGCCGTCAGTGACAACCCTGAGCCTAAACCTGAGGCTGAGCCAGATTTCGCGTGCAGTTTCGATGAAGCTTGCATGTACCTAAGCAATTTCCAGCCTCACCAGCTGACTACAGGTGGACTAGTCCCGCTGCAAAATATCGACGTGGATGATCAAGAAAGCTGGACCGGCAGTGGACCGGTGCCGGCACCAGCTGAATGCGAGATACTATGGTGAGTATTGTTGCCGTATTATTTTCTGTGTTTTTTTTATTTTGACAATACTGTATAAATATCGGTGCGATTCCAAAGTCAAGCGATTCTCCTGTAAGCAATATCATTGGCTGAGCGGCTTCTACAGTACTGTACTGCAGATACTGAACAATTGGTGGAACGCTAGGCGCATGTGCATGTGAACAGGAGAAAATTATTGGTGGGGCTGGCTGGGTACTTCTTTAGGGGGCTGACCATTACTGTACATTAAAACTTTTCTTTTTATTTTTCCTCAGAAAAGAAAACGGCTAATGGGGGGATTTCGATGGATAATAACGCGTTGTGTGACAATGCCTGCACATTGCTGAATCGGATTTAAAACCCCACGTCTACAATTTTTTTGCCCTTGTTATTGATTAGGATAGAATACTGTACCTGAAACAGTACTGTATGCTGATGTTTTCCGGCCGTACAGTATACTGTGTAATAAACCCGAAAAAATAAAACTATGCATTTATTCTACATGTACAGTATCACTTACATTATGTGTCTTCTACAGTATACAGTGCCAGTACATACTGTAAAGTACAGTTTGTGTATTTCTATTCTTCTTCTTTTTTTAGTACTCTTACAGTATACTGAGCATGTCTACAGTATACAGTACAGTGCAGTATGCCTCGACATTCTAGAAACACTGTATTTCGTTACACTATCAAAGGAGCAAATGGAAACAATGTAAGACAAATCAACATGTTCTTTTATTGGTGGAGTAAGTACAAAAACATTTATTTACAAATACTGTACAATATTGAAACATTTTAAGTGCACAGCAATTCAAAACATCAACATGTGTATGGTTTACTGCTACATGTGTGAAAACATTTGTCAGTTAGTATGGTTTACAGTCACATGTTTTAAAAACAAATTCTTAATTCACAAAAAAAGCAAAACGCAATATCTCCTTTATTAAAGAACGACAAGTCAATACGTACTGTATACTGTACAGTGGGATGGTGTGCAAAACAGTCTGCACCACTACAGTCCTCGACCCAAAATACAATACATTCTTTAATATCTTTAAAATATAAATATATAAATATAATTTAAAATAATCCGTTCTGTGGGTCTGAGCGGGTTGAAATTTGCCTGGTCCTCATGCGGAAGGACCCTTGCCATAGTGGCCAAATATCAGCCTTCCACATCCACCAGAACCGGAGATACAAAAATAAAGTTTAAAAGCACATTACAAAAGTGGCTTTTTTCTGCCATGCAAATCAATGGCAGAAACCTAAACTTTGCCATTACCCTGACTCCGTTCTGTTGCCACGAGAGGGTCACTATTGGCCATGCAATCCTGCCTGAACTAGGACTACATAGTGACCGAATCTGAGCACTCTAAGTTGAACAGAACCGGAGTTATGGGTTCCAGGTTTCTGCTCATTCTGACTTAGCCGTTTCAAAGCAGCGCGGCTTTCTCTGCCATTACGGTCAATGGTAGGACCCTCCTCGCCGGCGTGACCCTTTCTCGCCGCCATTACTGGTCGGACCCTGTTGGGGTCAAGTGAGGGGGTTCCTAACATCTATGGGCAAAATGAATTTTATTTCTAGGTGCCCTAGAACAGAAGTTCCCACGCCAATTGGCCGTGAACTTGACCGAGGTCCTAGTTCCCACGCCAATTGCGCGATCATTGCTCTTTTTTAACAATGTTGCCAATCTTGCGACTTTGCGGTCTGACAGTAAAAAAACAGTGCAGTAAGCCTCGACATTTGTTACACTTTCAAAGGAGCAAATGGAAACAATGTAAGACAAATCAAGATCTTCTTTTATTGATGGAGTAAGTATAAAAACATTTATTTACAAATACTGTACAATGTTGAAACATTTTAAGTAACATCTCCTTTATTAAAGAAACACAGTATACAGTACAGTACAGTGGGATGGTGTGCAACACTGTCAGTCAGACCTGCACCAGTACAGTCCTCGAGGGCAGCAAACAGGGCAGGTTTTTAGGACAACCTTGAAAACCTGGGAAAAGGGACTGGAATTGTGCATGTCCTGTGTAAAAAAAACACACAACAACATCTCCTTTGTTTAAGTACAGCAGGTAAAAACATGTACAGTACAATACAGTTCAGCACAACAGTATGGTCTTACAGAAAGTCCTCCACATTATCCATCCATGGCCGATTCCTTGCATGGCGCAAAACGCCATTAATGCAGTCTCGAACGCCTTTCATTACAGGATATGTAATTGGATAAAAGTGCCGCATTTCATCCAGAATATTTTTCCTTAAATTGACAGGAAGCGCCTTTTTTACGCGATTCCCATCGTAGTTCACTTTGAAGGCCCAGTCGCAGTACAAAGAGTAGGGAACATGGTGCTTAAATATGAACAAGGCATACTTGTGGGGTGCAACAGCACTCTTCACCCTATACTTCTCCCTGAGCTTCGGTGGCAGATCGCACAGGGTGATGTCGGGCACCTTATCGATGCGAGCGGGTGTAGGACTTTTGGGAGCAGGTGTGCTTGAGGCGACGGGCGATGGTAGGTTGTCTGGGAGGAAGCTTTCCTCCGGTCATGGTCGCCGTGTTGTTTCCTGGCATGGTCTTGACGGGGTTGTCATGTCCTCCTCAATGGCATACAAGTACACTACATCTTCTGGTGGAGGGGGTGCGCTTGGTGATGGAAGGGGTCAAAGGTCCCATTCATCACATCCATGTCACCCCCCTGCTCCGGGGGCGGGGGAAACAGGGGCATTAGCACCGAGCAAATAATGTATGCCCGCTATGTCAGCCTCTATCTTCTCCATCCGTCGATCCATCCGTTGATCCATTTGTAGCATCCGTTGCTCCACATTTAGCATTGTCTCCAGAAGCAGATCTATCTTAGCTAGCACAATAGAATTCCCGGGGAGATCCACACTTATCCCATTCAGCATCCGGTCTAACGAGCTGCTTCTTGTGCATGAGGAACCTGACGAAGCATTATTGCGAAACTAGTTGTTCCCTGCCGGAGCCCATTGATTAAAGGACCCAGCCAGCCTGCTGACATCCGGTAAGACCTCCTCTTCCGGTCCCGCCATCGGACGCGACCACGGGAGCTGTACTGGTGAGAGGAATATCACCGGACGATCAGGCTGATGCTGGGCTGTTTTAAAGCTGTACCGTGAGTGTTATTTTGAATTTGTTTTCTGTACCTAATAAATTCTATTTTGCTCACTCACCGAGTTCGGCCCTTTTCTTCCTATTTGGGCCCCCGGGAGAGAAGCAACTCACGTACTGCCTCCACCAGGAGAGTGAGAAAGCTATTGTTTTTAGCAGCATTCCGTGAAGGAAAGACTGCGCATTAAACTCTGCTAACCAGCCCCATTATCCCCTTTTTACCTCAGACCAACAACAGGCTATATAAACACACCCTGTTAGTCATCCACATATAGCACATATTCTGCTTCTGTTCACAAAAAAAACACACAATTCCATTTAAATTTTATTTAAGGATTTTATTTAAGGATTTTTAAGCTATTTTAGAATATATTTTTTCATATATTTACTTTTAATTACCAAGGTTCTTTAATTCCAAAGAGTTTTAAGCTATTTTAAAAATATATTTTTCATACATTTTTAATTCCAAAGATCTTTTGGCTGTATTGTACCGTTCGATTACTAAAACACTAATACCGTGTTCCATATCTTCCTATCCTCTTATCTCTACGTTTGAGCAAAATCCCGTGCACTGACCAACCCTCCACCTCCACTGCAACTACAAGAAGATTCCGGGCTTTATCTTCTCTACTGGTCCAGCTGCAGAAAACAACAAGGGCAAGTATTCACTACCCTTTCTTTGGTTACACACTACCACACAGGCAACATCACAAGCCTATACAAATAGGGAGCGCCCCAACCTCTTTTCTTTTTGTCTTGTGCATGGCATCTGGACATCTGGGGGGATGGGTGCAACGGAGGATGAGATGGGGGTTCCATGGGCAGAAGCGGCATCGATGGAGAGTGGAGGAGGTGACCTGTGGATACCCGGTAGAGGAGAAGCGGCAGCGTCGTCGAAGAGGGATGGAGAAAGTGCCCTTTGGATTTCCGGGCGAGAAGCAGAGTCGTCTAAGAGCAAAGGAGAAAGTGACCCTTGGATTTCAGAGGCGGCGTCGTCGTCGGATAGAACCGGAGAAGATGGGGGTGGAGAAGACAGGCTGAAGATTTCCGGGACAGCTACAGCAGAGTCGTCGAAGCATATGTGAGGAAGTGGTCTGCGGGTTCGATGGGTTGGCTGCCAATTGTTTTGCGTCGAGAGTACATCACCGTATATCTTCTTGACATAATGAGGCTTACGTCTAAGAAAACTCTTAGCCTTTGGGGTCAGCAGAAGGTTTTCTTTATTGGCTTTAGCCTGTCGCTTTGGCCTTGGCGTGGAAATGGCTGCCGCCTTTCGCTTTTTCAGCTTGACAGGCACGGCAGAGGCGAGTGGGTTCCTGCGTCCATAGAATCGGGGTTGCTCCATGGAAGCAGGTGGCACAATGCAGTATCTGGACAAGGGCAAGTTCAGATAAAGATCATCGAGTGGTGGGCTATGCAAAGTGTGTAACCTTTTATGCATGGCGATCAGGTACAGGTGTTGAAAGTGGGCGTACACTAATTTGAGTCATTACCGTATAAATACACCATCCATTTTGTGTATTGACTGCACATAGAATACACATCGACTAAACAACGAATACACATTCTTGTGTTTGTATTTCTTTCTACTCGCAGCAATGCCTGTTAAAAAGATTTCAAAGGAGCTCAGCATGCGAATTAAGGAGATGTACATGGGCGGACACCGAATTGCTGCTATACAGCACTGGTTAGCTACTTCTGACCTCGTTGTGCCATCAACCACCGTGTGCTATCATGCATACGGAAAAAACAGAGACCGCAAAAGGGCACCAAGGGTAACTAACGCGTAAGTATATTTATAAAACTTAAAAAAAAAATATATAGAAAACTGTACGTACTGTACTGTTCGTACAGTACATCTACAGTACAGTTCTGTATTTAATACTGTTGTTATTTCTGTTGATTTATATTACAACATAGTTTGTATATTTATATTTATAGTACAACAGTATACATTTTTTGTATATTTATATTTATCGTACAACGGTATACAGTATATAGGATGTATATTTATATTACAACAGTATATATATTTTGTATATTTATATTTAAAGTACAACAGTATATATATTTTGTATATTTATAGTACAACAGTATACATTTTTTATATTTATATTTATCGTACAACGGTATATATAGGACGTATATTTATATTACAACGGTGTATATATTTTGTATATTTATATTTATAGTACAACAGTCTATATATTTTGTATATTTATATTTATAGTGCAACAGTATACATTTTTTGTATATTTATATTTATCGTACAACGGTATATATAGGACGTATATTTATATTTAAATTACAACGGTTTATATATTTTGTATATTTATATTTATAGTGCAACAGTATATATATTTTGTATATTTATATTTATAGTACAACAGTATACATTTTTTGTATATTTATATTTATCGTACAACGGTATATATAGGATGTATATTTATATTTATATTACCACAGTATATATATTTTGTATATTTATATTTATAGTACAACAGTATATATATTTTGTATATTTATATTTATAGTACAACAGTATACATTTTTTGTATATTTATATTTATCGTACAACGGTATATATAGGATGTATATTTATATTTATATTACAACGGTATATATATTTTGTATATTTATATTTATAGTACAACAGTATATATATTTTGTATATTTATATTTATAGTACAACAGTATACATTTTTTGTATATTTATATTTATCGTACAACAGTGTATATTTTTGGTATATTTATACTGTAGTTATATTACAACATTATATTTATATACATTTTATATTGCTGCATATTAATAAAACAATATAGTTTCTTTACATTGTAGGGAGACAACTCTTGTGGTGGACAAAATATGTGAGGAGAATGATGAGAGAAGTGCATTAAGGGTTAAAAACACTCTGCAGGAAAAGCACAATCTGACAGTATCCGAGAGCAGCATAAAGAAGATGAGACGCAGCATTGAATGGAAATATGGACGTGTGAGGTTAGTACTGGACAGTACAGGAGGTAAAAGTGTTGTTTAGGAAACTGTACTGTACTGTACTGTGCTGCTAAAAATTTCTATTCCTTGTCATTACAGAGCGTACCCCATGATACGGGACGCAAACAAAATCAAAAGAGTGGTCCAGGCCCAGGCATGGATCGACAGTGGGGAGACTTTCCAGGATTGCATCTTCACTGATGAGTCTACTGTGTCGCTGGAGAGATTTGCAAGCTTTGCATTCCACAAAAAAGGCCGCATATCTTTGAAGCCGCGGCCAAAAAACCCCGTGTAGCTGCATGTGTGGGGTGCCATCTCTAGGCGTGGACCAGGATGCATTGTCATCTTTGAAGGTAAAATATATCAAATATAATGTAGCCTTATGCACTGTACTTTACTAGTGTTGCCTTACTGTATGCACTGTACTGTACTATTGTGCAGTTTTTTGAGCACTTTCCTTTTCTTGCTATAGGAATCATGAATAAAGCTTTCTTCCAAGACAACATTGTCCCTGAGATAGTGCAATACATCACACGCGAGTTCCCCAATGGTCACCGTTTCTACCAGGATAACGACCCGAAGCACACCGCGTCAACAGCGCATATCCTTGACCGCGGTATCAACTGGGTGAAGACGCCAGTGGAGTAAGTGCAGTAGACCGTGTCCCATTTTTGTTCCCCACTGTTTTTATCTCTTAAACCAATTGTCCTTTTTTTCCAATGACAGATCGCCAAACTTCAATTCGATCGAAATGGTCTGGCATCAGCTGAAGAACCATATCCGGAAAGTGGTGAAACCCTCCAAAAAGGACGAGTTGTTGAAAGGCATAATGAGTTTTTGGAACGATGTACTCACCGTGGAACGCTGCAATAAATATATAGACCATTTGCCACTGTGTTGCCCATTGTCATCGCGCGTAATGGGCAAGCATCAGGAAAGTAGTTCTGTGCTGTAGTATTGTAAGTACAGTATGATACAGGTAAGTATGGCACAGATTTTTTCTTTCCAGATAGTCAGAGTATACAGTAGTTACAGTTTTTTCTTTACAGAGAGAGCAGCACCAGCCATCAGGTTATAGTACATAGAATTTAACAGTAGTCAGAGTATACAGTAGTTCCAGTATAGACTAGTTTGACAGTACTACAGTAACTGCCTACTAACTGCTCAATTTTTTTCTTTCCAGAGAAAGCAGCCCCAGCCATCTACAGTAGTACTACACATCACACAATGCCATAATACAGTACGCACATACAGTAACTGCACTAATTTTTTGTTTTCTTGTCGTTTCAGGAAAAAAGGGTGGCCTGGGGGGAGGTGGGGTTTCGTGTCCAGTCTGAACTGTTTGTACAGTAAAATGTACAGTATATAAACAGCAGTAATGATGTACACAAAACCTCTCCTCTCTCAATGAACTACTGTACTGTAGACAGAATAAGGAACAAGATAAAGACGGAAAAAATAATATTACAATATATATATATATATATATATATTATACATTACAGTATATACTATTAAATAATATTCTTATAAATGTGCATTATTTATGTTTCCCCATGATTTACAAATGTTTTCTAAATGTTTATCCTATTTCAATCTGCCAAAAGAACTTAATGAAGACTGCATTATGTATTATTCATGATTATTTTTATATTTGTATTTTTTGGTTCCTGATAAAATAAAATAAATATTTATTCACTTTCCTGCTAATCATAATCATTGACAACAACCACAACCCCCCCCCTCCCACCATTACAGTACACCAATGAATAAGAATGAATGACAAAACAACATGAATCAGTTAATGGTTTTTTTACTCTCAATTCTCACAATGCCGTGCACATCAGATTTACATTCCAAATTCGAGAGGGGATTTTCCGAAGCGTTACCGTAAACAAAGCCTCTAAGGGTTGGGGGTGGGGGGGTGGTGTGATTACACGCAGGCGCACTGAGACTTTGTAGCTCGGCTATGGAGGGATTAAGAACACAATGGCAATATTCAGAAAATTAATGACTCTGTGAAAAGAGGGGGTTGGGCGACTCATGCGCAGTAGGCAGCAAGCTCCCATCTCTAAAAGGATTAGAGTACACGCAGGCGCAGTCAGGCGATTGACGCTTGGCTAGGGACGGATTAAAAACACAATGACTACAGTAACTGCAGAAAATGAGCAAAGCGCCACGTATACTCTACACAAAACCTCTCATCTCTCAATGAAGTACTGTACTGTTCACAGAATGAGGAACAAGATACTGTACAGATGGAAAAATAATATTTCTATATACAGTATATATACAGTATATATACAGTATATATTATACAGTACATTACAGTATATATTATTGATTAAAATTTATTCACATTCCACAGATTGAATATCGTTATACAGTGAGATGGTTTTTGCAGGCTTGTGGAGACAGGAAAAATAAAAAAAATTACCATAAAAATTTTTTGGGTAATCACAGGTAAGACCATACAGTTGTTCTGGACTGTATTGTTCTCTACTGTACTGTAAATGTTTTGACCTGCTGTACTGTACATAAATAAAGGAGATGTTGTTGTGTGTTTTTTACTGCCAGACCGCAAAGCCGCAAGATCGGCAACATTGTCAAAAAAGAGCAATGATCGCGCAATTGGCGTGGGAACTAGGGCCTCGGTCAAGTTCACGGCCAATTGGCATGGGAACTTCTGTTCTAGGGCACCTAGAAATAAAATTAATTTTGCCCATAGATGTTAGGAACCCCCTCACTTGACCCCAACAGGGTCCGACCAGTAATGGCGACGAGAAAGGGTCACGCCCGCGAGGAGGGTCCTATCATTGACCGTAATGGCGGAGTAAGCCGCGCTGCTTTGAAACGGCTAAGTCAGAATGAGCAGAAACCTGGAACCCAAAAAAAAATTATTTTAAATTTCTTTTTGGTCACTCACTCAGGTACAGTAAGCAAGCAGTGGTGGGCGAAGTTACAAGCGCATGCGCAGCAAATTACTGCTGTCAAGCAGGAATGTGATTCAAACCAGACACACGTTCAAAGGAATGGTGTGAGAGAGATGTAATGTGTGTTATGAAATCAAGTTAAAAACAAATTTATTGGGAGAGATCCTCAATTAAAATATACGGTCCTCAATACATAAATCCTATGTTAGCGGCAAATTAAAAATAAGGTGGAGGAAGGGTAGACCAAAAAGAAATATGTATCCCAAATAAATTCTGGGCTACTGTAGCTCTATACCCTCTAACAGGGCAGCTAAGTATATGCAATGATACAGTGTATGGTTTCTAAATGTTTCTAAATGTTTGATACAGTGTGTAGCACTGACATGTGAAAGGAGATACAATATTGCCAAAAGGGTTACTCAAACAATTTCAGTAGCGAGGGTTCCCTTTACACTGCTACAGTACTGTACACGCCAATGCATTTCAACAATTTTCAAATGAGACATACAGTACAGTACCATCCAGCAGCACAGCACTGCAAATGCATGTACTTTAAATATGCAATTTTACTATTACTGCGCACGCACGCACAGACTATGTACTGACGTAGGTTGAACCGCGAAGGTATTAGACTTCAAAGACAGCTTGCAAACGCCCCCATTAATTTTTACACGGCACTGCAGTATTGCAGACAGCGAGAATAAAATGCTTAAATCACGGGTGCGAAAATAACGCAATTCACTCCGGGCGAAAACAACACAAAACCGCACATAACCGGGATAATCTGAAATTCGCAGAGCTAGCCGAGTTAGAATAAAGGTTGTCGCCACTGTATGTAAAAAAAAAATGAGCAGTACATAATCCTGCTTTACAGGTATTAGGATCTTTCTTAGATTGACAATTACATTGATGTTGAAAAAAAAAAGGTTTATCCCGTTATGTGGCACTGGGCTGTAAGGTGTCTTTCAGCGATGGATGGTGTCTTCTGGCATAGCAGTGTCTAGCCCTGTATGTTGTAATATATTTGAGTGTGTCAATTGGAGAGTTCTTCGTCAATTATGTTGCGGCAGAGAAGCTATTGAGTCCCCCAAGCCATCTCTTCAGTTAAACTGTAGGTGGCATCTAAAGAACAAACTTGTGTGTAGAGATGCAATATTAATTTACTGGTAAATTCCACGCAGGTGAATATTTGTATTTTACAACCAGCAGTATAGAAAATAAATAAACATATGTACTTATTAGTTAAGTAATTCCAGTGCAAGAAGAACTTTTAAGAGTTTTTCAGTGAATGCAACTTTCGGTAATAGGACATGGCGAAATATAACTAACATTGTTCATCAACATAGGGAATGAACGTTCTGCTTGGTCAGGGGAATGCCCATTGATAGCAGTTCACAAATGTTTCTGGATGAGGGAATTCTAGAGCGCAGAAATGAATGGATAGACTGAGAAAAAAATGTGTCAGGAATTCTTGACACAGAAAGTTAATATGCAAATGTTACGTTTCCTATATAATGTATACATGATCAGACAGCAGAAGAACAATCAATAGAACGTCCACTCTTAAGTTGCCATATTGTACTACTGCACATCAAAGTAATTTAACAAGGAAAAGTAGAGGGTATTCTGTGTGTGACTGTCCCACTGTCATTTCACTTGATAAAGGCCACATAGATGGTCGAAACGTTGTGTTACTGAATACATTTCTATATTTCTAATTGCAAATCTGTAGTGCCCTGAATCTTCTTCTGGTTCCTGCAATTATTGTTACATTTTTACCAAGATCATTCCCATGAATATTTTGTGTCAACAAAAAAACATAAGCACAAGGACATTTTTAAGAAAGTGAAGCAGGAAGAATAATTTTAACAACATTGTTGTGAACTGAGAGGTTCTGCAGAGTCGCAATACATTTGAGAGAAAAATTAAGAGGTTGAAACCCATATTACATGTATGAAGCATATTTTCAAGTATAACTTCTCTGGGGCAGACACTCCCCTCTCCCATTTGTTTTATTCATGTTTATATCATTTGCATATCCCCCTTGATTGGATACAACTATGTATGCATGCTGCCCCCTGGCTGACAACTCTCTGGTGTGTGCTGCTGGTAATGAGCCAATGACTGAGCGTAGCAGCAGGACTACAACTCCCAGAATCCCCTACCGCTGAGATACCAATCAGTACAAAGGATTAGAGTTCGGAGCATCCAGGGAATGCAGGGAAGAATGGACTTAAGAAAGGGAGGACGAGGAGGGCAGAGCTACAGAGGCCCTGGAGAGAGCAGTCCCTGTCTCAGAGAGCTACCGTGACTGAAAGGACTTTTGGCTGATTCAGGGTGACCTGAGAACCAGGCCATGAGGAGGAGAACTTAGCTGAGCTGCGTAACGATGTCACATACTGTACAGCTCCCCATGCGGATTTGAATGCGGATCAGCAGTCTACCAGACTAAGGGAGTTGTGAGTAAACAGAGAGTGGATTCTCATTAAAGAGAAGGGTTCTGAAGTCATTGCAAAGAGACTGGCCTGCTACAATTAACATACTGAGATCAAACGTTGCCCCGACACCTATACCCGGGTTCCCTTGTAACATGTGTCATGTGGACTCTGAGAGACATTGGCACACAACTGTGCAGCGCTTTAAAGTATTGTGACTGTATGTATATGATCCTCCCATAGAGGATCATATTTACTGTATGTCTATATACCTGTGGTCATAGGGGTTTGATATAAATACGTTTTGGATATTCAGAGCCCAGTGTCGTGCCCTATTGTCTGACCTTCAGCCATGTGCTCAGCTGGTGGGATAGCACTGGTCATAATGGGGAGTAGGACTTTGATCCCTGCGTTAGCATATAGACAAGGATTTGGTTATCATAATAGATAAAGGACCTAGATTTGTCTGCAAGAAGGCTAGGTCTTTAGGAACACATTTATCTCCTTCTTTGTTTAGTTCAAGAGATTCCCGTTTGGGATTGGGGAACTTTCCGAGGGGCTTTCATAAATGTGGATTCTGCGTGGTGTGCCAGTATACACATTCAATTAAATCGATTCAATGTTGCAAACCTATTTTATACTATTAATACTTTTATAAACTGTAACACTATTCATGTTATTTATCTCCTAAAATGTGGTTGTCAAAAAGTTTATGTGGGACGGACTATAAGACCACTTAAGAAGAGGATCATGGAACATGTCAGAGCAATCAAGAAAAGAGACCAGTTACATCCAGTTCCCAGACATTTCTCTGAATTTCTCAGAATTTTACTTTCTCTGGTCTTGAGCATGTCCCTATCCACAGTCGTGGTGGAGACAGGCTCAAGACATTGAATCAACGAGAAATGTTCTGGATTTTCTCACTTGATTCCATGTGTCCCAATGGTATCAACGTAGACTGGGAGTTTGTACACTTTTTATGACATGTTCCATGAGAATACTCTCCTATCATATAGCTCTTGTGACTTACTGCCTGGTTATATTTATCTTCCATCCTTTTTCTATTCCTGTTTTCTTAGTTGATGTTATATTATAATGTCTTCTATATGTGAACTATATATGATCGTATATTTTCAACTTTGACCAAGTTCTAATGTTGATTTATGAAGGTTGTATATCAATTATATTCAATAGTGATACATTATTATGCACCAATAGTCCAGTTTTTCCATTAGGACATAAGTTTCAAAAAATTATTATATATCTTGTCCTGTATTTTACATCACTGGTAATTCATTTTCATTATTCGTATTCATTTCATATTTTTTATGGTTTATTTATATACTATGCATGGCTAATCATTAATGTATTTATTAGCTTTCTAATATATATATTTATTTGTTTGCATATGTTTAAAATTTACACGGTAGTATTTTTCAAAGGTTATTTTTTAGAGTAATTATTCTTTGTAGAGTAATTCCTTTAGAGTATTTTTATTATATTATAATGTATAAAAGACATTATCCAATATACATATGTATTTATTTATCATTTATTATTTTATTTTTTTATTGCACATCAACATGCATGAGTTTTTCATGTATGTCTTGGTTAACACTATATGGTAATATATGCACATTTATTTATTTAGCAATGTAATTTATTAGTACATATTTTTTTTTTTTTTTAACTTTCTTTTATTGGTTTTTGCAAAGATAGTACAATCCAAAATCACATTGGTATCATTTAGTCAGCTTTATGACATACAACATCAAAACAAACATGGTAGGGGGAAGACGTGAAGGGGGATGGTGAGGGGGTGGGGAGGGGGGGAGGGGCAGGTAACGGCTAGAGGAAGAGTGTAATCTCCTCCGAGTATTCCGCTAAACCTGGCTTTTTCTGCGTGTTCTGAACTAACTCATTGATCATCACACCGAGTCCAACGATCAGGGAAAGGCGGAGGACTCTTTCTTTTGTCATATATTTCGAGCTTTTTGTCAACCCTCTCGTGTATCTGTTCCGCCATTGAAGGACAGCCCACCTGCTACTATCAAAGCCAGACGGTGGCATTGCTCATCCCTGGGATATCGGTCTGTGCCAGCCACAATGACCAGACTTTTTGGAAATTTGAGCCAGTGTCGTTGACTAGACTTGTCAACTTTTCCATCTGGCAAGCGAACCAAATTCTATTCCGAATTGTGTCTATCGATGGAATTGCATTCTGATTCCACAACGCTGCGGTCTCGCACCTCATCGCCGTAGCAAAGTGTGCTATTAGTTTGTTTCCTGATCTAGATACCTCGTCTGTGGGCTTACCTAATAAGAAAACCCACGGATCTGGTTGAATTTTGAGGCCCAAAAAGACCTTCTGTAGCCAATCTCTAATTTGTGTCCAGACGGGTATGATTCGTGGACAAGACCACAGCATATGCACCAGATCTCCCTGTTCCCCACACTGTCTAGGACAGAGTGGGGAAGCTCCCGCGACAAATTTTGCCCTTCTAACTGGGGTGAGGTACCACCTCAATAATACTTTATATGAGTTCTCCTTCAATGTCGTACAAATCGAGCTGCTGGCCGCAGCTTTGAAAATTGCTGTCCACTCTTCGTCTTCTAACGAAGTCTGTCAAGTCTGTCTCCCATTGAGTCATGAAACTGGGTCTATGTGAGTCACCAATGTCTGTCCTGGCCACCTCTCTGTAAAGGGCAGAGATGAGTCCCTGCGTATCGGTTCCCCGATCACAGAGCTTTTCAAAATTAGTTAGTGGTGGTCTGTTTGGGTGTTTGGTATAAAATGCCCGAACCTGGAGGTATCTAAGAAAATCTGTGTTGGGTAAGCCCGTTTCTGACTGTAAAATGTCGAATGTTTTGATTGTGTCTCAGCCCTCCAGGTCCTTAAGCCTTCTTAAACCCCCTTTTTGCCAGAGTGTGAAATTCCTATCAATTAGCCCTGGAGCAAAGTCCAAATTGCCATATAAAGGGGCCATTAATGAATATTTAGAGGTCAATGAGTGCCTATTTTTAGTCGATTCCCAGACCGAGAGAGAGTTCAACACAGAGGGTAGCGGGTTCTTGAGATCTTTTAGTCTAGTCTTGGGATACCAAATAAGATCCTTGAGCTCTAGCGGGGCACATACCTCCCTCTCCAAAGCGACCCATCGCCTCAGCTCTGGATCCCCATGCTACTGCGTAATTTGGCATAGTTGGGCCGCTTTATAGTAAGCCATCAAGCTTACTGCCAGACCTCCAGTTTCCTTAGGCCTTTGCATAATTGACATTTTTACCCGTGGTTTTTTATTTTTCCAAATGAATTTCGTAACTGCTTTCTGCAGTTCTATAATGTCTGATCTTACTACGGGTATCGGAAGGGTTTGGAACAGGTATAGTATCCTACGGAGGAGGTTCATTTTCACACAGAAGATCCTACCAATCCAGGATATCCCATATGCAGACCACTCTTTAAGTTCCTTTGTGAGGGCTCTTAGGAGTCTCGGGTAGTTCTCTTGATAGAGATTGTGGCTATGCTTAGTGAGAAAGATTCCTAGGTATTTTATAGCTCTGGTCTGCCATTTAAATTGAAAGTTGATCTCAATTAGTTTCTCCGTTTCCTTTGGAATATTTAGATTCAGCGCCTCCGATTTCGATTGATTGATCTTAAAGCCGGAGATTCTGCTAAATTTATCCAGTAGCGCGAACAGATTGGGCAATGAAGTAAGCGGTTTTGTCACAGATAATATAATGTCATCTGCGTATAGAGCGATTTTATGCTCTTGGGAACGTATTTGCACTCCGGCAATGTCTGGGTTATGGCGTATGTGTGCCGCCAACGGTTCCACGCATAGGGCGAACAACAGAGGCGATAGTGGGCAGCCCTGTCTGGTACCGCTTTTAATTTTAAACAATTCCGATGGGAAGCCCTGGTGTATCACCCTGGCGGTCGGGATCGTATATAATGCTTTTATTGCCCTTATAGTTTTGTCTCCAAACCCGAATGCCTCAAGCGTGGACTCCATGTATGGCCAATCGATCCTGTCAAAGGCCTTCTCCGCGTCTAAACTTAAAACTACTCCTCGGATCCCATTGGCGTTAATGAAGTTAATAATATCTATTATTTTTCTTGTGTTGTCGGCCGCTTGTCTGTCTCTAATAAAGCCAACCTGGTCCGGGTGGATAAGCCTTGGCAGGATCGTACTCAATCTATTGGCCAACAGTTTGGAATATATTTTAACGTCCGAATTGATTAAAGATATTGGCCGATAACTTTGGCAATTTGTAGGATCTTTGTCCTTTTTATAAATTATGGATATTGACGCCTGAAGCATCTGGGCCGAAAAGGGTTCCCCCGCCAGAACTCCATTAAATAACTTGAGCATATGTGGTGCTAGCACCCCTATAAATTTCTTGTAGTATAAATTAGAAAACCCATCTGGGCCTGGGGCCTTGGAGGGTTTGAGATGTTTGATTACCGCTGTCAATTCCTCTAACGTGAAATCAGATTGGACTGCCTCGTTCTCCAGCCTGCTCAGCTCTGGTAGGGCTGCTTCCTCTAAGAAGGACTGTAAAAGTTTGTTTGTTTTTGGATTGTGTGTCACTTTCTCCCCATTATATAACTGTTCATAATAAAGCCTAAACTCTTCCACTATGCGTTTGGGGTTGGAGGTCATCTCCCCCGATTTGGTTTTTAAAGTTTGTATGTTATAACTCGGTTGCCTATTACGGATCCTGTTAGCTAACATAGTGTCCGGCTTGTTGGCTTTCTCGAAAAATTTCCTCTTTGTCCAACTTATATCTCTCTCGGCCTGGGATGTGAGGAGAAGATTAAGCTCAATTCTTATATCTTTCAGCTCCTTAAGAATGTCATCTCCACCTGATCGGCTATGTAGTGCAGAGAGTTCATGTAACCTCTGATATAGCTGAGTCAATTTTGATTCTCTCTGTCTTTTACGTCTTGCTGCAAGACCAATCAGAGTCCCTCTTATTGTGGCTTTGTGAGCCTCCCACAGCGTAGTGTGGGATTCCACAGTGCCTGTGTTTGTGATAAAAAATTGTCTGATTTCGTCTTTGACTACCTGTGTCAATTCAGGTATTTTAATCAGGGACTCGTTTAGTTTCCAGTTTGCTTCCGGGCTAACCTGTCTGATTTGTGTGCATCTTAGCTCAATAGATGCATGATCCGACCATGTAATGTCATGGATCAGAGTGTTGGAAATTTGTGGGACCATTCTACTCGATACAAAGAAGTGGTCAAATCTACTATAGCTGTCGTGTGGGTGCGAGTAGAATGTATATGTGCGCTCACCTGGGTGTATATGTCCACCAGACATCCCCTTCGTAGCCCTTCTAGTAGCTCTTTGGTTCTTGCTTGTCTCCCCTTCTCCTGTCTCGGAGATCTATCAATGCGAGGGTCTAGGGCCTTATTAAAATCTCCCGCTAGTATCACATTACCAATTGCCCAATTTTGTAATTTGAGAAAGAACTCTGTAAAGAACTGGGGATCATTTTCACAGGGGGCATATACACACGCCAAAGTTACCCTAGTTTGCTGCAAAGTGCCTACCATTATAATGTATCTACCTTCTGGGTCTCGTTTTAATTTTTTCCAACACGAATGGGACTCTATTGTGGATCAAGATAGCCACACCCTTTGTTTTTTCTTTAGCTGAAGCCAGATAGAATTTCCTATAATGTTTGTCTATAAAACTCGGGTTCTTATTGCGGCAATAATGCGTCTCCTGAAGGAAGAGAACATCGGAATTTCTGCGCTTAAATTCAGCAAACGCTTTTCTGCGTTTTTGGGGGGAATTAAATCCCTTGACATTCTGGGATATGAATGTTAATGCCATCTTTGTGTGTGGAGTGAGTCTGCGTATGTGTACAGGTTTCTCCGCCTACCCGAGTCGCGATGTCCCGGTGGATGACGGTAGTGGATCTGCAGGTCTTGTGTTGCCAAGTTTTCTTTTCTGAGGATACCTGAAGGGGGGGGAGGAAAACACATAGGGGAGTGACAGGGAACATATAACCTTGTTGTACAAACAAGGGAAACCCATTTGGTCTTTGGAGACCTGTGGTTTGCTGCCCGGGAATACCGCACAGACTCCGGATGCTCCCATTTCCCCATGTAGGGTTGTGGGAGATCATCCAGGCCGCGGATGCCCAGGTCTTTGATTAGACTGTGGCTTAAGGCCACATTCCAACCCCAGAGGCACATGCCAACAGGCACTAGAGAGGGCAGACATCCGCCCCTCCGCCGGCAGCAAAAAGAAAACATTATTTTTAATATTCAGCATGTAAACATTATGATATACCTCAACTCTAACTCATCTTATGTATAGTGAAACTCTGGTTAGTTCTAAACTTTAACTTTTTTTTTTTTTTTTTTAAATCTTTAACTGGCTACCCTGCCTCTATAACTCATCCTCTCTCCCCAGTAAGGGAATGCGCGGACCCCTCTGGAGAGCTCCGGTGCTCGGAGCAGACCCTCCGGTTTCAGCTCCTGTCCCCTGGGCTTGGGTTGTCAGCGTCCTGAGCGTCTTGCGCCAGAGGCGCTGGTAGTGACGTCAGATTCCGGGCGCCTCACTCTCGCGAGAGATAAGCCGTCGACGTCAGCTGAGGGTCGTGCGCAGCTCTGGCAGGGGATTGTAGCGGAAGTAGGCGTGTCACGTGGGCGGAGTCTTCTGGAGCACCTCGCGTTCGCGCCCAAACGTCCTCCGCCATTTGGATCCGGCGCTTCTTCTCCGATTTCTCCCGCCCAGCTACTCGTGGAGCCACGTGGCGCCATCTTGGTGAGTTGAAAAAATAAGAAACTTTTGCAGTGTTCTTTCTTTATTTAGCTTTTCCTTGTCCGCCACCGAGGCTAGTTCAGCTGTAGTCGGATCTTCCGGGGGGAGATGTAGTATAGCTCCCCTTACTTGGGACTATAGTTCGGGAGGGTAGACAGTTCCAAACATGGTAACAATAACAACTGGCGAGCCTGGTATAACTGTGAACCTCAGTGTTTAATTTTCACCCCGGTCTTGAAGGGCCCGACTTTGTGTGCTGTTGTCCGGATGGCTGTCGCACTTTGTCCCATTCGGTCCGCCTAGTTGTTCGGCCAACCGGGGCTTCAGACTGTGGTAAGGCATTGGGGAAGCCCAACTTGGTCAGGAACTCAGGCCCCTCTGCAATATAGAGAGATAACAAATGACACAGATAAAACACAGACAATAATTCCCTGGCGCAATATCAGATAATAAACCTGACGAATCGGAGTAGTCCCATGAATCAAAAGATGGTATAAAGAAGATCCACAGTCCACAATGTCCCGTTCTTTTACACAGAATGCTGGTCTGAAAATACAAATAAAACAACCATTGCGCAGTACCCTATGGTCAGTAATCCAAGACCCCACCGTTATTATTTTATTTATTTATTTATAAAATATTTTACCAGGAAGTAATACATTGAGAGTTACCTCTCGTTTTCAAGTATGTCCTGGGCACAGAGTAAAGCAAAATAATACATGGTTACAAATACAGTTACATAAATGAACAAGGTATACATTTATATACAAGACATTGCATGCACAGTTAAAGAAAATATATATTATGAGCGTATGAAACAGTTACAGACCAGATTAAAGTGTGAGACAGCCTTAGATTTGAAAGAACTTAAGCTGGTGGTGGATATGAGAGTCTCTGGTAGGTTGTTCCAGTTTTGGGGTGCACGGAAGGAGAAGGAGGAACGTCCGGATACTTTGTTGCGTCTTGGGACCATGAATAGTCTTTTGGAGTCTGATCTCAGGTGATAGGTACTGCATGTGGTAGGGGTGAGGTTTTAAGTTGCTATCTACTTACTTAAAAATAGATAAGAATGGGCCTCAAAAGGTTTCTTTAAGTCCCCCCACGATTGGCTCCGACTGATTCCTGCTGCTGGTATCACGCTTTACACTTCCAGCATCAGCATCACCATACCAATTGGGAACAGAAAGGGGCACCAATAGTATAGCACTATAACATTTATTGTTAAAAAATGACAAGCATAAAAACATGCACTCACATGCGAGAATGCCCTATGCGTGTCCTACAACGTGCCGTCCGCTTCACATGGGAGGATGTCGAGGGATTGCAGGGGGAGGCTGGAGCCGGCGTGGGTCCCCGCTTCGTGGCCGCGACTCGGAGCGCCTAGTCCTTCCTCCGATGACGTTCCCCGTCAATCAACCTCCTTTCCTTCCACAGGGTCTGCACGTTGCAGCACGTTCAACAAGCTACGAGTCACGAAACGCGCATAGGGTGGAGCTTGTTGAACGTGCTGCAACGTGCAGACCCTGTGGAAGGAAAGGAGGTTGATTGACGGGGAACGTCATCGGAGGAGGGACTAGGCGCTCCGAGTCGCGGCCACGAAGCGGGGACCCACGCCGGCTCCAGCCTCCCCCTGCAATCCCTCGACATCCTCCCATGTGAAGCGGACGGCACGTTGTAGGACACGCATAGGGCATTCTCGCATGTGAGTGCATGTTTTTATGCTTGTCATTTTTTAACAATAAATGTTATAGTGCTATACTATTGGTGCCCCTTTCTGTTCCCAATCGGTATGGTGATGCTGATGCTGGAAGTGTAAAGCGTGATACCAGCAGCAGGAATCAGTCGGAGCCAATCGTGGGGGGACTTAAAGAAACCTTTTGAGGCCCATTCTTATCTATTTTTAAGTAAGTAGATAGCAACGGTGGGGTCTTGGATTACTGACCATAGGGTACTGCGCAATGGTTGTTTTATTTGTATTTTCAGACCAGCATTCTGTGTAAAAGAACGGGACATTGTGGACTGTGGATCTTCTTTATACCATCTTTTGATTCATGGGACTACTCCGATTCGTCAGGTTTATTATCTGATATTGCGCCAGGGAATTATTGTCTGTGTTTTATCTGTGTCATTTGTTATCTCTCTGTGTATGGTATACAGCCCTTGTGGATAGGGTTGTTATATTCCCAAGGCAGCCATTCCCCAAACCTGCCACAACAGGCTGTGAGGAATTCACATTAGGTTTTTCCTTATAGGGGACACTTTAAATATTCATTTTATTCTTGTAAAGCACCTGGTTATTTTAGTTAATATTTAGGTATAGTTTTATAGGTTTGAGCGCTGATCACATGCTTTTAGTTTAAATTTTCCCCTCTGCAATATGTTTAAGAACATGCGACCTGCCATTTTGCAGTACAATCAGGGCAAAGGGAAAAGCCCAGCGATAGCGGACATTTTTCTCCCTTAGAAGTCTGGTGACTGGTTGTAGGGCTTGACGTCGTGCCAAAGTGATTGGAGAGATGTCTTGGAATATTGACATCTCTATTCCCTCGAATTTGATCGTAGGGGTGGCCCTGGTGGCTTTACATATGTCGGCTTTGGTCGTAAAATGGTGTAATCTCAGGATCACATCTCTGGGGGGGTTATTAGGAAGTGGCCGGGCCCTCAATGCCCGGTGACACCTGTCCATTACCAGTTCTGATTCCGTTTTTCCTGGCATTATAGATGTCATCCAGCGGTTTATTAATAGCTCGGGGTCCAAGATCTCCTCTGGTATCCCCCGTATCCTTAGGTTGTTCCGTCTGTCTCTATTCTCGCTGTCTTCGTGGCGTTCTTCGAGTTCTGCCACTTTTCTCTCCAGTATGGTAACTCTGGAGTCTGTTGCGGTCTGACAGCGGGTGGATTCGTCCATTTTCTCTTCAAGGTCATTTGTACGGGCCCCGATACTGTGTATATCTTTTCTTAAGGTGTCCACTTCCCCGCGAAAGAAGGTCTTTAGATCGGAGAGGAGTTTAGCAATTTCTTTTTTCAGGGCACCCGTCTGTTTCTCCGTTGTCACGTCCAGCTCCGGACCGGAGTCAGATTCGGATGCCGCCATGCTGTCCGTCTCCTGTATCTTTTGCGCTCCCACAAAGTATGTGCGAACGTCTTCTTTCTGTTTAGACTTTCGTCTTGTAGCCGCCATGAAGTTTTATGCCTGATGCTTATGTCTACTAAATCCTGCCGTTTTTATGTAGTTTGGATGAGTTTTACTGTGCGCTTTGTATGTTTACTGCCGGCGGGACTCGGAGCGATCAGATTAGGCTGCCATCTCTGCTCCTGCCGCGCATGCGCCTCCATTAGTACACATTTTATCATTTACTTCACACATTTTAGTATTTTCATATATTCATTTATTTTTGACATATATCTTTGGCACATATTAGTTTGGTTATATTTGTTTTCACATATTCATTTATCTAGACACTTTAACAAACATGACATCTTTTATATATCTTTATTAGCTTATACTGTGTGTAACAGGGCAGCAACATCTGTTGCTTTGATTTTATACTCTTTGAGCAAATTCATGAATTTATATCAACAATATTGTTTAAATATTTATATACAGGCATACCCCGGTTTAAGGACACTCACTTTAAGTACACTCGCGAGTAAGTACATCTCGCTCAATAGGCAAACGGCAGCTCACGCATGCGCCTGTCAGCACATCCTGAACAGCAATACCGGCTCCCTACCTGCACCGAAGCTGTGTGCAAGAGGGGAGACTAAAGAGCCTGATACAAATGCGTTATTTACATCAGTTCTGCACGTATAGGATGATTGCAGGACAGTTCATGCATCGATAAGTGGGAAAAGGTAGTGCTTCACTTTAAGTACATTTTCGCTTTACATACGTGCTCCGGTCCCATTGCGTACGCTAATGTGGGGTATGCCTGTATTGATTTAGATATTTTTTGTATATTTCATTGGTGATTGTATGTTATGTTTATACATTATGTTTTTTTAATTGTTCTGTGTGGTGGTTTCCCAATGATACAGGTGCCGCTTAGCATATATCAGTGATTGGCTCGGTTTAATTCAGATCTGCCCAGCTAGTCACTGATTAGTAGCAAAGCAGAGGAATAAACCTCAAAGCCCGACGCTACTAACCTGGAAGACAGCGTGTATCACGCACAGGCTAAATTAACCCTAAACATACCGGAGACAAACCCATGAGTGTATGAACGCTGTAGCTGTAATAAGGAAGTCCTTAGATCACATAGAATGGGAACCAGCTGGAAGCGATGGACCCTTGGTCCCCCTAAGGGAACCGACAGACCCTCGCATATACCAGGTAACCCTTAGTGATGAATCAGCAGCAAACAGTCAATGGACGGCGTACTCACAATCCAGAATCCAGGTAAGTTTGAAGTCTCCGGTATAGGCCTATACCGGAGACTTCAAACTTACCTGGATGCTGCTGATTTATCACTAAGGGTTACCTGGTATATGCGAGAGTCTGTCGGTTCCTTTAGGGGGACCAAGGGTCCATCACTTCCAGCTGGTTCCCATTCTATGTGATCTAAGGACTTCCTTATTACAGCTACAGCATTCATACACTCATGGGTTTGTCTCCAGTATGTTTAGGGTTAATTTAGCCTGCGCGTGATACACGCTGTCTTCCAGGTTAGTAGCGTCGGGCTTTGAGGTTTATTCCTCTGCTTTGCTATTTGCTGGTTTGGCCACGGTTGTTCAGCCTGGGATTAAGACTTTTATTTCTGCCGTTATAAGAAGAGGCTTATACCCTGTGAAAATGTATTGGATCACTTATCTGATGATCTGAAAACTGGAGTGCTATGTTTATTTTTTAGTTGTTTATTGATTTTTTGTGGCATTTGTTTATTCACATTTTTTCTTTCTTTGGAGCAGTTCAATTTCTCTGGAGGGTGTGTTTACACTATACAGTAGAGGCAGCGATTATTCTAACAAAAACCAGTAGCAATTCCCCAAAAGACCCAGGGACACCCAGGTACAGTACATTCTGAATACATTTCCTTAAACTAGCCCCAGCATTTTTGCATTGATTAATGGCCTATCAGATTAACAGTGGGGGTCCCTGGCAGTCCCATTCAAACTGAACTGGAATGCCAGGGATCCCTGCTGTGTTAATCCTATGGGTCGTTAGTCAATGCAGAAATGACTTAAACGTGCCTCAAACTAGCCCAGAACATACCCAGCACATACCCAGAACATACCCAGCACATACCCAGAACATACCCAGCACATACCCAGCACATACCCAGAATGTAACCCGGCTAGTTTACGGCAAATGTTAGAATAAGCGTTGCCTCTACTGTACCAATCCTGTATTTTTCACTATGGAAGATGATATAGATGTTGAGTATGAGAAAGTGGTTACTGACACCTATGTCTTTAATTATGAAGACGATACTCACCGTCAGAGGAGGGCAGAAGCAGTCTTTGATGAAGGTGTTAATTTCATCTGTGAGGAGCCTGCTGATTTAATCACACACTTCCTTAAACTGGAAAAATTACTATCACGGGACATTAGGTATTGGTGGGATATCACTACTCTAGAGAACTATACTAGAGTTAAAAGGATTCCAAGAGGATTACGCTTGAAAAAGGTACCGTCTTTTGGTTTTATAAACAAGGATTTTGAAAATGATTGGAAGGCTATATTGGATCACTGCTCATTTAAGCTTATCGATTTGATCATTAAATACAAGTTAATTGAAAAAAGAAAGTGAGAGCTAATGTCAAGGCTTTACAGGATAAATTAAAAGGTTGCAGGAAAATGGAGAATTTTGTCAAGTATGATCATGGAAAAGTCTTTAATGATTAAGAAACAACAGAAATTCGATAGAGACAAGATAGATTATGAGAAGCAGCAATTTTATATATGGCAACGCTATACTACAAATGCACAAAAGCCTCAATCAAAATTTAATTCCAAAAATCAAAATAATAAAAAACAAGGTGATTCCAAGACCCCAAATAAATCCATCCTTAAACGCCAAGGAGACGCATCCAGTTTTGAGTCAGATGGATCTGATTATGAAAGTCGATCACTGGGGGTTTCCTTCTGTGCTGATGATGATAATTGGCGAGTAAGATCTACCTCCCCTGAAACCAACTCTTCACAAAAATCTACAATGATGCCCTCTCGGAAAGAAGAAAAACCATCATACTCCCTGTTTCAAAGGGAGTCAAAAAACGAAAGAGGACAAGGAGATCATCAAAGAAGAGGAGGGAGGGGAGGAGGGGGATCAAGGGGATCGAGCAAAAGAAAGAAATATACATAAGAGATGAAGTGGATAATGTCATTAACATTTCTCATAAGATTCTTACAGATGAACAGATTGCGGCTCTTAATAGAGGTTTAAACTTTGCTCCATACCAAGATTTCAATTTATTCAATACCATCATTGACCTCCAAAAATTCACTCGTAAATTGTCCCTTAAAAAATATTTTAATAGCAAAGGGACAACTGAGGTTCCACTTTATTCTACTGCTAGATGTTTATCTCAGAATGTTGATGGTAATGATGTTTCAGTGGGGAGTTCAGAGTTGTCATCATTTCGTGAACAATGTGCTCTATTACACCTTATAGATCTCTATAATGAACAATATCAGGATTTGGAGCCTGAGATCCCTTCATCATTCAGCTTCTTTGGTCAATTACATTCAGGACTTAATAGGAAATCTACTTTTTGTCCTCAAATTTTTAACAATCATAATATTAAGACCTTTGAGAAGCTGGTTGAGAGGGATCTCAGGTTAATGGCTGGGGTATTGTACCCCTGGGGGTTTCCTCTTTAAATAGAACGAATTTGTCAGACAGTGATTTCCAGGAGGTGATTGCTCTCAGAGACGATAGGTCTATTACAATTAAAAAAGCGGATAAGGGAGTTTTGTGGTGCTTTCTTCCTCAGATTATCAGGCAGAGGCACTTAGAATACTTGAAGATGCTGATTCTTATACAAAACTGACACATGATCCTACATTTGAGTTTTTGCACCTTCTAAAAGAGGTTCTTGAAGTAGGTAAAGCTCTATTTGTACTTAACACAAAGGAATATGAGTTTCTCTATAATGCCTCACCCTTTGTGCCCATCTTCCACCATCTCCCAAAGATCCATAAGTCACTGGTCCGCCCTCCTGGGCGACCCATTGTGGCTAGTATTGGATCTTTGAGAGATGGGTTATCACGCTATATTGATGGTTTTTTACAGCCTCTGGTTAAAAGTTTGCCTTCTTTTCTGAGAGACTCCATGAATCTGTTATCTGCCATTAAGAGTGTTAGTTGGAAAAAGACATTTAGATGGGTGACATTAGACGTTATGTCACTCTATTCAATCATAGACCATGACCAAGGGATTCAAGCAGTTGAATTTTTTCTTGATGCTTCCACATTGTCCATTTCATTACGTGTCTTTCTTTTGGATTCTATTATGTTTCTTCTCACCCACAATTATTTTTCTTTTGATGCACAGTTTTATCTTCAGACACGGGGTACTGCTATGGGGACGTCTTTTGCCCCCTCTTATGCTAATTTGTTTATGGGTCTTTGGGAATCCACACACATTTTCGGTGCTGATAATTCTTTTCGTCATCAGATTATTTTTTATAAACGGTACTTGACGATTTGATTATGATTTGGGATGGGGATTCATTATCTTTGCACACTTTTATTTAAACACTTAATATTAATTCTTTAAATCGTAAATTTACATATGAGGTACACATGAATCACATTAATTATTTACTGTAGATATCACTTTATTTATTGACACGACAGGCACTATTCAAACGGACATCTTTAGAAAGTCTAATTCACGGAATACATTATTGGAAGCAGACAGTAGTCATCCTAAATCATTGATTCAGAGTATACCCAAGGCTCAATTTCTTCGTCTGAGGCGACTTTGTTCAAATGATGATTTATTTGAGCAACAAGCAGAGGAATTAAAAAACAGATTTGTCCAAAGAAAATATAATCATATTGACATTGAGGAAGCATATATGTGTGCTAAATCTATAAACAGGATAGATTTGTTATCAAAGTCGTCTGTGAAGTTTAAGAAAGATCATGAATTGGATAGGGAGACGTCTCCTCTATTTGTCACTCAGTTTAGTCGGCAGGCTGAACAGATACGTTCTATCATTTATAAACATTGGGAGACCCTTACTCTTGATAAAGACCTATACAGTTCAGTTAACCAGGGTCCAGCCATTACCTTTAGGAAATCCAAATCCTTGTCAAATTATCTCTCTCCAAGTTTGTTTAACTCTATGGAGCCAAAAAAATCTGATAAAATTAAAGGTTTCTTTAAATGTGGAAAATGTTGTATTTGTTGCTATGCGAAACCGATCAAATCCATTAAGACTATCTACTCTAGAAGGAATGATAGGATCCCCATCCTTTATTAATTGTGACTCACAATTTGCTATACACTATCTTACTTGCGGCTGTGGCCAAGGTTATGTGGGCCGTACCACATGCACTGTTAAAAACAGAATTATGGAACAAATTCGTTCCATAAAAAGAAAAGATTTAATGTTACCAGTTTCTAAACATTTTACTGATTGTCTATCAAACTTTCAATTTTCAGTTGTAGAACTAGTGTCTGTGCCCGTGAGAGGGGGTGATAGATTAAAGCTTCTCAACCAGCGTGAGATGTTTTGGATCCACTCTTTGGATACATTATTCCCTGCAGGAATTAATACAGAATGGGATTTAAAACATTTTCTATGAATTTGCTTGCTATGCTTCTGCTTTATGATATTATTGACTGATTGTTTGATCATTAAGATATTTACTCATTTTCCTGATCTGCTTTTCATATGATCATATAAGATATATTTTTGTCTGATAGTTCCTTTTGGCTTTCATTTTTTCATCATTTTTTTCATTTCTCTCTAGCATAATATGTTTCATACATGTGTTCTGATCATTTTAAATTCTGGCAGATTTATTATCTAAAATCATATCTATTATGTCTTGAGTGGAGATTGATATGATTACATTGTTTATATTCTGCTATATTGCATCAAGTTAACAGGTTAATGAGTTATGTACATATTGACTGTTTTTTATAGATTTGGACATATGTATTTCTATGCCTCCACAGATGTTATATGTGTTATTGATTTTTTTGTATGTTGTTGGTCTTTTTTATTGCATTTTTATCTGTTTATTATCTCTTTGTGGATCTCTTCCCTCTGAGCATTACGCCCCTTTCCTGTGTTTCGTTTTCACAGGTGATTTGTGTCCTGGGGGTTTGTTTTTACCTGGGCACAGGTAGGCGGTGCTTTTGAGGGTGTAGACCATATAAGAGTTTGATTAAGACCATTGAAACTACTCTTTGATAAAGCGCACCATGCGAGAAACACGTTAGAGGTTTCTCTTTTAAATAGTTTATGTCCCATTAAATTTTTGTTATTTTTTCATTTTGGCCTCCAGTTCTCATTTTTCATTGCTGTGCTCCTAGTTTTTTCTCCTGTTTATCAGTCACTGATTAGTGACACCTGTCCAGGGTGAGATGCTACATAAAGCACTACATGTCCAAACATCATTACCCTTTGAGAAAGCGCCCTGAGAGGCGAGAAACGCGTCAGGGGATACTCTGTGCTTTTTAACATTGGCTTTTATGCCCCAATAAAGTCATTTTTTCATTATCCAAGACCAGCCTCGTTATCCAGTCTTTGCAGTGCCCGATTTTCTACTACCTATATTTTTTAGCATATACAAGTTAGTCTATGGAAAATAAAGAGGGGTTACACTTGTTCATGCAGGCCCGGCAGCTTTTCTGAAGTTGGATCTGAGCCCCGGGCAGCTGAGCCGGGGGTGGGGGACTATTGAATCTTACCTGGCTGGGGGAAGCATTAGAGACTGCCCTAAAGTAGAAGTGCGTGTTTGGGCAGCACTGTGAATTGAGGCCCATAGCAGTTGGACGCAAAAGTTGGGCCTGACTTTTAGACTGCCGAACTTCTGACATCAGTTGACCAAACCTAGCAGGGGTTACGGAGAGCCACAACGCATAGGGAAGCTCAGGCACCACGTCCAGGCCCTGGACACTCCTGCCTCTCCCCATCTGCCTGTCAGTGACCTTATTGTATTGTATTGTATGTCTTTATTTATATAGCGCCATTAATGTATTGTATTGTATTGTATGTCTTTATTTATATAGCGCCATTAATGTACATACTGCTGCGGCCGAGTTTATTCGAGCATTTGCCCGGTCTCGGCCGCAGCAGTAACCTGGCGCGTGCCGGAGGGTGCCGGGCGCGCGCCGAAGCCGCGGTGGAGCGCCCTCCGATCGGGGCTTTCTCCCTCCGCTCGCCGGGTCCGCCAGGAGAGGGATTTCATGACAGGAGATGCTGAGACAGATCTAGGAAAGAGTAGAGTGATTCTGGCAGCAGCATTTAGGATAGATTGTAGGGGAGACAGGTGAGAGGCAGGAAGGCCGGACAGCAGGAGGTTACAGTAATCAAGACGGGAGAGAATGAGGGCCTGAGTCAGAGTTTTAGCAGTCGAACAAAAGAGGGAAGGGCGTATCTTTGTTATATTGCGGAGGAAAAAGCGACAAGTTTTAGAAATTATTTTGAATGTGAGGGGCGAATGTGAGAGAGGAGTCGAGTGTGACCCCTAGGCAGCGTGCTTGGGCTACTGGGTGAATGATTGTAGTTCCAACAGTAATGTGGAAGGAGGTAGTAGGGCCAGGTTTGGGAGGAAGTATGAGGAGCTCTGATTTAGCCATGTTGAGTTTAAGGCATCGGAGGGCCATCCAGGATGATATAGCAGAGAGACATTCAGAAACTTTGGTTTGTACAGCAGGTGTAAGGTCAGGTGTTGAAAAGAATAATTGTGTGTCGTCGGCATAGAGGTGATAATTAAACCCAAAAGATGTTATTAGGTCACCTAGAGAGAGTGTGTACAGAGAAAAGAGAAGAGGTCCCAGGACAGAGCCCTGGGGTACCCCCACAGAGAGATCAATAGAGGAAGAGGAGGTGTTAGCAGAAGAGACACTGAAAGTACGATGGGAGAGGTAGGATGAGATCCAGGATAGAGCTTTGTTCCAAATACCAAGAGTATGGAGAATGTGGTGGAGAAGAGGGTTGTCCACTGTGTCAAATGCTGCACAGAGGTCAAGTAATATGAGCAGAGTGTAAAGACAGGTAGGGTCAAGCTTGCTGTTTTTGAGCAATGGTATGACTGTGCCATGTTTGCAGGCGGATGGGAAGGTTCCAGAGCAGAGGGAGGAGTTAAAAATGTGTGTGAGCGTAAGGATTATAGTAGGAGCAAGAGGTTTTAGGAGATGGGAGGGAATGGGGTCAAGAGGACAAGTGGAAGAGAGAGAAGAGGCGAACAACAGCGACACATCCTCCTCTGAGACAGTGGAAAAAGAGTCAAGTAAGGCAGGAGGAGAGTTAGGAAGAGGTGTAGGATGGGAGGAAGAAACAGAGGGGATGTTCTGCCGTATGGATTCCACCTTTTCCTTAAAATAGTGTCAGGAATTGGCGTTCTCCACGCTCCCCACACAGAGCACTCTCTCCCCGCAGGGAGCCGCTGGACACACAAAACAATCCTGCCTTACCGGCCTCCACGGCTCCCCGCCCCTGCTGCCGTCGCAGGATCACTCCCCTCGGCAATTCCTCTGCTCAGCGCCGGGCGCGCCCACGCCCTCCTGCACGCACACCTGCACCATCCACTGGCTCGGTTCACACGCGTACACGAGTTACGGAGCACGCTCAGTCTGCACACTCTTCTTCCCGTCCCCCGGACCTCAGGCTCCGCCCCCGCACACTGCACGGGCATACTCAGGTTACCAACAAGACTCACCTGGCCTGTTATGCCTGCACCAATCTGCAGTGTCTCTCTGTAGCTCTTCCTGTCCCGCCTCCGTTCCTAATTGGACCTTCCTGCTTTATCTAGCTCCTCTCTGCTCTCAGTCTTTGCTCGACATAGTCTCTGTATGGAAGTACTTCTGGATTCTCTCAGTGTTTTCACAGGTTCTGACGCAGCTCGTGCGACTACCCCCTCTGGCTCTCGATCTCAGTACTCCTTGGATAACGCTCATTCTGGTAACCCCTTGAACACGGCTTGGACTACAACCTATCTACACTCCCTGACTTCGGCAAGGCATCCTTCACTCTATCTCTACAACCGGTACCGGCAATATTGTCTACCTTACTACACCTGGCCTGGCAACACTTCATACCACACTCCGGACACGCTCCCTTTGCTGCGGGTGCGTGTATTACCACTTCCCCCTTCAGCTCAGGGGATGGGTCTGGTCTGCGGGCAGCACCGGCGTAACATTATGTCGAGCCCACAAGACGCAGACCAGACCGAACTTCAACAGTTTCTCTCCAATCTGCTTCAGCAAAACCAGGCCATGGCAGATCAAATTGTGGCACTTACATGCCAGGTCGCAGTACTCTCAGACAGTGTACCGACCTCGACCCCACCAGATGTAATCCCCCACTCCGCAAGCGCAGTTAGCAGCTCAGATGTAAGGATTCCTCCCCCCAAGCCTTATGCAGGTGAACCGCAAGATTGTAGGGGTTTCCTAAACTAGTGTGAGGTGCAGTTTGAAATGGCCCCCCATCTCTACAATACTGATCGCAAGAAGGTAGCCTACATTTATAACCTCCTCACTGGCAGCGCCCTGGCTTGGGCTTCCCCGGTTTGGGAGCGACGTTCTGACCTTACCCAAAATTACCCGGCATTTAAAGCCGAGTTTCAACGAGTATTCGATTCTCCCGCTCGTTGGGAGATGGCATCTGTTTCTCTCCACCAGATCACTCAGGGACGGTGAATGGAGACACAGTATGCTGTGGAATTCCGGACTCTAGCAGCCGAGACTAACTGGGGACAAGAGGCTCTCATCTCCGTATTCTGTCAAGGCCTGGCAGATCCCATCAGGGATGAACTCTCTCGCCAATCCAGGCCGGATCAATTGGAGGTCCTCATTGATTTGGCTGTCCGAGTGGATCAACGTATCCAGGTACGCCGCTCAGAGCGTCAGCGCACTCGCTTCCATAACTTTCAAGTTCCATTTTCCAGTACTCCCAGCAACACTCCTGCTCTCCCAAGTACTACCATACCTCTTCGTCCTGCACTGGAGTTGCCAGAGCCAATGCAATTGGGGGTACAACGCATCCGCACACCGATACGGCAGTTCCGCCACGCCAGGGGATTGTGTTTCTACTGCGGATCCATGGAACATCTGTTTCGGGAGTGTCCACTGCGTCCGGGAAACAGGAACACCCAGTGAGTACAGAGGGGCTCTCTCTGGGTGTAATGTCTCCACGTCCCCTTTCTAAAGGTGAACTCCCTAAGAAACTTACATTTCCAGTCTCCCTTTCAGGCAATAAGTTCAAGACTTCTATCGCCGCTTTCATTGACTCAGAAGCTGGAGGAAACTTCGTGGATCTTGAATTCGCCCGGTTAAACCGCATACCACTCGTGAGAAAGAAGGTTCCCACCGCACTCGTCGGTATCGATGGACGTCCTCTTACCCCGGCCCACATCTCCTTAGAGACGGCTCCCTTGCTTCTGTCCTCACATCTGCACAAGGAGATCTTAGTTCTCGATGCCATTAACGCTCCTGGGATACCCATCACCCTTGGTCTTCCTTGGCTACAGCTTAACAATCCTCTAATTGACTGGACTCCTCTGCTCCCATTTCCTGGAGGCTGAGGTCAGGCGAGACTCATCAACTGCTGGCCAATACCTCTATTCCGGAAGTTATTCTACCTTCCGTTTACCATCAATTCCGGGACGTTTTCAATAAGGTACAGTCAGACCTCTTGCCGCCACACAGGACATACGATTGTCCGATCGATCTAGTTCCAGGTTACTCCCTACCCAAGTCCAAGACCTACCCCTTGTCGTTACCAGAATCTCATGCTATGGATGAATATATCCAGGAGAATCTCAAGAAAGGCTTTATTCGTCACTCCAATTCCCCAGCAGGGGCTGGGTTTTTCTTTGTCAAGAAAAAGGACGGGTCGTGTAGGCCTTGCATCGACTACAGCGGTTTAAACCACATCACTATTCAAAATCATTACCCCCTTCCCCTTATTACCGAACTGTTCGATAAATTACAGGGGGCCAAGATTTTTTGTAAGTTGGATCTACGTGGTGCCTATAACCTGGTGCGCATCAGGAAGGGGGATGAATGGAAGACAGCCTTCAACACGCGTAGTGGACACTACGAATATCTGGTAATGCCTTTCGGCTTATGTAATGCTCCCGCTGTCTTCCAGGATTTCATCAACGACGTCTTTCGTAAGGTACTCAATATTTTGGTTATAGTATACTTGGATGATATCCTGATTTTTTCCAAAGATCTCCAGGACCATATACGCCACACCTCCTACGTCCTTTCCCGTCTCTGTGAACACCATTTGTACGCCAAACTGGAGAAGTGCACCTTTCATCAGACCTCTACTCTGTTCCTGGGGTACATCATTTCCGATGAGGGGTTTATGATGGACTCCGGTAAACTTCAAGCAGTCACTGAATGGCCAAGACCCAACTCTCTCAAGGCCATACAACGTTTTTTAGGGTTCGCTAATTATTATCGTAAGTTTATACGGAGTTTTTCTACCATTGTGGCACCCCTTACTGCGCTCACCAAAAAAGGAGCTGATCCTTCTGCTTGGTCATCCGAGGCCATCTCCGCCTTCGAGACACTCAAGGAAGTCTTTATATCCGCACCTATTCTCCGTCATCCCAACATTGAACTCCCCTTCGTTCTGGAGGTCGACGCTTGTGATTGCGGCGCTGGTGTTGTTCTTTCTCAGAGACCCACGCCCCAAGATAAGTTACATCCTTTTCCAAGAAATTCTCGTCTGCCGAGAGGAACTATGACGTGGGTAATAGGGAACTTCTGGCCATGAAGATGGCTCTTCAAGAGTGGAGACACCTGCTGGAGGGGTCAAAAGAGCTGTTTACTATTCTCACGGACCACAAGAACCTTATTTACATAGAGAACGCTCGACGCCTTGGTCCACGACAGGCTCGTTGGGCTCTTTTTTTTTCTCGATTCGATTTTCACCTTTCCTATATCCACGGGACCAAGAACGTAAAGGCGGACGCACTCTCCCGAATACATTCTTCTGAAGACAGGCCAGAGGAATCTTTGGAGACTATACTTCCACATGAGAGGATTCTTGCCACATCGTCTTTCAAGAATCTTGACAACATTTTGCACTCCCAGAAACGCATTCCCAAGGACTTGGTCGTTCCCGACAACAAACTCTTTGTACCTTCCAAATTTGTTCCAGAGGTCCTGTCTTGGGGTCACTCCTCTAAATCTGCAGGTCATCCAGGTTTTAAGAAGACTACTGATCTCATTCGTCGAAATTTCTGGTGGCCAAGGATGTCTCAAGATATTCTGGAGTTTACCCGCGCCTGCCCCACGTGCGCTCAAAGCAAGACTCCCCGTCAAAAGCCTCAGGGTTTTCTGTTACCTCTTCCAGTTCCAGACCGCCCCTGGTCCCACATTTTGATGGACTTCATCGTGGAGTTGCCCAGGTCCAGAGGAATGAACACTATATTGGTGGTCGTGGACAGGTTCTCGAAGATGTCCCATTTCATTCCACTTAAAGGATTACCCACCTCCCCCGCACTTGCTGATATCTTTACGGAGCAGATTTTCCGGATTCATGGGATCCCTTCGTCCATTGTTTCTGACAGAGGTTCTCAGTTCGTATCCAAATTTTGGAGAGCTTTCACGAAGAGATTGGGCATCTCTTCTTCTTTCTATTCCGCCTATCATCCTCAGTCCAATGGACAAACGGAGAGAATCAATCAATCCCTGGAGAAGTACCTGAGATGTTTCATATCCGATTTCCAGGATGATTGGGCTCAACTCCTCTCTTGGGCAGAGTATGCTGTCAATTCTGCAAAAAACGAATCCACCCAGGAGTTGCCCTTCTTTATAAATTATGGGTTCCACCCTCCCTGTCTTCCCATCCCCAACATCCCTTCTGGAGTACCAGCCATAGAGGAACGCATTTATTCCCTTCAAACCGCATGGTCCAGGATTCAGTCTACCCTTCTCAACTCCTCCCGCAGATCGAAACTACAGGCCGATCGTCGTCGTCGTTCGGCGCCCAGTTACAAACCAGGGGATTTGGTATGGCTCTCCTCTAGGAATATCCACCTCAAGGTACCATCTCCTAAACTGGCACCTAAGTTCGTGGGTCCCTTCCATATTTGTGAACAAATCAATCCCGTGGCATTCCGGCTCCAACTTCCACCCAGTATGAAGATTCCCAATGTCTTTCATGTGTCCCTCTTAAAACCATTTATCTCCAGTCACTTCTTTCCGGATCAGACTCGTAAACCGGATCCCATTACTGTACAAAATAACGAGGAATACGAGGTTCACTCTCTTTTGGATTCTTGCCTATCCAGGGGTCAGCTCCAGTTCTTGGTGCAGTGGAAGGGCTTTGGCCCTGAAGAGAGATCCTGGGTACCTTCAAAGGACATTCATGCCCAGGCCCTTCTTAAGTCCTTCAGTAGAAAGTTTCCAGACAAATCGTTCTTGGACCATCCTGAGGCCGTTCCTGAAGAGGGGGGTACTGTCAGGAATTGGCGTTCTCCACGCTCCCCACACAGAGCACTCTCTCCCCGCAGGGAGCCGCTGGACACACAAAACAATCCTGCCTTACCGGCCTCCACAGCTCCCCGCCCCTGCCGCCGTCGCAGGATCACTCCCCTCGGCAATTCCTCTGCTTAGTGCCGGGCGCGCCCACGCCCTCCTGCACGCACACCTGCACCATCCACTAGCTCGGTTCACGCGCGTACACGAGTTACGGAGCACGCTCAGTCTGCACACTCTTCTTCCCGTCCCCCGGACCTCAGGCTCCGCCCCCGCACACTGCACGGGCATACTCAGGTTACCAACAAGACTCACCTGGCCTGTTACGCCTGCACCAATCTGCAGTGTCTCTCTGTAGCTCTTCCTGTCCCGCCTCCGTTCCTAATTGGACCTTCCTGCTTTATCTTGCTCCTCTCTGCTCTCAGTCTTTGCTCGACATAGTCTCTGTATGGAAGTACTTCTGGATTCTCTCAGTGTTTTCACAGGTTCTGACGCAGCTCGTATGACTACCCCCTCTGGCTCTCGATCTCGGTACTCCTTGGATAACGCTCACTCTGGTAACGGCTTGGACTACGACCTATCTCCATTCTCTACTCCCTGACTTCGGCAAGGCATCCTTCACTCTATCTCTACAACCGGTACCGGCAAGTATTGTCTACCTTACTACACCTGGCCTGACAACACTTCATACCACACTCCGGACACGCTCCCTTTGCTGCGGGTGCGTGTATTACCACTTCCCCCTTCAGCTCAGGGGACGGGTCTGGTCTGCGGGCAGCACCGGCGTAACAAATAGTCAGCAAAGTCCTGAGTGGAGATGGAGGAAGGAGAGACAGCTGAGGGTGGTTTGAGTAGAGTATCAAAGACAGAGAACAGTCGGCGTGGGTTAGACTTGTGCATGTTGATTAGTGAAGAAAAGTAGGCTTGTTTAGCTTGCGAGAGGGCAGAGTTGAAACAGGATAGCATAAATTTGTAGTGAAGGAAGTCTGCGAGAGTGTGAGACTTCCTCCAGAGGCGTTCAGAGGAACGAGTGGAGGAACGCAGAATGCGCGTGTGGGAATTTAGCCAGGGTCTAGGGTTAGAAGGGCGAGTGTGGCAGAGAGAAAGCGGGGCATATAGATCAAGAGACGAGGACAAGACAGAGTTGTAGTTCCTGACCAGGTTGTCAGGGTCTGTCGCAGAGCTGAGAGAGGAGAGGGAGGAGCGTAAAGTGGACTCAAAGTCAGGTAAGTGAATAGAGCGCAGGTTTCTGCAGAACCGGGGGGTAGATGGAGGTGGAGAAGGGGAGAAGCGAGATAGGGAGAATGAGATGAGATGATGGTCAGAGAGAGGAAAAGGGGAAATGGAGAAATTGGAGAGAGAGAAGTTTTTAGTGAAAACCAGGTCTAAGTAGTGGCCATCCTTGTGGGTGCTGGCGGCAGTCCACTGTTGAAGGCCAAAAGAAGAGGTTAGAGAAAGAAAGCAGGAAACCCAAGGGAGAGAGGGGTCATCAATGTGGCAATTGAAGTCCCCAAGGAGAAGAACAGGGGAGTCTGAGAAGAGGAAGAAAGAGAGCCAGGATTCAAAGTGAGAGAGAAAGGCAGAAGGGGGATGAGTAGAGGTAGGTGGGCGATAGATAACCGCCACATGGACAGGGAGGGGAGAGAAGATCTGGACAGTGTGAGCCTCAAAGGAGGGAAAAGCAAGAGATGGAGGAATAGGAAGGGTTCGGTAACGCCAGAGGGGGGAGAGCAGGAGCCCCACGCCTCCACCCCTGCCATCAGTGCGCGGAGTGTGGGAGAAGGAAAGGCCACCATAGCAGAGGGCAGCTTCCAGAGCAGAGTCAGACTGAGTGAGCCAGTTCTCAGTTATAGCAAATAGGAGCAGAGAGTGAGAGAGAAAAAAGTCATGTACAGAGAGGAACTTGTTAGAAAGGGAGCAAGCATTCCAAAGGGCACAGGAGAAAGGGAGAGAGGAGGGAGGGTGGCAGGGGATGGGTATGAGGTTGGAGGGGTTGACACCAGAAGGAGTAGAGGTTGCATTTGGCAGGCGAGGACGAGCGCATGTATGCATAAGGCAGGGACCAGGATTGGGAGATATCCCCAGAAGCAAGGAGGAGAAGCATGGATAGAAAGAGGATGTGTGAGGATGATTTGTAGGGGTGTTTTTTAGTGCAGGGAATATAGCTGTGTGGTGTCAGAGGACGCAGGTAAAAAAGGAGTTCATGTGAACTGAGAAGTGGGGAAGGAAGGAGAGATGGAGATATATGAATAGAGTTTGAGACATACTGAGGCTGGTAGAAAGAAGTGCATAATTTGAGAAGTGAAGTCACAACAAATATAAATGGTAAAGGCAGCATCACAGCAGTAATGATGCAGTCTGGTATAGATGATTTCCTCCTTTCCAGCGTAGTTCAAATGCAGGAATCAGGGCCAGTTGGGGTATTCACTTCTTCTTCACTTCTTTTGAACTTACTTTTAAACTTCAGTTGTTCAGTAGAGTTGTTCAGTAGTCCTCCCACTTATAATGTGCCACTTGGGTATGTGCTGCAGCTTATGTTGATGTACAAACTTTGTGTACTCATTTAACCAATGTTAAATTTCATTCTTTAAATTGTCGAGCAAAGTGTCAGCACTATATTATAATAACAAATGAAAAAGTATACCTATGAACATCTGCATTTTATCTATGATGCCCTGTCAAATGATTAGACCACACTGATTGTATTGAGCTGCTAAATCCTGGAATTTGACTCAAGTTAACCCAATAATGTCAAACTGTTCATATAATTGCCGGACATTCTCTTCATGATGTAGAAAACTCTCCCCTCTTTTGTTGGACCTTGAATGAAATGTAAAAGCCAAGTGTGGCATTCAGTACAAATACATCTGCCAAACTCGTTTCTTCTCATTTCCTAATCGCACACATAAAAAATCTTCCTGAAGTTTGGAATAGTTTGTATTGTGGCCCCAAGGGCAGCAATGGGTAAAGAATGTAGAAAATACATACAGAGGCCAAAGAGAGAGAAACAAAATATAACACAAGTAGAAAGAAAGCAGGAAAGGAAGTGCAAATGCAGACAAAGGAGAACAGTTACTCTAGTTACAATGAATATTTGTCTAAGATCCATATTATTAGAAAAGACGGTGCTGTAAATAACTTTCTACAGCATGTGTAAATAAACAGAGACCACGAGTGGACAAAAATAGTTTAGCAAATAAGCACTCAGGATCATCTGTTATTTCAGGAATGTTGTTCTGATACATTTCCTTTGGACACTGCTTCTTGTGGACACACTGTTTCTAGGAGGCAATGTTTCTGAACCTGAGTCATAAGAAGGCAGAGTTTTTATTATGTGACATGGAAGCCCACTAAGTTTTATAGTTTTGTGAAGTCAGGTGAAGTGCAGACCGAGTAAGTTATTTCTCGGACTGGATATTTATCATGCACAGCTTGTATACCACAGCTATGAGAAAAAAAAAGTCGGCAGGTAATTTGTCTTTAGAAAAATGAAGTATGCAAAAATAACGGCAGCATAACAGATATAATAACTATTTACATTGATATAATGGAGCTGAGAACACTCTCATGGCATAAACTCTGGGGGTAAAAATACCACATTTATTCAGAAAAGGAATATCTCCTTTTATGGCAATATAAGTGCTGCTCGTTTGAGAAGGAAATAACCAGTGTCCTGTGGTTTTCTGTGCAGCGTTCACATTCTGAAAGTACAGGGTGCCCAGTGTTAAAAATAAAAAAAAGTGGCTGCTTTAAACAGGTTGTTTACTTTTTTAGTGAAAGGTATTTTAAGGTAGTTAACATTGTGTTTGGAAACTCTGATAGTGCTTGATTTATTTTCTTCCTGTAAAAGTTAGGGATTTGCCTGACATTTAATAAATTATTAGCACAGCACTTCAGATACAAAGTATGTAAAAAAGTTCACATTTCTTGCTTGTTTTTTTTTTTTTCTCATACAAACAATGTCAGGAATCAGAAATCAGGAATCAGGAATCAGGACTCCAGACCTGCAATATTTTCATTATAGTGTTGAATTTTATATAGTCATATGCAGGGCTGCCATCAACGGGGGGCAGAGGGCACTGGCGTCCCGGGCTCGTTGAGTCAGGGGGGCCCGCCAGCGGCAGGCCCTGTGTGTAAAAAAAAAAAATGTTTTAAAAAAAGGCCGTGTCAAAAAACTAAATAAATAATGCGGAGAGGGGATCCAATCAGGGCCCTCCTCGTGGGCGGGGAGTGGGAGGATTTAAGCTAATATAAGCAACTGCACAGGCGGGAAAAGCGTGTTTGAATGTTCCCGGCTGTGCAGTTGGTTATTCAAATACACAACACCACAGAAACGTTAAGTAAATCCATGCTTTAATTGTTATTTGTCCTATGAATGTGATTGTGTCTGTCTGAGTTTCACCCTCAGTCACTGTTGTGTGTGTCTGTCTGTCTGTCTACAGTGTACTGTATACTCTCTCTAGTCTGTTTTTTGTCTGTCCGTCCCTTCCGACATTCGCACCCCAACTGGCATCCACCGAAAGCCCCCCACCCCAGGCCCCAACACCCACCGGCCCGCCGAGTCCAGCCGCAGCCTGCTCCTCACTACCACCAGCATCCACACGGTCTCTTCCACCCCACACCGGCATCCACCCCCCTCCACCGGCATCCACCTTCCCCCCCTGAGGCCCCCACACCTACCGGCCCGGCATCCAGAGATTCTCCGCGCCTGCCCTCCACTCCTCCGCATCTGTTTTGGGCCTAGCCCACGCGTCCCTCCAAGCCGCAGCCTGCTCCTCACTCGACCCCCCCGGCATCCACACGGTCCCCCCCACCACCAACGGCATCCATCCCCCTCCACCGACATCCACCTTTCCCCCCCCGAGGCCCCCACACCTACCAGCCCGGCATCCAGAGATCCTCCGCACCCGCCCTCCACTCCTCCGCGGCATCTGTTTTGGGCCTAGCCCACTCGACACCCCTCCCCCCCGGCATCCACAAGGTCCCTCCCCTCCCCCCCCCAGCATCCATACGGTCTCCCCTCCACCCAACCGGCAACCACCCCCCTCCACCGGCATCCACCTTCCCCCCCAAGGCCCCCACACCTACCGGCCCGGCATCAAGAGATCCTCCGCACCCGCCCTCCACTCCTCCGCGGCATCCTTTTTGGGCCTAGCCCACGCGACCCTCCGAGTCCAGCCTGCTCCTCACTCCCAACCCCCCCCTCATTGGCATCCACCTCCCCCCCCCCATTGGCATCCAGCTCCCCCCCCTATTGGCATCCACCTCCCCCCCTATTGGCATCAACCTCCCCAACCCCCCATTGGCATCCACCTCCCCCCCAATTGGCATCCACATCCCCCCCAATTGGCATCCACCTCCCTCCCCCCCCCAATTGGCATCCACCTCCCCCCCCAATTGGCATCCACCTTCCCCCCTATTGCATCCACCTCCCCCGCTATTGGCATCCACCTCCCCCCCATTGGCATCCACCTCCCCCCCCTATTGGCATCCACCTCCCCCTATTGGCATCCACCTCACCCCCCTATTGGCATCCACCTCACCCCCCTATTGGCATCCATCTCCCCCCCCTATTGGCATCCACTTCCCCCCCCTATTGGCATCCACCTCCCCCCCCTATTGGCATCCACCTCCCCCCAGGCCCTACCGGAACCCTCCACCGGGTCATCCCACCCAGGACCGGTTGAAGCCTCCCCCCGCAGGCTGATTGAAGGCCCCCCCTGCAGGCCGGTTGAAGGCTCCCGAATCTACCCACCCCCCCCCCCTGCGGGCCGATCGAAGGCCCCCCTGCGGACTGGTTGAAGAGCCCCCCAGACCGGTTGAAGAGGTACTGTAACTAATACTAAATTCAATATTGTCTGTACCCCTTACACCCATACTTAACCATTTCCCCCCAGGCCTATACTTAACCATTTCCCCCCAGGCCTATACTTAACCCCTTCCCCCCAGGCCTATACTTAACCCCTTCCCTCCAGGCCTATACTTAACCCCTTCCCCCCAGGCCTATACTTAACCCCTTCTCCCCAGGCCTATACTTAACCCCTTGCCCCCAGGCCAATACTTAAACCTACGTAAACCCCCCAGGCCTATACTTAACCCCTTCCCCCCCAGGCCACCCAAGGCCCATCCCTTACCAGGTTTAATGAGCTGTAAAATGATTGGTTTAAGAATTAAGGAGTGGTTAGTATAATCTACCTAGTAACAGTTTTAGACAAAGGAACCAAAAATGTATAAAGGTTGCTGCCTGGACACTCCCTGGCAGAGAGAGGGTCTTGTAGACTTTTGAATGAGTATGATCATACTGTACAATACACTACATATTATCAACTGAACCCCGTTTGTCAATTTGGGATATTAACAAAACCCCATTTTATTCTACAACTTTGTCCTGTCTAGTGCTAGTGATCCCGGTGGTTTTGGTGTTAAAGTACTGGTCTCCCATGACAATAACACTTTGGCCAAAGTGTTTAACTAAATGACCCTTATTCATGAAAATACGAACATTGAAGTATCTACCTATGTATTTCATCACATTGGATGTAGCATTGGGCATCTTTCTTTTGTTATATGCATTCGGCCTCACAGAGCACTCATTTTGCAAGAAAAATATATATATGAGGTGGTGGGTCCTGGTGTTACAGCTTGTTTGCATTGTGCGTTTATTAATTTTCAACTGGTATCAGTTGGTTGGAGGTTAGTAGGTAGGTAGTGGGTAAATGAGAATTTTCACAGGTGGTGTAGGACCTGCATGCTGGTCATGCCGTGACGTGGCTGCAGGCTTATAACACTTTGGCCAAAGGGTTTTATTAAATGAACGTTATTCAAGAGAATACCAACATTGAAGTATTTAACTATGCATTTTGTTACATTTGATGTAGCATTGGGTATCTTTTGTTGAAAATATTAAAATAAACAGACTGCACTGTACTGTAATGTTTTTTTCAGTATTATAACAAGAAAGCATTTCATTTAAACTTTTTTTTTTTTTTCGGGGGGTGGGGGAGGCGCTCCTTTTATTTGGCCCGGGCCCCATGATTTCTGATGGCGGCCCTGGTCATACGCTTAACTGGCCTTAAATTCCATCACTGGTTATATTTTATAATGTTGTGTATAAGGTGTTAACTTTACAAATAAATCAGAGAGATTATACTGGATAAATTGTTATTGTCCCATTTTCTGTTTTGCATACATCTAAAACCAGGTTTGTAAATTACATTTTATACATTATTCCCTAGGGTGCAAAGAGTTTTAAAAATAAAGAAAACTGTATATGACGAAATCAGATCAGGGAGTGTGACGATATTTACCATCTTATAATACATTGATATCTTCATGGCACTTTTACTAATATTCCTCTTTGTGGAATTAGGATTCCTTTTTGGGAAATAAAGGAACCCCTGACCAAATTAAGGAAAGGGAGCATTACCCTTGGCCTGAGTGGCCATCCAGTAATGCGCTGAGGCGGCGGATGAGGGAGGGCTAGGTTATTTATGGGGTTGTCGCCCCGTAACCAACCACTTTCATCCCAAAAGGTTCCCCTATGGCAGTGGGAAGCTCAAAGACGGTTCCCAAGCTAAGATCTGGAGGATCAGTGCAGGTGGCAGAGAGTAGACCCAGGATGGAGCGGAGGCAGCATCGGGCTCCCTGACGGATGAGCAGGATAGAGTGTTGGCTGAGATCCGCAGGGATCTGGAGCAGCATGGAACGGGCTGGCTGCAGTAGCTGGTGGGGGCTCTACTGCAGCATCGGAGGCAAGTGAAGCTGAAGGGCAGTGAAGGCTGGTTGGGCTGGGGGCGAGTGGTGCCATGTACGCAGGCCCAGAGGTCCCGACAGAGGCAGGTGGGGAGAGAAGGAACCGGTGTAGGTCTCACCACCTGGAGAAGCTCAACACTGGGTTGAGGACCATGGCCCCCCTGGGAATGGAGGTAAAAGGAGTCAGGGTAGCCAGACCTAGGCTCAAGCAGGGCACTGGAGACTACAACTCTCAGTACCTACATGGAGCTTCCATTAGGGCCCAGAAGATTGAGGGTTACAGCCAGGGCCGCCAACAGAAATCGTGGGGCCCGGGACAAACATTTTAAGCAGACCACCACCGTGTCGGCGGTATTGCCCTCCACACCCCCCCCCCCCCATTTCACACCTAACGAGCCCCCTCTCTTTCCCCCCTCATTCCATGTATTTATCTCCCTTCAGTCTCACCCTCCCGCCTCGCATGTTTTTCTTTCCCCTGCTTCTCAATCTTACTCGCCCCTTTTCCTCACTCACCCCCTCTCCTCTCCCTCCGTCAATTACATTCCGCCCCCCCCACACACAATTCCCCCCACAAGATATAAAAAAAAACTTCCCACCCAATGCAAAAACTTCCCACACAATGCAAAAAACTTCCCACCCCCAAATACTTTTTTTTTTAAAAATCCCCACCCCCCAAGTATATACAACCCCCCCAAATGCATACAAAAACCCCACCCACCAAAAATAAATAAATAAATATATATATATATATATATATATATATATATATATATATATATATATATATATATATATAACAAAACAACAGAAATGAAGTAGCGCCGCTAAACAACCAGTTATTTTAAGATATTAATAGGAGAAACAATAGCTGATAGGAATGCTTGAGGGGGCAGCTAGATGAGGCTAATACACTATGATAAAACTTTATAAAATACAATTGGCAATACAAACTTTTGACAAAACCCTAAAGGAAAAAATGTAAAAAATCTAAAAAATGTATTTAATAATAAAAAATGTATAAAAATTGTGTCAAAAGAAAAATATAATAAAAAACCTTCAATACATAAAGTCCTGTTCCAGTGGAAATGTCTTTGGTTTCTTGCAGCCCGTTCCAAAGGGATCACCAGTCCCTAGTGATATCTAGAAAAAAGAACAAAAAAGAAACAGGCGCACACCTAGTGCATTACCACAATTAAAATGTATTGAATGAACATAAAATCTGACAAATGGCCACTCACAAGGATACAGCAAATAAAAGCATTTATGAGATAGGCTCTCATGTGCCTTGCAGCTCAATCACCAGCAACCGTCCGCAGTCAGTGGCGTCGTCACGTGGATCTCCTTCGTGAACCGGAACCGGAAGAGGGATCTTTCACCTTCAATGCTCCACACCATAAGTCCCTCCGGGAAACAGGCACCTCAGATGTAATATGGATGAGGTAGCAGGCCGGGAGAGCAGCTGCACACAGGAGCCAAAAGTTCTAAATCAATCTGCATCAATGTTTGTGGGCAAATGGCGGCCGGATTCTAGCCACGCCCTACGCGTTTCGTCATCAAATGGCGACTTCTTCAGGGAATACCCCTCAAGCATATGTCTTTGATATTTATAGGGAGGTAAACAGCAAATGGCCAATAACGAATTAATGATTTGAAGCAATTGGTTAAATCAATTTACACATATACATATGTACAGCTAAAACAAATATAAGCAAATTCTAAGTATTCTGAGGACCCCATCGATGTCCAAGGATTGATATATCCACTACAATTTGAAATAACATAACCAGTGTTATAAGTGTGTTAGATGTCACTAATGATGTAAATACAATTGGTAAGTGGAAAAATGGCAGGCTAAATAGGTAAACAAACAGCACTATAAGGTACATGATAATTAGATGTGAAGATTGCATTAAGGCATTCTAGAGAGTATAATCAAAATAAACTATTAATAACATAAAATATATAAAACAAATGATATGTTTGATAAGGTTAGATCTGTTGCATATAGAAGCTAGTGACATCTCAAATAAGGAGATCACGATTGAATGGATCATAATAAATGAACGGCTGTATAAATTGACAATAAACATTTTCATTCTCATTTAAACCAATGACACCCAATAGAACAACAAACAATTACCTGGTATATTCCCAGGATGTTAACCCATTGTTGGGATATCAGTAGGGAGTCAGAGGAAGCAAAAAAGATGGATCCAAAGGCAAGGACAGATAAAACGAAAGCAATGGTGGCTTGAATTAATTTAAAAGTGTATAAGTGTATTATGAATGCTGTGTTCTAGTGAATGTAAGAATGAACTATGTATTGTATGCATGAATGTGAATAATATTAAAAAATACATGATATATAATATGTGATGATGTGAATAATAAATACAACTAAAAATAATGATAACATTGAATGAGGAGGGGATATTGTTAATAGAATTGAGTTTAAATAAAAATAAAAATAAAAATAAAAATAAATATAAAAATAAAAATAAATATAAAAATAAAAATAAACCGAATTGTAATATTGACCATTTGTGGAGATGAATCGTAACAGACACGAAAGCTGACTAACCCCTTGGATGAATAAGTGGGACCACAATGACCAGACAGAAGACCATAGCCCAGAGGGAATGCTATGCATTCAAACCAGACCTCTGGAGAACACCCATTGAAGGTGTTCAAACTATGGTACTAATGTCAATGTGGTCATTGTGTCCCTTGGGATAGGTAGTGTCCAATATATACATCCAATATGTTTCTCGGGTACATAGCTTCTGAAAGCGATCACCTCCCATATACGAGGGGGGGATGAACTCAATACCCATGACAGAGAGAGATTTGGGATCTTTGTTGTGACTAGTACAAAAGTGACGGGAGAGGCTGTGTGTTTGGCACCCATTGATAATGTTCCGCCGGTGCTCTAAGAACCGTGTACTAAGGGCTCTAGATGTACGGCCTATATATTGTGTGCCACATTCACATGAAATAAGGTACACAACATATTCTGTTAAACAATTTATATGATCTATTATTTCGTATGAGGTACCATTTGAATGTGATGTAAATTTGTTGGATTTTGTCAAATGTTTACAGGTTAAACACCGACCTCTTCCACAGCTAACATTTCCCTTCCTAAGAGCCATATTCTCATTAGTAATCTTCTTGGTTTTGAGTTTGCTTGGTGCCAGTATTGTTTTGATACTCCTCGCCTTTCTGAATACAGTTGGAGCATATTCTGGTACTAGATGACCAATAACAGGATCGTTGCGTATGATTTTCCAATGACAATTTAAGATATTTCTAATTTGGTGAGCAGATTGATTAAATTGTGTAATAAATTTTGGTGCATTATTTGATTTATATTCCTTTTTTCTGCTTATACACATTGATTCAGATTTATTTTTAGATTTTTCCAAAAGTATTTCTCTTTTAATAAGACCTGCATCCTGAAAAGCTTTATTAACAACAGAGGCATCATAACCCTTTTCCAAAAACTTCTTTGATAGATCCTTCCCCTGTGATGCAAAATCGGAGTCCTCCGAGCAGTTGCGCCTAATTCTATAGAACTGGCTCTTGGGCACGTTGTCTAGCCATTTTTTGTAATGGTTACTACCATAGTGTAAATAGCTATTGGCTGACACTGATTTAAAGTGAGTTCTTGTTTGAATCTGATTTTCTGTGCCAATGAATAGTTCTAAATCCAGAAAGACAATGGTGCTAGAGTGTACAGTATGTGTAAATTTAAGGCCCATCTCATTTTTGTTGAAAGATGACAGAATCTCCTCCAGGGTGACCCTATCACCATCCCAAATAAAAATAATATCATCTATGAAATGGCCATAGTATACCAGACCACCCCTCAGACTAGCATTCTCCCAAACATGGGTTCTCTCCCACAGACCCATGTAGAGATTAGCATAGCTGGGGGCAAATCTGGTACCCATAGCCGTTCCACAGATTTGTAAATAATAAGTGTCTTCAAATAAAAAATAATTGTGACTTAGAATAAATTGAATGCATGCCAAAAGAAAAGTTTTTTGTGAAGGGTGAAGATTAGTGTCTAATTCAAAAAAGTGTTTAATAGCCTGGATACCTTTGGTGTGGTCAATACAAGTGTAAAGTGAAGATACATCGCATGTAATCCAGTGAAAGGTATCCTTCCAAACAATATTTGAGGTGGAATCGATGACGTGCAACGTGTCCCTAATATATGATTTTAAATTTGTGACATACGGTTGTAAATAATAGTCAATGTATTGGGACAAGTTTGACGTCATCGATCCCACCCCAGATATTATAGGCCTCCCTGGTGGATTAACTTTATCTTTGTGCAATTTTGGCAGGTGATAGAATATAGGTGTCCTAGGGTGTTTTGTGAATAAAAATTTTTTCTCTAAATTAGTGATAATCCCTTTATTAAGTGCTTCCTGGAGGAGATTCTGAAATTCCAACTGGTAACCCATAACTGGGTCCTCATCTAGTATGGTATAAGATACAGAATCATGTAAAAGGCGATGGGCTTCGCATATATAATCAACGCGATCCTGTAGAACAATGGCACCACCCTTGTCTGCCTGGCGGACTATAAGATCAAAATTGTTTTTTATATCCAACATGGTTGTAGTCTCTTCTTTTGTTAAATTGTTATGTTTAAGATCCTGATTGTTTAGGCACAACTTCTCAAGGTCCCCAAGAACCAGTGTATAAAAGGTATCGATAAAGTTTCCCTTTGATTGATAGGGGAAGTAAACCGATTTGGGGGCAAATGGTGATGGCCTATAAATTGTATTACTCACAGGGTCAGTTTCTGAAGATGGATTATGATCCATCAGTGAATTCATATCCTCCTCATGAGTAGTGATGTTAAGTAATGAATTGTCAAGTAGTTGGTCATCATGTACTAATCTTTTATTTAGAGGGTCTACCAATGCATCAAGTTTGGCTGGTATTTGTGTATTATTATAACTGGTATTATTTCCAGATTCTACCAAGAAAGACGTAAGGGCATTAATACACTCTATTTCTTGGGTATTGAAAATGGGTTGTTGTGTCTGTTCCCCTTTGAGTGTAAAGTGTCGCATAAGTGTCAGCTTACGGATGTACCGATTCAAATCCACAAATAAATCAAACCTATTGGGAGTGCTACTAGGAGAAAAGGATAAGCCTTTGGCTAATAATGATAGGTGGTATGGTGTTAATGAATGTGAAGACAAATTATAAATACCATAATTGGTAGGTGCAGCCTCCATCAACTTCATTTTCTTCTGTCCTTGCTTTTTTGCTCCTCCTCTGACTCCCCTGAATCTCGTTTTCTTCGGGGTAGTGGTTGGGCTTGTTTCTCCCAAAGTGGGTATTTCTTCTCCCTTTCTCTTTGTTCTAAAAAAGAGGCAGTTTTATGTGTCTTACTGGGTGAAATTGTATTACCTGTGTTACTATTGGATCCCTTATGAGATGTTTTGGATCTTGCCCCCCCCCCCCCACCGCACCCTGCTCTTGGATGTCTGAATTGTCTTCACAATCAACTCTTAACACAGAATATTGATTGGAGGTAGAGCAGTTTGCGGTGGGCGTTTCGGGTGGGGGGCAAGATCTATCACGTGTATCTTTCTTATCCAACCGTGCTTCTTTTATCAGTGTGATAATTTCATTTTTCTCTTTTTCATTGGAAATTGGTTTCTTATAGTGTTTGTTCCCTTTATTTTCTTCTCTATAACCAGAATGGGAACGACCATATCTATGGTGTTTATTAAAATCTTTATTTCTTTTCCAATTTCTAACTCTGTTATTAGCATAGTCATCCTTATCTCGTTTGAGTTTGTTTGTTTTTCTCTCTATAATTTCTTTCTCAAATGAAACTACTCTTTTATGTACTAGTTCGTCTAATAAAATGAATTCTTCCTTGCCTTCGAATGGCTTAATAATCGTCTGAACCTGGGCTATCTCTCTCCCCAAGACCTCCAATCTCTCTTCCCTATAGGAGATTAAAAGCTTGATGAGAGAGACAGAGCAGTCTTCCAATATAGTATTCCAACTGGCTGTAAATGTCTCACTTGCCTGAAAAGTTGGTTTTTTTGTTATCCTAAGTCCTCTCGGGACCAATTTGATATCCAAATAATTTTGGAGTGAGAGCAAATCCAGCCAGTTTTTTGTCTCATCTTTAGTATAATTTTCCAGCTCTTGGAAATTATTTTTCAAATCAACATGGTTCTCTTGAACTACAATGGGGTCCTCATTCACAATATTGGCAAATCTGTTCCTCCTAGCTAAACGTTCCTCACTGGATTGCATCATTATCACAAGTCACAAAGGGAATGTATAGATATATAATTGATCTGATCAATTAATGACAATTAATGTTAAAACTGAAAATGTGCATATAAAAATAACAAGGAAATAAATGGCTGCTAACTTCTAAGTGAAAATAGACAACAAAACAACAGAAATGAAGTAGCGCCGCTAAACAACCAGTTATTTTAAGATATTAATAGGAGAAACAATAGCTGATAGGAATGCTTGAGGGGGCAGCTAGATGAGGCTAATACACTATGATAAAACTTTATAAAATACAATTGGCAATACAAACTTTTGACAAAACCCTAAAGGAAAAAATGTAAAAAATCTAAAAAATGTATTTAATAATAAAAAATGTATAAAAATTGTGTCAAAAGAAAAATATAATAAAAAACCTTCAATACATAAAGTTCTGTTCCAGTGGAAATGTCTTTGGTTTCTTGCAGCCCGTTCCAAAGGGATCACCAGTCCCTAGTGATATCTAGAAAAAAGAACAAAAAAGAAACAGGCGCACACCTAGTGCATTACCACAATTAAAATGTATTGAATGAACATAAAATCTGACAAATGGCCACTCACAAGGATACAGCAAATAAAAGCATTTATGAGATAGGCTCTCATGTGCCTTGCAGCTCAATCACCAGCAACCGTCCGCAGTCAGTGGCGTCGTCACGTGGATCTCCTTCGTGAACCGGAACCGGAAGAGGGATCTTTCACCTTCAATGCTCCACACCATAAGTCCCTCCGGGAAACAGGCACCTCAGATGTAATAAAGATGAGGTAGCAGGCCGGGAGAGCAGCTGCACACAGGAGCCAAAAGTTCTAAATCAATCTGCATCAATGTTTGTGGGCAAATGGCGGCCGGATTCTAGCCACGCCCTACGCGTTTCGTCATCAAATGGCGACTTCTTCAGGGAATACCCCTCAAGCATATGTCTTTGATATTTATAGGGAGGTAAACAGCAAATGGCCAATAACGAATTAATGATTTGAAGCAATTGGTTAAATCAATTTACACATATACATATGTACAGCTAAAACAAATATAAGCAAATTCTAAGTATTCTGAGGACCCCATCGATGTCCAAGGATTGATATATCCACTACAATTTGAAATAACATAACCAGTGTTATAAGTGTGTTAGATGTCACTAATGATGTAAATACAATTGGTAAGTGGAAAAATGGCAGGCTAAATAGGTAAACAAACAGCACTATAAGGTACATGATAATTAGATGTGAAGATTGCATTAAGGCATTCTAGAAAGTATAATCAAAATAAACTATTAATAACATAAAATATATAAAACAAATGATATGTTTGATAAGGTTAGATCTGTTGCATATAGAAGCTAGTGACATCTCAAATAAGGAGATCACGATTGAATGGATCATAATAAATGAACGGCTGTATAAATTGAAAGGCAAGGACAGATAAAACGAAAGCAATGGTGGCTTGAATTAATTTAAAAGTGTATAAGTGTATTATGAATGCTGTGTTCTAGTGAATGTAAGAATGAACTATGTATTGTATGCATGAATGTGAATAATATTAAAAAATACATGATATATAATATGTGATGATGTGAATAATAAATACAACTAAAAATAATGATAACATTGAATGAGGAGGGGATATTGTTAATAGAATTGAGTTTAAATAAAAATAAAAATAAAAATAAAAATAAAAATAAATATAAAAATAAAAATAAATATAAAAATAAAAATAAACCGAATTGTAATATTGACCATTTGTGGAGATGAATCGTAACAGACACGAAAGCTGACTAACCCCTTGGATGAATAAGTGGGACCACAATGACCAGACAGAAGACCATAGCCCAGAGGGAATGCTATGCATTCAAACCAGACCTCTGGAGAACACCCATTGAAGGTGTTCAAACTATGGTACTAATGTCAATGTGGTCATTGTGTCCCTTGGGATAGGTAGTGTCCAATATATACATCCAATATGTTTCTCGGGTACATAGCTTCTGAAAGCGATCACCTCCCATATACGAGGGGGGGATGAACTCAATACCCATGACAGAGAGAGATTTGGGATCTTTGTTGTGACTAGTACAAAAGTGACGGGAGAGGCTGTGTGTTTGGCACCCATTGATAATGTTCCGCCGGTGCTCTAAGAACCGTGTACTAAGGGCTCTAGATGTACGGCCTATATATTGTGTGCCACATTCACATGAAATAAGGTACACAACATATTCTGTTAAACAATTTATATGATCTATTATTTCGTATGAGGTACCATTTGAATGTGATGTAAATTTGTTGGATTTTGTCAAATGTTTACAGGTTAAACACCGACCTCTTCCACAGCTAACATTTCCCTTCCTAAGAGCCATATTCTCATTAGTAATCTTCTTGGTTTTGAGTTTGCTTGGTGCCAGTATTGTTTTGATACTCCTCGCCTTTCTGAATACAGTTGGAGCATATTCTGGTACTAGATGACCAATAACAGGATCGTTGCGTATGATTTTCCAATGACAATTTAAGATATTTCTAATTTGGTGAGCAGATTGATTAAATTGTGTAATAAATTTTGGTGCATTATTTGATTTATATTCCTTTTTTCTGCTTATACACATTGATTCAGATTTATTTTTAGATTTTTCCAAAAGTATTTCTCTTTTAATAAGACCTGCATCCTGAAAAGCTTTATTAACAACAGAGGCATCATAACCCTTTTCCAAAAACTTCTTTGATAGATCCTTCCCCTGTGATGCAAAATCGGAGTCCTCCGAGCAGTTGCGCCTAATTCTATAGAACTGGCTCTTGGGCACGTTGTCTAGCCATTTTTTGTAATGGTTACTACCATAGTGTAAATAGCTATTGGCTGACACTGATTTAAAGTGAGTTCTTGTTTGAATCTGATTTTCTGTGCCAATGAATAGTTCTAAATCCAGAAAGACAATGGTGCTAGAGTGTACAGTATGTGTAAATTTAAGGCCCATCTCATTTTTGTTGAAAGATGACAGAATCTCCTCCAGGGTGACCCTATCACCATCCCAAATAAAAATAATATCATCTATGAAACGGCCATAGTATACCAGACCACCCCTCAGACTAGCATTCTCCCAAACATGGGTTCTCTCCCACAGACCCATGTAGAGATTAGCATAGCTGGGGGCAAATCTGGTACCCATAGCCGTTCCACAGATTTGTAAATAATAAGTGTCTTCAAATAAAAAATAATTGTGACTTAGAATAAATTGAATGCATGCCAAAAGAAAAGTTTTTTGTGAAGGGTGAAGATTAGTGTCTAATTCAAAAAAGTGTTTAATAGCCTGGATACCTTTGGTGTGGTCAATACAAGTGTAAAGTGAAGATACATCGCATGTAATCCAGTGAAAGGTATCCTTCCAAACAATATTTGAGGTGGAATCGATGACGTGCAACGTGTCCCTAATATATGATTTTAAATTTGTGACATACGGTTGTAAATAATAGTCAATGTATTGGGACAAGTTTGACGTCATCGATCCCACCCCAGATATTATAGGCCTCCCTGGTGGATTAACTTTATCTTTGTGCAATTTTGGCAGGTGATAGAATATAGGTGTCCTAGGGTGTTTTGTGAATAAAAATTTTTTCTCTAAATTAGTGATAATCCCTTTATTAAGTGCTTCCTGGAGGAGATTCTGAAATTCCAACTGGTAACCCATAACTGGGTCCTCATCTAGTATGGTATAAGATACAGAATCATGTAAAAGGCGATGGGCTTCGCATATATAATCAACGCGATCCTGTAGAACAATGGCACCACCCTTGTCTGCCTGGCGGACTATAAGATCAAAATTGTTTTTTATATCCAACATGGTTGTAGTCTCTTCTTTTGTTAAATTGTTATGTTTAAGATCCTGATTGTTTAGGCACAACTTCTCAAGGTCCCCAAGAACCAGTGTATAAAAGGTATCGATAAAGTTTCCCTTTGATTGATAGGGGAAGTAAACCGATTTGGGGGCAAATGGTGATGGCCTATAAATTGTATTACTCACAGGGTCGGTTTCTGAAGATGGATTATGATCCATCAGTGAATTCATATCCTCCTCATGAGTAGTGATGTTAAGTAATGAATTGTCAAGTAGTTGGTCATCATGTACTAATCTTTTATTTAGAGGGTCTACCAATGCATCAAGTTTGGCTGGTATTTGTGTATTATTATAACTGGTATTATTTCCAGATTCTACCAAGAAAGACGTAAGGGCATTAATACACTCTATTTCTTGGGTATTGAAAATGGGTTGTTGTGTCTGTTCCCCTTTGAGTGTAAAGTGTCGCATAAGTGTCAGCTTACGGATGTACCGATTCAAATCCACAAATAAATCAAACCTATTGGGAGTGCTACTAGGAGAAAAGGATAAGCCTTTGGCTAATAATGATAGGTGGTATGGTGTTAATGAATGTGAAGACAAATTATAAATACCATAATTGGTAGGTGCAGCCTCCATCAACTTCATTTTCTTCTGTCCTTGCTTTTTTGCTCCTCCTCTGACTCCCCTGAATCTCGTTTTCTTCGGGGTAGTGGTTGGGCTTGTTTCTCCCAAAGTGGGTATTTCTTCTCCCTTTCTCTTTGTTCTAAAAAAGAGGCAGTTTTATGTGTCTTACTGGGTGAAATTGTATTACCTGTGTTACTATTGGATCCCTTATGAGATGTTTTGGATCTTGCCCCCCCCCCCCCACCGCACCCTGCTCTTGGATGTCTGAATTGTCTTCACAATCAACTCTTAACACAGAATATTGATTGGAGGTAGAGCAGTTTGCGGTGGGCGTTTCGGGTGGGGGGCAAGATCTATCACGTGTATCTTTCTTATCCAACCGTGCTTCTTTTATCAGTGTGATAATTTCATTTTTCTCTTTTTCATTGGAAATTGGTTTCTTATAGTGTTTGTTCCCTTTATTTTCTTCTCTATAACCAGAATGGGAACGACCATATCTATGGTGTTTATTAAAATCTTTATTTCTTTTCCAATTTCTAACTCTGTTATTAGCATAGTCATCCTTATCTCGTTTGAGTTTGTTTGTTTTTCTCTCTATAATTTCTTTCTCAAATGAAACTACTCTTTTATGTACTAGTTCGTCTAATAAAATGAATTCTTCCTTGCCTTCGAATGGCTTAATAATCGTCTGAACCTGGGCTATCTCTCTCCCCAAGACCTCCAATCTCTCTTCCCTATAGGAGATTAAAAGCTTGATGAGAGAGACAGAGCAGTCTTCCAATATAGTATTCCAACTGGCTGTAAATGTCTCACTTGCCTCAAAAGTTGGTTTTTTTGTTATCCTAAGTCCTCTCGGGACCAATTTGATATCCAAATAATTTTGGAGTGAGAGCAAATCCAGCCAGTTTTTTGTCTCATCTTTAGTATAATTTTCCAGCTCTTGGAAATTATTTTTCAAATCAACATGGTTCTCTTGAACTACAATGGGGTCCTCATTCACAATATTGGCAAATCTGTTCCTCCTAGCTAAACGTTCCTCACTGGATTGCATCATTATCACAAGTCACAAAGGGAATGTATAGATATATAATTGATCTGATCAATTAATGACAATTAATGTTAAAACTGAAAATGTGCATATAAAAATAACAAGGAAATAAATGGCTGCTAACTTCTAAGTGAAAATAGACAACAAAACAACAGAAATGAAGTAGCGCCGCTAAACAACCAGTTATTTTAAGATATTAATAGGAGAAACAATAGCTGATAGGAATGCTTGAGGGGGCAGCTAGATGAGGCTAATACACTATGATAAAACTTTATAAAATACAATTGGCAATACAAACTTTTGACAAAACCCTAAAGGAAAAAATGTAAAAAATCTAAAAAATGTATTTAATAATAAAAAATGTATAAAAATTGTGTCAAAAGAAAAATATAATAAAAAACCTTCAATACATAAAGTCCTGTTCCAGTGGAAATGTCTTTGGTTTCTTGCAGCCCGTTCCAAAGGGATCACCAGTCCCTAGTGATATCTAGAAAAAAGAACAAAAAAGAAACAGGCGCACACCTAGTGCATTACCACAATTAAAATGTATTGAATGAACATAAAATCTGACAAATGGCCACTCACAAGGATACAGCAAATAAAAGCATTTATGAGATAGGCTCTCATGTGCCTTGCAGCTCAATCACCAGCAACCGTCCGCAGTCAGTGGCGTCGTCACGTGGATCTCCTTCGTGAACCGGAACCGGAAGAGGGATCTTTCACCTTCAATGCTCCACACCATAAGTCCCTCCGGGAAACAGGCACCTCAGATGTAATAAAGATGAGGTAGCAGGCCGGGAGAGCAGCTGCACACAGGAGCCAAAAGTTCTAAATCAATCTGCATCAATGTTTGTGGGCAAATGGCGGCCGGATTCTAGCCACGCCCTACGCGTTTCGTCATCAAATGGCGACTTCTTCAGGGAATACCCCTCAAGCATATGTCTTTGATATTTATAGGGAGGTAAACAGCAAATGGCCAATAACGAATTAATGATTTGAAGCAATTGGTTAAATCAATTTACACATATACATATGTAAAGCTAAAACAAATATAAGCAAATTCTAAGTATTCTGAGGACCCCCTCGATGTCCAAGGATTGATATATCCACTACAATTTGAAATAACATAACCAGTGTTATAAGTGTGTTAGATGTCACTAATGATGTAAATACAATTGGTAAGTGGAAAAATGGCAGGCTAAATAGGTAAACAAACAGCACTATAAGGTACATGATAATTAGATGTGAAGATTGCATTAAGGCATTCTAGAGAGTATAATCAAAATAAACTATTAATAACATAAAATATATAAAACAAATGATATGTTTGATAAGGTTAGATCTGTTGCATATAGAAGCTAGTGACATCTCAAATTAGGAGATCACGATTGAATGGATCATAATAAATGAACGGCTGTCTAAATTGACAATAAACATTTTCATTCTCATTTAAACCAATGACACCCAATAGAACAACAAACAATTACCTGGTATATTCCCAGGATGTTAACTCATTGTTGGGATATCAGTAGGGAGTCAGAGGAAGCAAAAAAGATGGATCCAAAGGCAAGGACAGATAAAACGAAAGCAATGGTGGCTTGAATTAATTTAAAAGTGTATAAGTGTATTATGAATGCTGTGTTCTAGTGAATGTAAGAATGAACTATGTATTGTATGCATGAATGTGAATAATATTAAAAAATACATGATATATAATATGTGATGATGTGAATAATAAATACAACTAAAAATAATGATAACATTGAATGAGGAGGGGATATTGTTAATAGAATTGAGTTTAAATAAAAATAAAAATAAAAATAAAAATAAATATAAAAATAAAAATAAATATAAAAATAAAAATAAACCGAATTGTAATATTGACCATTTGTGGAGATGAATCGTAACAGACACGAAAGCTGACTAACCCCTTGGATGAATAAGTGGGACCACAATGACCAGACAGAAGACCATAGCCCAGAGGGAATGCTATGCATTCAAACCAGACCTCTGGAGAACACCCATTGAAGGTGTTCAAACTATGGTACTAATGTCAATGTGGTCATTGTGTCCCTTGGGATAGGTAGTGTCCAATATATACATCCAATATGTTTCTCGGGTACATAGCTTCTGAAAGCGATCACCTCCCATATACGAGGGGGGGATGAACTCAATACCCATGACAGAGAGAGATTTGGGATCTTTGTTGTGACTAGTACAAAAGTGACGGGAGAGGCTGTGTGTTTGGCACCCATTGATAATGTTCCGCCGGTGCTCTAAGAACCGTGTACTAAGGGCTCTAGATGTACGGCCTATATATTGTGTGCCACATTCACATGAAATAAGGTACACAACATATTCTGTTAAACAATTTATATGATCTATTATTTCGTATGAGGTACCATTTGAATGTGATGTAAATTTGTTGGATTTTGTCAAATGTTTACAGGTTAAACACCGACCTCTTCCACAGCTAACATTTCCCTTCCTAAGAGCCATATTCTCATTAGTAATCTTCTTGGTTTTGAGTTTGCTTGGTGCCAGTATTGTTTTGATACTCCTCGCCTTTCGGAATACAGTTGGAGCATATTCTGGTACTAGATGACCAATAACAGGATCGTTGCGTATGATTTTCCAATGACAATTTAAGATATTTCTAATTTGGTGAGCAGATTGATTAAATTGTGTAATAAATTTTGGTGCATTATTTGATTTATATTCCTTTTTTCTGCTTATACACATTGATTCAGATTTATTTTTAGATTTTTCCAAAAGTATTTCTCTTTTAATAAGACCTGCATCCTGAAAAGCTTTATTAACAACAGAGGCATCATAAACCTTTTCCAAAAACTTCTTTGATAGATCCTTCCCCTGTGATGCAAAATCGGAGTCCTCCGAGCAGTTGCGCCTAATTCTATAGAACTAGCTCTTGGGCACGTTGTCTAGCCATTTTTTGTAATGGTTACTACCATAGTGTAAATAGCTATTGGCTGACACTGGCTGACACTGATTTAAAGTGAGTTCTTGTTTGAATCTGATTTTCTGTGCCAGGTTCAGACGATTATTAAGCCATTCGAAGGCAAGGAAGAATTCATTTTATTAGACGAACTAGTACATAAAAGAGTAGTTTCATTTGAGAAAGAAATTATAGAGAGAAAAACAAACAAACTCAAACGAGATAAGGATGACTATGCTAATAACAGAGTTAGAAATTGGAAAAGAAATAAAGATTTTAATAAACACCATAGATATGGTCGTTCCCATTCTGGTTATAGAGAAGAAAATAAAGGGAACAAACACTATAAGAAACCAATTTCCAATGAAAAAGAGAAAAATGAAATTATCACACTGATAAAAGAAGCACGGTTGGATAAGAAAGATACACGTGATAGATCTTGCCCCCCACCCGAAACGCCCACCGCAAACTGCTCTACCTCCAATCAATATTCTGTGTTAAGAGTTGATTGTGAAGACAATTCAGACATCCAAGAGCAGGGTGCGGTGGGGGGGGGGGCAAGATCCAAAACATCTCATAAGGGATCCAATAGTAACACAGGTAATACAATTTCACCCAGTAAGACACATAAAACTGCCTCTTTTTTAGAACAAAGAGAAAGGGAGAAGAAATACCCACTTTGGGAGAAACAAGCCCAACCACTACCCCGAAGAAAACGAGATTCAGGGGAGTCAGAGGAGGAGCAAAAAAGCAAGGACAGAAGAAAATGAAGTTGATGGAGGCTGCACCTACCAATTATGGTATTTATAATTTGTCTTCACATTCATTAACACCATACCACCTATCATTATTAGCCAAAGGCTTATCCTTTTCTCCTAGTAGCACTCCCAATAGGTTTGATTTATTTGTGGATTTGAATCGGTACATCCGTAAGCTGACACTTATGCGACACTTTACACTCAAAGGGGAACAGACACAACAACCCATTTTCAATACCCAAGAAATAGAGTGTATTAATGCCCTTACGTCTTTCTTGGTAGAATCTGGAAATAATACCAGTTATAATAATACACAAATACCAGCCAAACTTGATGCATTGGTAGACCCTCTAAATAAAAGATTAGTACATGATGACCAACTACTTGACAATTCATTACTTAACATCACTACTCATGAGGAGGATATGAATTCACTGATGGATCATAATCCATCTTCAGAAACTGACCCTGTGAGTAATACAATTTATAGGCCATCACCATTTGCCCCCAAATCGGTTTACTTCCCCTATCAATCAAAGGGAAACTTTATCGATACCTTTCATACACTGGTTCTTGGGGACCTTGAGAAGTTGTGCCTAAACAATCAGGATCTTAAACATAACAATTTAACAAAAGAAGAGACTACAACCATGTTGGATATAAAAAACAATTTTGATCTTATAGTCCGCCAGGCAGACAAGGGTGGTGCCATTGTTCTACAGGATCGCGTTGATTATATATGCGAAGCCCATCGCCTTTTACATGATTCTGTATCTTATACCATACTAGATGAGGACCCAGTTATGGGTTACCAGTTGGAATTTCAGAATCTCCTCCAGGAAGCACTTAATAAAGGGATTATCACTAATTTAGAGAAAAAAATTTTATTCACAAAACACCCTAGGACACCTATATTCTATCACCTGCCAAAATTGCACAAAGATAAAGTTAATCCACCAGGGAGGCCTATAATATCTGGGGTGGGATCGATGACGTCAAACTTGTCCCAATACATTGACTATTATTTACAACCGTATGTCACAAATTTAAAATCATATATTAGGGACACGTTGCACGTCATCGATTCCACCTCAAATATTGTTTGGAAGGATACCTTTCACTGGATTACATGCGATGTATCTTCACTTTACACTTGTATTGACCACATCAAAGGTATCCAGGCTATTAAACACTTTTTTGAATTAGACACTAATCTTCACCCTTCACAAAAAACTTTTCTTTTGGCATGCATTCAATTTATTCTAAGTCACAATTATTTTTTATTTGAAGACACTTATTATTTACAAATCTGTGGAACGGCTATGGGTACCAGATTTGCCCCCAGCTATGCTAATCTCTACATGGGTCTGTGGGAGAGAACCCATGTTTGGGAGAATGCTAGTCTGAGGGGTGGTCTGGTATACTATGGCCGTTTCATAGATGATATTATTTTTATTTGGGATGGTGATAGGGTCACCCTGGAGGAGATTCTGTCATCTTTCAACAAAAATGAGATGGGCCTTAAATTTACACATACTGTACACTCTAGCACCATTGTCTTTCTGGATTTAGAACTATTCATTGGCACAGAAAATCAGATTCAAACAAGAACTCACTTTAAATCAGTGTCAGCCAATAGCTATTTACACTATGGTAGTAACCATTACAAAAAATGGCTAGACAACGTGCCCAAGAGCCAGTTCTATAGAATTAGGCGCAACTGCTCGGAGGACTCCGATTTTGCATCACAGGGGAAGGATCTATCAAAGAAGTTTTTGGAAAAGGGTTATGATGCCTCTGTTGTTAATAAAGCTTTTCAGGATGCAGGTCTTATTAAAAGAGAAATACTTTTGGAAAAATCTAAAAATAAATCTGAATCAATGTGTATAAGCAGAAAAAAGGAATATAAATCAAATAATGCACCAAAATTTATTACACAATTTAATCAATCTGCTCACCAAATTAGAAATATCTTAAATTGTCATTGGAAAATCATACGCAACGATCCTGTTATTGGTCATCTAGTACCAGAATATGCTCCAACTGTATTCCGAAAGGCGAGGAGTATCAAAACAATACTGGCACCAAGCAAACTCAAAACCAAGAAGATTACTAATGAGAATATGGCTCTTAGGAAGGGAAATGTTAGCTGTGGAAGAGGTCGGTGTTTAACCTGTAAACATTTGACAAAATCCAACAAATTTACATCACATTCAAATGGTACCTCATACGAAATAATAGATCATATAAATTGTTTAACAGAATATGTTGTGTACCTTATTTCATGTGAATGTGGCACACAATATATAGGCCGTACATCTAGAGCCCTTAGTACACGGTTCTTAGAGCACCGGCGGAACATTATCAATGGGTGCCAAACACACAGCCTCTCCCGTCACTTTTGTACTAGTCACAACAAAGATCCCAAATCTCTCTCTGTCATGGGTATTGAGTTCATCCCCCCCTCGTATATGGGAGGTGATCGCTTTCAGAAGCTATGTACCCGAGAAACATATTGGATGTATATATTGGACACTACCTATCCCAAGGGACACAATGACCACATTGACATTAGTACCATAGTTTGAACACCTTCAATGGGTGTTCTCCAGAGGTCTGGTTTGAATGCATAGCATTCCCTCTGGGCTATGGTCTTCTGTCTGGTCATTGTGGTCCCACTTATTCATCCAAGGGGTTAGTCAGCTTTCGTGTCTGTTACGATTCATCTCCACAAATGGTCAATATTACAATTCGGTTTATTTTTATTTTTATATTTATTTTTATTTTTATATTTATTTTTATTTTTATTTTTATTTTTATTTAAACTCAATTCTATTAACAATATCCCCTCCTCATTCAATGTTATCATTATTTTTAGTTGTATTTATTATTCACATCATCACATATTATATATCATGTATTTTTTAATATTATTCACATTCATGCATACAATACATAGTTCATTCTTACATTCACTAGAACACAGCATTCATAATACACTTATACACTTTTAAATTAATTCAAGCCACCATTGCTTTCGTTTTATCTGTCCTTGCCTTTGGATCCATCTTTTTTGCTTCCTCTGACTCCCTACTGATATCCCAACAATGGGTTAACATCCTGGGAATATACCAGGTAATTGTTTGTTGTTCTATTGGGTGTCATTGGTTTAAATGAGAATGAAAATGTTTATTGTCAATTTATACAGCCGTTCATTTATTATGATCCATTCAATCGTGATCTCCTTATTTGAGATGTCACTAGCTTCTATATGCAACAGATCTAACCTTATCAAACATATCATTTGTTTTATATATTTTATGTTATTAATAGTTTATTTTGATTATACTCTCTAGAATGCCTTAATGCAATCTTCACATCTAATTATCATGTACCTTATAGTGCTGTTTGTTTACCTATTTAGCCTGCCATTTTTCCACTTACCAATTGTATTTACATCATTAGTGACATCTAACACACTTATAACACTGGTTATGTTATTTCAAATTGTAGTGGATATATCAATCCTTGGACATCGATGGGGTCCTCAGAATACTTAGAATTTGCTTATATTTGTTTTAGCTGTACATATGTATATGTGTAAATTGATTTAACCAATTGCTTCAAATCATTAATTCGTTATTGGCCATTTGCTGTTTACCTCCCTATAAATATCAAAGACATATGCTTGAGGGGTATTCCCTGAAGAAGTCGCCATTTGATGACGAAACGCGTAGGGCGTGGCTAGAATCCGGCCGCCATTTGCCCACAAACATTGATGCAGATTGATTTAGAACTTTTGGCTCCTGTGTGCAGCTGCTCTCCCGGCCTGCTACCTCATCTTTATTACATCTGAGGTGGCTGTTTCCCGGAGGGACTTATGGTGTGGAGCATTGAAGGTGAAAGATCCCTCTTCCGGTTCCGGTTCACGAAGGAGATCCACGTGACGACGCCACTGACTGCGGACGGTTGCTGGTGATTGAGCTGCAAGGCACATGAGAGCCTATCTCATAAATGCTTTTATTTGCTGTATCCTTGTGAGTGGCCATTTGTCAGATTTTATGTTCATTCAATACATTTTAATTGTGGTAATGCACTAGGTGTGCGCCTGTTTCTTTTTTGTTCTTTTTTCTAGATATCACTAGGGACTGGTGATCCCTTTGGAACGGGCTGCAAGAAACCAAAGACATTTCCACTGGAACAGGACTTTATGTATTGAAGGTTTTTTATTATATTTTTCTTTTGACACAATTTTTATACATTTTTTATTATTAAATACATTTTTTAGATTTTTTACATTTTTTCCTTTAGGGTTTTGTCAAAAGTTTGTATTGCCAATTGTATTTTATAAAGTTTTATCATAGTGTATTAGCCTCATCTAGCTGCCCCCTCAAGCATTCCTATCAGCTATTGTTTCTCCTATTAATATCTTAAAATAACTGGTTGTTTAGCGGCGCTACTTCATTTCTGTTGTTTTGTTGTCTATTTTCACTTAGAAGTTAGCAGCCATTTATTTCCTTGTTATTTTTATATGCACATTTTCAGTTTTAACATTAATTGTCATTAATTAATCAGATCAATTATATATCTATACATTCCCTTTGTGACTTGTGATAATGATGCAATCCAGTGAGGAACGTTTAGCTAGGAGGAACAGATTTGCCAATATTGTGAATGAGGACCCCATTGTAGTTCAAGAGAACCATGTTGATTTGAAAAATAATTTCCAAGAGCTGGAAAATTATACTAAAGATGAGACAAAAAACTGGCTGGATTTGCTCTCACTCCAAAATTATTTGGATATCAAATTGGTCCCGAGAGGACTTAGGATAACAAAAAAACCAACTTTTGAGGCAAGTGAGACATTTACAGCCAGTTGGAATACTATATTGGAAGACTGCTCTGTCTCTCTCATCAAGCTTTTAATCTCCTATAGGGAAGAGAGATTGGAGGTCTTGGGGAGAGAGATAGCCCAGGTTCAGACGATTATTAAGCCATTCGAAGGCAAGGAAGAATTCATTTTATTAGACGAACTAGTACATAAAAGAGTAGTTTCATTTGAGAAAGAAATTATAGAGAGAAAAACAAACAAACTCAAACGAGATAAGGATGACTATGCTAATAACAGAGTTAGAAATTGGAAAAGAAATAAAGATTTTAATAAACACCATAGATATGGTCGTTCCCATTCTGGTTATAGAGAAGAAAATAAAGGGAACAAACACTATAAGAAACCAATTTCCAATGAAAAAGAGAAAAATGAAATTATCACACTGATAAAAGAAGCACGGTTGGATAAGAAAGATACACGTGATAGATCTTGCCCCCCACCCGAAACGCCCACCGCAAACTGCTCTTCCTCCAATCAATATTCTGTGTTAAGAGTTGATTGTGAAGACAATTCAGACATCCAAGAGCAGGGTGCGGTGGGGGGGGGGGGGCAAGATCCAAAACATCTCATAAGGGATCCAATAGTAACACAGGTAATACAATTTCACCCAGTAAGACACATAAAACTGCCTCTTTTTTAGAACAAAGAGAAAGGGAGAAGAAATACCCACTTTGGGAGAAACAAGCCCAACCACTACCCCGAAGAAAACGAGATTCAGGGGAGTCAGAGGAGGAGCAAAAAAGCAAGGACAGAAGAAAATGAAGTTGATGGAGGCTGCACCTACCAATTATGGTATTTATAATTTGTCTTCACATTCATTAACACCATACCACCTATCATTATTAGCCAAAGGCTTATCCTTTTCTCCTAGTAGCACTCCCAATAGGTTTGATTTATTTGTGGATTTGAATCGGTACATCCGTAAGCTGACACTTATGCGACACTTTACACTCAAAGGGGAACAGACACAACAACCCATTTTCAATACCCAAGAAATAGAGTGTATTAATGCCCTTACGTCTTTCTTGGTAGAATCTGGAAATAATACCAGTTATAATAATACACAAATACCAGCCAAACTTGATGCATTGGTAGACCCTCTAAATAAAAGATTAGTACATGATGACCAACTACTTGACAATTCATTACTTAACATCACTACTCATGAGGAGGATATGAATTCACTGATGGATCATAATCCATCTTCAGAAACTGACCCTGTGAGTAATACAATTTATAGGCCATCACCATTTGCCCCCAAATCGGTTTACTTCCCCTATCAATCAAAGGGAAACTTTATCGATACCTTTCATACACTGGTTCTTGGGGACCTTGAGAAGTTGTGCCTAAACAATCAGGATCTTAAACATAACAATTTAACAAAAGAAGAGACTACAACCATGTTGGATATAAAAAACAATTTTGATCTTATAGTCCGCCAGGCAGACAAGGGTGGTGCCATTGTTCTACAGGATCGCGTTGATTATATATGCGAAGCCCATCGCCTTTTACATGATTCTGTATCTTATACCATACTAGATGAGGACCCAGTTATGGGTTACCAGTTGGAATTTCAGAATCTCCTCCAGGAAGCACTTAATAAAGGGATTATCACTAATTTAGAGAAAAAAATTTTATTCACAAAACACCCTAGGACACCTATATTCTATCACCTGCCAAAATTGCACAAAGATAAAGTTAATCCACCAGGGAGGCCTATAATATCTGGGGTGGGATCGATGACGTCAAACTTGTCCCAATACATTGACTATTATTTACAACCGTATGTCACAAATTTAAAATCATATATTAGGGACACGTTGCACGTCATCGATTCCACCTCAAATATTGTTTGGAAGGATACCTTTCACTGGATTACATGCGATGTATCTTCACTTTACACTTGTATTGACCACACCAAAGGTATCCAGGCTATTAAACACTTTTTTGAATTAGACACTAATCTTCACCCTTCACAAAAAACTTTTCTTTTGGCATGCATTCAATTTATTCTAAGTCACAATTATTTTTTATTTGAAGACACTTATTATTTACAAATCTGTGGAACGGCTATGGGTACCAGATTTGCCCCCAGCTATGCTAATCTCTACATGGGTCTGTGGGAGAGAACCCATGTTTGGGAGAATGCTAGTCTGAGGGGTGGTCTGGTATACTATGGCCGTTTCATAGATGATATTATTTTTATTTGGGATGGTGATAGGGTCACCCTGGAGGAGATTCTGTCATCTTTCAACAAAAATGAGATGGGCCTTAAATTTACACATACTGTACACTCTAGCACCATTGTCTTTCTGGATTTAGAACTATTCATTGGCACAGAAAATCAGATTCAAACAAGAACTCACTTTAAATCAGTGTCAGCCAATAGCTATTTACACTATGGTAGTAACCATTACAAAAAATGGCTAGACAACGTGCCCAAGAGCCAGTTCTATAGAATTAGGCGCAACTGCTCGGAGGACTCCGATTTTGCATCACAGGGGAAGGATCTATCAAAGAAGTTTTTGGAAAAGGGTTATGATGCCTCTGTTGTTAATAAAGCTTTTCAGGATGCAGGTCTTATTAAAAGAGAAATACTTTTGGAAAAATCTAAAAATAAATCTGAATCAATGTGTATAAGCAGAAAAAAGGAATATAAATCAAATAATGCACCAAAATTTATTACACAATTTAATCAATCTGCTCACCAAATTAGAAATATCTTAAATTGTCATTGGAAAATCATACGCAACGATCCTGTTATTGGTCATCTAGTACCAGAATATGCTCCAACTGTATTCAGAAAGGCGAGGAGTATCAAAACAATACTGGCACCAAGCAAACTCAAAACCAAGAAGATTACTAATGAGAATATGGCTCTTAGGAAGGGAAATGTTAGCTGTGGAAGAGGTCGGTGTTTAACCTGTAAACATTTGACAAAATCCAACAAATTTACATCACATTCAAATGGTACCTCATACGAAATAATAGATCATATAAATTGTTTAACAGAATATGTTGTGTACCTTATTTCATGTGAATGTGGCACACAATATATAGGCCGTACATCTAGAGCCCTTAGTACACGGTTCTTAGAGCACCGGCGGAACATTATCAATGGGTGCCAAACACACAGCCTCTCCCGTCACTTTTGTACTAGTCACAACAAAGATCCCAAATCTCTCTCTGTCATGGGTATTGAGTTCATCCCCCCCTCGTATATGGGAGGTGATCGCTTTCAGAAGCTATGTACCCGAGAAACATATTGGATGTATATATTGGACACTACCTATCCCAAGGGACACAATGACCACATTGACATTAGTACCATAGTTTGAACACCTTCAATGGGTGTTCTCCAGAGGTCTGGTTTGAATGCATAGCATTCCCTCTGGGCTATGGTCTTCTGTCTGGTCATTGTGGTCCCACTTATTCATCCAAGGGGTTAGTCAGCTTTCGTGTCTGTTACGATTCATCTCCACAAATGGTCAATATTACAATTCGGTTTATTTTTATTTTTATATTTATTTTTATTTTTATATTTATTTTTATTTTTATTTTTATTTTTATTTTTATTTAAACTCAATTCTATTAACAATATCCCCTCCTCATTCAATGTTATCATTATTTTTAGTTGTATTTATTATTCACATCATCACATATTATATATCATGTATTTTTTAATATTATTCACATTCATGCATACAATACATAGTTCATTCTTACATTCACTAGAACACAGCATTCATAATACACTTATACACTTTTAAATTAATTCAAGCCACCATTGCTTTCGTTTTATCTGTCCTTGCCTTTGGATCCATCTTTTTTGCTTCCTCTGACTCCCTACTGATATCCCAACAATGGGTTAACATCCTGGGAATATACCAGGTAATTGTTTGTTGTTCTATTGGGTGTCATTGGTTTAAATGAGAATGAAAATGTTTATTGTCAATTTATACAGCCGTTCATTTATTATGATCCATTCAATCGTGATCTCCTTATTTGAGATGTCACTAGCTTCTATATGCAACAGATCTAACCTTATCAAACATATCATTTGTTTTATATATTTTATGTTATTAATAGTTTATTTTGATTATACTCTCTAGAATGCCTTAATGCAATCTTCACATCTAATTATCATGTACCTTATAGTGCTGTTTGTTTACCTATTTAGCCTGCCATTTTTCCACTTACCAATTGTATTTACATCATTAGTGACATCTAACACACTTATAACACTGGTTATGTTATTTCAAATTGTAGTGGATATATCAATCCTTGGACATCGATGGGGTCCTCAGAATACTTAGAATTTGCTTATATTTGTTTTAGCTGTACATATGTATATGTGTAAATTGATTTAACCAATTGCTTCAAATCATTAATTCGTTATTGGCCATTTGCTGTTTACCTCCCTATAAATATCAAAGACATATGCTTGAGGGGTATTCCCTGAAGAAGTCGCCATTTGATGACGAAACGCGTAGGGCGTGGCTAGAATCCGGCCGCCATTTGCCCACAAACATTGATGCAGATTGATTTAGAACTTTTGGCTCCTGTGTGCAGCTGCTCTCCCGGCCTGCTACCTCATCTTTATTACATCTGAGGTGCCTGTTTCCCGGAGGGACTTATGGTGTGGAGCATTGAAGGTGAAAGATCCCTCTTCCGGTTCCGGTTCACGAAGGAGATCCACGTGACGACGCCACTGACTGCGGACGGTTGCTGGTGATTGAGCTGCAAGGCACATGAGAGCCTATCTCATAAATGCTTTTATTTGCTGTATCCTTGTGAGTGGCCATTTGTCAGATTTTATGTTCATTCAATACATTTTAATTGTGGTAATGCACTAGGTGTGCGCCTGTTTCTTTTTTGTTCTTTTTTCTAGATATCACTAGGGACTGGTGATCCCTTTGGAACGGGCTGCAAGAAACCAAAGACATTTCCACTGGAACAGGACTTTATGTATTGAAGGTTTTTTATTATATTTTTCTTTTGACACAATTTTTATACATTTTTTATTATTAAATACATTTTTTAGATTTTTTACATTTTTTCCTTTAGGGTTTTGTCAAAAGTTTGTATTGCCAATTGTATTTTATAAAGTTTTATCATAGTGTATTAGCCTCATCTAGCTGCCCCCTCAAGCATTCCTATCAGCTATTGTTTCTCCTATTAATATCTTAAAATAACTGGTTGTTTAGCGGCGCTACTTCATTTCTGTTGTTTTGTTGTCTATTTTCACTTAGAAGTTAGCAGCCATTTATTTCCTTGTTATTTTTATATGCACATTTTCAGTTTTAACATTAATTGTCATTAATTGATCAGATCAATTATATATCTATACATTCCCTTTGTGACTTGTGATAATGATGCAATCCAGTGAGGAACGTTTAGCTAGGAGGAACAGATTTGCCAATATTGTGAATGAGGACCCCATTGTAGTTCAAGAGAACCATGTTGATTTGAAAAATAATTTCCAAGAGCTGGAAAATTATACTAAAGATGAGACAAAAAACTGGCTGGATTTGCTCTCACTCCAAAATTATTTGGATATCAAATTGGTCCCGAGAGGACTTAGGATAACAAAAAAACCAACTTTTGAGGCAAGTGAGACATTTACAGCCAGTTGGAATACTATATTGGAAGACTGCTCTGTCTCTCTCATCAAGCTTTTAATCTCCTATAGGGAAGAGAGATTGGAGGTCTTGGGGAGAGAGATAGCCCAGGTTCAGACGATTATTAAGCCATTCGAAGGCAAGGAAGAATTCATTTTATTAGACGAACTAGTACATAAAAGAGTAGTTTCATTTGAGAAAGAAATTATAGAGAGAAAAACAAACAAACTCAAACGAGATAAGGATGACTATGCTAATAACAGAGTTAGAAATTGGAAAAGAAATAAAGATTTTAATAAACACCATAGATATGGTCGTTCCCATTCTGGTTATAGAGAAGAAAATAAAGGGAACAAACACTATAAGAAACCAATTTCCAATGAAAAAGAGAAAAATGAAATTATCACACTGATAAAAGAAGCACGGTTGGATAAGAAAGATACACGTGATAGATCTTGCCCCCCACCCGAAACGCCCACCGCAAACTGCTCTACCTCCAATCAATATTCTGTGTTAAGAGTTGATTGTGAAGACAATTCAGACATCCAAGAGCAGGGTGCGGTGGGGGGGGGGGGGCAAGATCCAAAACATCTCATAAGGGATCCAATAGTAACACAGGTAATACAATTTCACCCAGTAAGACACATAAAACTGCCTCTTTTTTAGAACAAAGAGAAAGGGAGAAGAAATACCCACTTTGGGAGAAACAAGCCCAACCACTACCCCGAAGAAAACGAGATTCAGGGGAGTCAGAGGAGGAGCAAAAAAGCAAGGACAGAAGAAAATGAAGTTGATGGAGGCTGCACCTACCAATTATGGTATTTATGGTATTTATGGTATAATCCATAATCCATCTTCAGAAACTGACCCTGTGAGTAATACAATTTATAGGCCATCACCATTTGCCCCCAAATCGGTTTACTTCCCCTATCAATCAAAGGGAAAGTTTATCGATACCTTTCATACACTGGTTCTTGGGGACCTTGAGAAGTTGTGCCTAAACAATCAGGATCTTAAACATAACAATTTAACAAAAGACGAGACTACAACCATGTTGGATATAAAAAACAATTTTGATCTTATAGTCCGCCAGGCAGACAAGGGTGGTGCCATTGTTCTACAGGATCGCGTTGATTATATATGCGAAGCCCATCGCCTTTTACATGATTCTGTATCTTATACCATACTAGATGAGGACCCAGTTATGGGTTACCAGTTGGAATTTCAGAATCTCCTCCAGGAAGCACTTAATAAAGGGATTATCACTAATTTAGAGAAAAAATTTTTATTCACAAAACACCCTAGGACACCAATATTCTATCACCTGCCAAAATTGCACAAAGATAAAGTTAATCCACCAGGGAGGCCTATAATATCTGGGGTGGGATCGATGACGTCAAACTTGTCCCAATACATTGACTATTATTTACAACCGTATGTCACAAATTTAAAATCATATATTAGGGACACGTTGCACGTCATCGATTCCACCTCAAATATTGTTTGGAAGGATACCTTTCACTGGATTACATGCGATGTATCTTCACTTTACACTTGTATTGACCACACCAAAGGTATCCAGGCTATTAAACACTTTTTTGAATTAGACACTAATCTTCACCCTTCACAAAAAACTTTTCTTTTGGCATGCATTCAATTTATTCTAAGTCACAATTATTTTTTATTTGAAGACACTTATTATTTACAAATCTGTGGAACGGCTATGGGTACCAGATTTGCCCCCAGCTATGCTAATCTCTACATGGGTCTGTGGGAGAGAACCCATGTTTGGGAGAATGCTAGTCTGAGGGGTGGTCTGGTATACTATGGCCGTTTCATAGATGATATTATTTTTATTTGGGATGGTGATAGGGTCACCCTGGAGGAGATTCTGTCATCTTTCAACAAAAATGAGATGGGCCTTAAATTTACACATACTGTACACTCTAGCACCATTGTCTTTCTGGATTTAGAACTATTCATTGGCACAGAAAATCAGATTCAAACAAGAACTCACTTTAAATCAGTGTCAGCCAATAGCTATTTACACTATGGTAGTAACCATTACAAAAAATGGCTAGACAACGTGCCCAAGAGCCAGTTCTATAGAATTAGGCGCAACTGCTCGGAGGACTCCGATTTTGCATCACAGGGGAAGGATCTATCAAAGAAGTTTTTGGAAAAGGGTTATGATGCCTCTGTTGTTAATAAAGCTTTTCAGGATGCAGGTCTTATTAAAAGAGAAATACTTTTGGAAAAATCTAAAAATAAATCTGAATCAATGTGTATAAGCAGAAAAAAGGAATATAAATCAAATAATGCACCAAAATTTATTACACAATTTAATCAATCTGCTCACCAAATTAGAAATATCTTAAATTGTCATTGGAAAATCATACGCAACGATCCTGTTATTGGTCATCTAGTACCAGAATATGCTCCAACTGTATTCAGAAAGGCGAGGAGTATCAAAACAATACTGGCACCAAGCAAACTCAAAACCAAGAAGATTACTAATGAGAATATGGCTCTTAGGAAGGGAAATGTTAGCTGTGGAAGAGGTCGGTGTTTAACCTGTAAACATTTGACAAAATCCAACAAATTTACATCACATTCAAATGGTACCTCATACGAAATAATAGATCATATAAATTGTTTAACAGAATATGTTGTGTACCTTATTTCATGTGAATGTGGCACACAATATATAGGCCGTACATCTAGAGCCCTTAGTACACGGTTCTTAGAGCACCGGTGGAACATTATCAATGGGTGCCAAACACACAGCCTCTCCCGTCACTTTTGTACTAGTCACAACAAAGATCCCAAATCTCTCTCTGTCATGGGTATTGAGTTCATCCCCCCCTCGTATATGGGAGGTGATCGCTTTCAGAAGCTATGTACCCGAGAAACATATTGGATGTATATATTGGACACTACCTATCCCAAGGGACACAATGACCACATTGACATTAGTACCATAGTTTGAACACCTTCAATGGGTGTTCTCCAGAGGTCTGGTTTGAATGCATAGCATTCCCTCTGGGCTATGGTCTTCTGTCTGGTCATTGTGGTCCCACTTATTCATCCAAGGGGTTAGTCAGCTTTCGTGTCTGTTACGATTCATCTCCACAAATGGTCAATATTACAATTCGGTTTATTTTTATTTTTATATTTATTTTTATTTTTATATTTATTTTTATTTTTATTTTTATTTTTATTTTTATTTAAACTCAATTCTATTAACAATATCCCCTCCTCATTCAATGTTATCATTATTTTTAGTTGTATTTATTATTCACATCATCACATATTATATATCATGTATTTTTTAATATTATTCACATTCATGCATACAATACATAGTTCATTCTTACATTCACTAGAACACAGCATTCATAATACACTTATACACTTTTAAATTAATTCAAGCCACCATTGCTTTCGTTTTATCTGTCCTTGCCTTTGGATCCATCTTTTTTGCTTCCTCTGACTCCCTACTGATATCCCAACAATGGGTTAACATCCTGGGAATATACCAGGTAATTGTTTGTTGTTCTATTGGGTGTCATTGGTTTAAATGAGAATGAAAATGTTTATTGTCAATTTATACAGCCGTTCATTTATTATGATCCATTCAATCGTGATCTCCTTATTTGAGATGTCACTAGCTTCTATATGCAACAGATCTAACCTTATCAAACATATCATTTGTTTTATATATTTTATGTTATTAATAGTTTATTTTGATTATACTTTCTAGAATGCCTTAATGCAATCTTCACATCTAATTATCATGTACCTTATAGTGCTGTTTGTTTACCTATTTAGCCTGCCATTTTTCCACTTACCAATTGTATTTACATCATTAGTGACATCTAACACACTTATAACACTGGTTATGTTATTTCAAATTGTAGTGGATATATCAATCCTTGGACATCGATGGGGTCCTCAGAATACTTAGAATTTGCTTATATTTGTTTTAGCTGTACATATGTATATGTGTAAATTGATTTAACCAATTGCTTCAAATCATTAATTCGTTATTGGCCATTTGCTGTTTACCTCCCTATAAATATCAAAGACATATGCTTGAGGGGTATTCCCTGAAGAAGTCGCCATTTGATGACGAAACGCGTAGGGCGTGGCTAGAATCCGGCCGCCATTTGCCCACAAACATTGATGCAGATTGATTTAGAACTTTTGGCTCCTGTGTGCAGCTGCTCTCCCGGCCTGCTACCTCATCTTTATTACATCTGAGGTGCCTGTTTCCCGGAGGGACTTATGGTGTGGAGCATTGAAGGTGAAAGATCCCTCTTCCGGTTCCGGTTCACGAAGGAGATCCACGTGACGACGCCACTGACTGCGGACGGTTGCTGGTGATTGAGCTGCAAGGCACATGAGAGCCTATCTCATAAATGCTTTTATTTGCTGTATCCTTGTGAGTGGCCATTTGTCAGATTTTATGTTCATTCAATACATTTTAATTGTGGTAATGCACTAGGTGTGCGCCTGTTTCTTTTTTGTTCTTTTTTCTATATATATATATATATATATATATATATATATATATATATATATATATATATATATATATATATTTATTTATATATTATTATATTATTATATTATATACACACACACATTCCCAGTAAGAAAGAGATTATATATATATATATAAAATAACAAATGCCCCAAGCCCCCCAATCCATATAACAAATGCCCCAAGCCCCCCAATCCATATAACAAATGCCCCAAGCCCTCCGATCCATATAACAAATACCCCAAGCCCCCCAATCCATATAACAAATACCCCAAGCCCCCAATCCATATAACAAATACCCCAAGCCCCCCAATCCATATAACAAATACCCCAAGACCCCCAATCCATATAACAAATACCCCAAGCCCCCCAATCCATATAACAAATACCCCAAGCCCCCCAATCCATATAACAAATACCCCAATCCATATAACAAATGCCCCAAGCCCCCCAATCCATATAACAAATACCCCAAGCCCCCCAATCCATATATAAAAAATACACCCAGCCTTCTAATCCATATAACAAATACCCCCAGCCCCCCAATCCATATAACAAATACCCCAAGCCCCCAATCCATATAACAAATACCCCAAGCCCCCCAATCCATATATAAAAAATACACCCAGCCTTCTAATCCATATAACAAATACCCCAAGCCCCCCAATCCATGTAACAAATACCCCAAGACCCCCAATCCATATAACAAATACCCCAAGCCCCCCAATCCATATAACAAATACCCCAAGCCCCCCAATCCATATAACAAATACCCCATGCCCCCCAATCCATATAACAAATACCCCCAGCCCCCAATCCATATAACAAATACCCGAAGCCCCCCAATCCATATAACAAATACCCCAAGCCCCCCAATCCATATAACAAATACCCCAAGCCCCCCAATCCATATAACAAATACCCCAATCCATATAACAACAGCAGTTGCCGCCGGCCCCCCTGCACCTGTCACCCAATGCTGCTCCCGCGCGCTCCGGGCCTCCCTCTCATGCCGGAGCACCGGAAACCTTAACCCACCCTACTTCCGGTGCTGCCAACAGTGAGACCAGGCACCGCAGAGGTTTTTTTTTTTAAATTAACTGGCGCCCAGCTGTGCAGGGGGCCCACCCAGGCCCCCCTGACCCACGGGGCCCGGGACGCCAGTGCCCTTTGTCCCCCGCTGTTGGTGGCCCTAGTTACAGCAGACTCCTGTCCTGTTCCAACAGTACAGGGGTGGCAGCGGACCCCAGGAGTTGGGCAGACATAGAGAAAAGCACACCAGGCCCTGGGTCAGTTCCTTCCCTGGGGTAATGCGAAGTCACCCCGCAGGAGTGAGGCAGTGCAAGTTGGTGTCAAATAGTAGCTTTAAGGAGGGTTACTCCATCCTATCTGACGAGTTCCCAGAGTTATCATGTACCGCAGGCCACCAAAGGCAAAATTTGGTCAAGGAACTATGTGTAAGGATTCTGCTCGATACGTGCCAGGTTTTTCCGTGGTTCGGGTTTTCCAAGTTACCTGCCCTTTCTGCTCACTTTGGCCATTTTTGGTACTGGCAGCCTGCTATATAAGGCTGCAGTTCCTGGTGGGAGTCACCGAGAAAGGTTCTTACGTTTGCAGTTCCTGTTGTATACTCTGTCACACCTTACGCTTTTGTCTGTTTGGATTCCCCTGTTGCTGACCCCGGACTGTGACCCCGACCTCACTGCTTTCTGCCTGCCCTGATCTCTGCCTGTTTACTGGATTTTGTACAGTACCACTGCCATCAGCCCTGACATCTGCCTGCTTACCGACTTTGGAAACTCTAACAGGACTCTGTCTCAGGGCTCTGGTCAGTTATTCTGCATCCATACCTCAGCCCTGCGAGTCCGCTTCCTGATTGGAGACGAGCACTGTCACATTTTGCTCGGCCTAACATGGACCCTGTTGAGGTAGCGCGAGTCGTATCTCTCCAAAGGAAACTGCTCGGGTATCATAAGACACCTCGCCCAGCAAAACCAACAGGTGGAACTCATTTGTAGCCGACTTCAGGACATTATCATTCAACTGGATACACTCCAGGTGGGCTCTACCCCTGCACCGCCATTGCTGGCAGCGTCTTGACGGTTTCACTCTCCTAGGGACCAAGATAGAGGAATATTCTCTGAGCATTTCTTCTATTCCTTCTCCATCACAATCTTCACGATTACTCTTGCCGGTTTCACCCTCCTGGGGACCAGCCTCCATCTTCACTCAGGCTTTTGTAGATTCAGGAGCCGCAGGGAATTTCATTGACCACACATTTGCGGAACTCCACTCCCTTCCTCTCCATACTAGGGAGATTCAGTTAGTAGTAGTGGCCATTAATGGAAGGCCTCTGACCATCATACTCGAGACTAATACTTCGCTAGTTATGGTTGGGGCACTTCACAAGGACACTTTCATTTGATGTTATTTCCTATCCCTCGACTCCAGTGGTCCTAGGATTTCCCTGGTTGCAGCACCACAACCCTAAGATTGATTGGGTGACCAATCAAGTGACAGCCTGGGGACAACTTTGCAATGGATCTTGTCTTCTGGTGTCTCGCACCATCTCCGTGGTTGGGCTTCCTACTGAGACTTCCTCGTTATGCCTTCCAGCTTCTTACCAGGAGTATGCCGATGTATTTAATAAAAAAACAGGCAGAGGAGTTACCGCCACACCGGGGATCATCCCTCCTCGAGGCCGCACTTCCCCTTTTCGGAACATGAAACCAAAGCTATGCGGGAATATATTTTGGAGAACCTTCAGCGTGGGTTTATTTGCAAATCAAGTTCTCCCGCTAGTGCGGGTTTCTTCTTTGTTTCAAAAAAAGATGGTTCTCTCAAGCCATGTATCGATTACAGAGGCCTAAAATCACAGTAAAAAAATCGGTATCCTCTACCCCTCATTCCTGAACTGTTCAACCGCTTACGGAAGGCTACGATCTTCACCAAACTGGATCTTCAATGAGCTTACAATTTAATTTGGATAAGAGAGGGTGATGAGTGGAAGACAGCCTGTAATGCCTGTGAAGGTAACTACGAGTATCTAATCATGCCATTCGGCTTATGCAATGCACCAGCCGTATTTCAACATTTCATCAATGAGATTTTCAGGGATCTACTTGACCAATTTCCATCGGTGAATCTGGATGATATCTTTATTTTTTTCCAGTTCTTTATTCGAACATTGGGGCACAGGTTAGACTGGTCCTCCAAAGACTTCAGGACACTCCCTCTTTGTCAAGTTAGAGAAATGTCAGTTCAAACAGAAGAAGATTTCCTCCCTTGGGTATTTCATCTCTTCCCTTGGGTTTGAGATGGATCGTGCGTAAGTATCAGAAGTGCTGGATTGGCCTTTACCAGCAAGCCTCAAACCAACTCAACGATTTCTTGGGTTTGCCAACTACAACCGACGTTTTATCAGAAACTTCTCCAAGGTGGATGCACCCATTACGGCTCTTACTAAGAAAGGGGCAAACTCTAAGATATGACCCTCTGAGGCTCTTCTAGCTTTCGTGAAGCACAAGTCTGCTTTTTTGTCCGCACCTGTGCTGATCAATCCAGATCCTATGAAACCCCTCGTGCTTGAAGTGGACGCATCTGATCTGGCAGCCGGTGCTGTTCTTTGTTCAATGAAAGATTTTCATAGAAAAATTCACCCCTGTGCCTTCTTTAAAAAAAAAAAAATTCTGCTGCAGAAAGAAATTATGAAGAATGGAGATATTTACTTGAGGGGCAACTTCTCCGATCACAATCCTTACAGATCACAAGAACCTCGAATACAATGAAGGAGCAAGGAGACTCGGGACCCGTCAGGCGAGGTGGGCTCTCTTTTTCACTCGATTCAACTTTGTGATCTCTTAACGTCCTGGATCCAAGAACATCATGGCAGGTGTGCTATCCAGACAATTCTCTCCAGATGGTTCCGAGGAGATAGGCCAGGGGCCCGTTAGTCCACCTGCATAGATCATCTCTGCCATATCATCTTCACTTCTGCAACAAATTTCACAGGCTCAGGCAGAGGATCTAAGGTCAACGTCCACAAGTTCATCTAAACTATATGACCCCCCCCCCCCAATTTCAGTCAGGTGTTGCAATGGGGTCATAACTCCAAGACGGCTGGTCACCCAGGAGTCAGGAAGACGTGATTTCCTTGAATGGATCTATTGGTGGCCAGAGATCTGCAAAGACGTGAAGGAGTTTTTGGCATCCTGCGTTGTATGCGCCCAGACTAAAGTGCCAGGGGCATTCCCTGTGGATTGCTCCAGCCCTTGCCAGTTCCCTCCCTCCTTTGGACCTACCTTTCCATGGATTTTATTGTGGAGCTGCCTCCCTCTAGGGGCATGACTACCATACTGGTAGTAGTTGATCAATTCACACAACAAGACCATTTTGTTCCTCTCAGGAAACTACCCATGGCCTCAGCTGATGAAGAAACGCTTGCGTTTCGAAACACGATGGAAAACTTCTAAGACTTTAGTGAGCTGACTCTATCACATCCGTGCAGTAACCCTCTGAAGTAGCTATTACTGTGAGATCGTAGTGTTGGACCGCGCGACTGTGGATGTAATCCGAGGTGGACGGAGTTGCGGCAGCATACAGTACAGCCCGGAACTTTCGCAGTGGAACAAACTTTGTGCTACTATCCTCCTTTATGAAGGACTAAGAGCGTTATTGCCTACTTGGGACTTACCCACCATTTACCCTTATGGCGCCACTGGTGACTGAGCCACAGATCGATCAGGCTGGAACGCCCTGTGGCAGATGTGGAACCCCCTATGTGGAGACCCCATGATATACCAGATGGCATCTGAGTAGAGATGAGTCGGCTGGTTGGTGTTTGGCTAATTTGTCCCTTGAAATGCTTCATTTAATTCATCCTTGATGTACGCAGTTTACTTACCGTTTATTGTGCCTCACCTTATATATTTTTAATACACTATGAGCGTTGTTCGCTGTTTTTTTTGTGTTTTTTCTGTATAAGGTGAACGGTGGGGTCGCTTGGTGAAGGTACGATGAGAGTTTAAGGGAGCACATAGCAGTTAGATTAGACCAGCCCTTGTTTGGAGATAGCTATTTACAATCATTAGAGCAAATCAGGTAATGGAATGACATAACTCCTTTTTAATCACCTTCTACGCACATACTACACATATAGAACAGCTTCAGAGGCCTAATTCATTCCTCTTCTACTTTATTTGCAAATCCATACACCTTCTGTTAAGTGTGCTGCAGAGTGGTGACAAGTAGGGATATGAGCACATTAACATGAGGATTTACGAGCTGTTCACTTTGCAGATTCCACAATCCGTTGATGGATTTTTAAGAAGCCGCCAATGAGTTGCTGAATCCGCGGATTGGATTCTACAAATCTGTCAACAGATTGTATCCAATGGTGGTTTTTAGTCTCATAATCCCAACACAAAAAACACCATCAGGATTTATTGATTATTTTTAAAATCAGGGTAAGGGAAAGAAAATGTTTTTGTGGAGATCAACATGAATTACATATTATACACTTCAATCCAGTCTAAAGTGATATTATTTGATGTTTGGATTTGTTACTTTGCCATGTGTATTTAATAACACTGTATACAGTAGCTGTAAAATATATTAGCCCTAATTTTCACTCACTGTAACATGTATACCCATAGATCCTCACAATCTTTTCCTAGCATTGACAAAAAAAAAGGCAAAGATTAATTCTCAAACCTACATCATCTACCCCATTTCATGCATTTTAACTCCTTTCTTTTCAGCAGGGTCTCTGCAGCAAATGCAAACACCACATCCATTGAAAAGAATTTCCAAGAATTTAAGTTACAATTTAACAAATCGTTAACCTTGAGTTCTGCTGTAAATGTACAACTATTGCCCTTATTGCAGTTTTCATTAAACGTAAGAAAGGGGGCACATTGTGGATTGTTAGTAAAGCTTCAATCATTGCTTTGTTCTTATGAAGTGTTTCATAATGAACATTTGTCTTGACTGCACTCTGAAGTGAGAAATATTCAGGATCGTAGCAGATATCCAAATCTTCAGAGAGATCTAGAAATGTAATCAGCTTTCCCAGAAGGAAATGTAACCTAATTCATCTGATGCATATGGGAAATTTCTCCAATAGCTTTCCAGTTGGCATAAAATGAGAAATATCTCTCACTGGAGCATTACTGTATGTTGCAGCGCACAGCATTATTATCCTAATTTAGAGGTGAGAACCCATTTATGTTTCATAGGGGAGTTCCTGGACTCAATGGAAGAAGTGTCAGAAAATGAGGAAAAATGATAGCCAGAAATGCCATTATTACCTGAAAAAAGACTTTGTGTGCAGTATCCTTATTCATACATAGTAGAAGTTTAGCTGTTAGGTTGTGCACACGTTAAGCTATTGCTTTGTGATTTTAGGTGTTCTTCTTGCAGTGTAAAGTTTTGAATGTAATGTATATACTTCAAAGGGTCCAAAGATTAGAGGTGAGCGAATTGTTTAGGCGAATTTGGATCCGCAGTGGATCAGCCGGTTCCTTTGATCTGTGGGAATCTCAAAAAGGGAGTTTCGCATATTGCGGATTTTTAATTATTATTGCCAATACACTTTGCAGATTCCACAATCCATTGATGGATTTTTAAGAAGCCACCAATGAGTTGCTGAATCCGCGGATTGGATTCTACAAATCTGTCAACAGGTTGTATCCAATGGCGGGTTTTAGTCTCATAATCCCAACACAAAAAACACCATCATGATTTATTGATTATCTTTAAAATCAGGGTAAGGGGAAGGAAATGTTTTTGTGGAGATCAACATGAATTAAATATTATACACTTCAATACAGTCTAATACCTTATGACAATATTGATTGGGAACTAAAGCATTTTTTATAACATTATATGTATCTAAAAGTTCTTACCTTTGTTGTGATTTATACTCATTATTGACTTACATGTATTTATTTTATGTACATGTTTTCATATATCTGTTTGATAATTTGTTTTCCAGATTTGTTTGTTTAAATATCTTATTATTATGTTTCATTGATAATTATTATATTTGTTTAAACTGTTTATATAGTTGTATTATATATCCTTATCATTTATTGCTTTGAATTCATGCTTTAAAATATGTCACCATATCATGATATTGCTTTGAATTCATGCTTTAAAATATGTCACCATATCATGATATGAGTTCATGTGTAGCTACATTGGCGGATTAATATCTCTACCAATATACATATCCCTATATTATAATCTATCATACATATATTATTATACATACTTACCTTATTTTTTTCATATACTTATTAGGATTGATTGTTTATTATTATTTTTTTGATATGATTTTGTTATCTCATCTGGTGACTATTAGATCATACACTATGTGTTAGATCAGGGTTTTTTAATACATTTTTTTGGTTTTAGATCACACAATTTTTTATTCACACTTAAGACTATTGCCCATCAATTTAAGGTTTTCTTTTTTATTTTTATTTTTATATACATTATACACATAAATACTTACTTCATATTATTCATCATTTTTTTATTATTTTTTATTATCACACTCATTATACATACACATACATTGTTTTTTATTCATCACCTAACAGGTTAAACTTACACTTACATCATTCTCCATTAATTAAGGGGCTGATGATTTATATTTATCATGTTTTATAAACATACATATTTTTTACACATTAAGACACATTATTGTTTGATCTAGTATTCTTTATTTATTTATGATTCTTTTGGACACTGTATTGTTTTTGTTCCTGTATGGACATTAGTCTTTTGCTTGTCTTTTAAATATATGTTTACATGTTTATTGTAATAGATTGGTTCACCTCACCGGATTGGTGTCATGCTCAGAGGTGAAGGCGCTCCTTTAACTTGCATGAGGATACAGCTGATTGCATATCTTGTTAACTTTTACCTAATTGTGGGCGTATACTTACCTCTGACCATTATATAATCTGATGTGAGTAGAACAATTAGTACTCTTTGATAAAGCGCCTCCACAGCGGGAAACGCGTCAGAGTTTTAAACGTTAGTGTGTTTGTCCCCTTTTTGGCTTATATGCCTAATAAATAAATAATCATTTTGCAATTGGCCCTTTTTTCATTTTATTAGCAGTGCTCTACTTTTTTCCTCCCTGTTCCTAATACCTTATGACAATCTGATATATTGCAATGGCTCTTAATGAATGAATAATTACTACAGATCCTCACAAGAAGCTCACCCAGGTTATCACCATTTTTATCCTACTGCGGCACCAATTCTTGACCCACGACGCAATCCTCATCAGCCTGATGCACAGAAGTCCATGATCCTCTCTTGATTGCAGAGGAGGCCCGGGTGAGTAGACTTCCTTACTTTCTTTTCCTCTTTCTTCTCTCCTTTGTAATCCAAAGGGTCCCAAAGATGTTGATCCGACGGCTTCTTGGGCTCAAATGAGATGGGACAGGCCTTATATAAGGCATGTGATGTCACATTTAATTGAAAAATAGTACACCCCCAATCCGATAGGTTGGTGTACCATGTGACAGCTTCCATTTTTTAAAGGATCTGATGTCATTTTAAACCGAGGGAAGCCAGCCAATTAGGTGGCATATGCTTCCCTCCTTTAAGATGTCTCTTCAGCAAAAAAAAAATGGAAGCTATCACATGTTACACGACCAATCGGATTGGTAGATATACCATGTGATGCCTTTCCTTTGTTAGACTAATGTGACGTCATCAAAAAGGAAAGGAAGATAGTCAATCAGGTAGCATGCCTTGCTCCATTTTTGATTATGTCACATCACCCCAAAAAAGGAAAGGCATCACATGGTATATCTGCCAACATGCACTATTTTGTGACCTCTCTATTTTTCATATATGGGAATCCCTCACTTTGTTCCCCCCCCACCCCCCCACCCACTGATCTGGCTCTGACGGACGTTGTCACGAGTGTCTGAAGATATACACACGAGTTGGTTACTCTATACAACCGCACTGCCAATATCACTCACGGAACATGAGTGAGCTACGTACATATTTCTTTAATAATTTCCCTTACTGTTGAAAACGTTATTGCACTATATGTGTCCTTTTATTTTTACATAAACCTGGATATATTTGCGCTCCTGATATTCCTATCTTTCCAATATTCTCGGTCATATTAGCCCATACCACAATCCTGTGACTTTATTTTCCTGTTTTGTTTCCCATTGTAGCTGCTGAGCTGCAATGACTGAAGGAGTGATTGAAACTGAAAGGCAGCCATTTGGTGAACCCTGGGAAGCAGGATCTGTGTTGATCGATCATTGGAGATCGTATCAATCGGCAGGTTAGGTAATTAATTTTCAATAAAGGTGATCAAAAGCTGCATATATTTTATAAATGCCGCTTGGATTGCTTCTTTAAGAAGCACTGGCATTTACTAACACATGAGAAGAAATTAGGAGCACGGATATTAGAGTTATCAAGTTTTACTTAAACAAAAAAGTTAAATCTGGGTAATTTATTAAATACAAGTGATTTTAAAAGCAAATAAAAATAGAGATGGTTGTGTTCTCCCCCTTATGGGAATTTTAGCAGTGAACATTGTTTGCAATGTACTATACACATGATACAAAGTATGTTTTACATCCATTTACGGGCAAAAAAAACCATTTTATTAAACAGTTAACATACCGATGTGCTCTATTTCATGTATGTTGCACTTCTAGAACCTTGCGAGAATCCATTAGTAAACATACAGTAAGTCTGCCATAAGAAATATACATACAATTATAGGGACTGAATGAGAAAATGAAAACTCATTACCTTACTTATCACGGGATGTGTTTCCTATACGAACATGGTATTGATGTTGATCAGCCTGCCGAATCTCCAAAAAAGGAGGAAAAGAAGAATTAAACAACGACAACAAATACATTAGGGTATTGAAACCTGTATTAAAAACGGTATTATTCCAAAAATTCATGTTTCAGTCATCGGTTTCAATCCTTGATTAGTCAAGCCCAAAGTTCTCTGAGACTATAATAGTCCATTGTTTGTGTCTTTCCCCTTTTTGAATTCTGCAGTAGTACTGTACATTTATACTACTTCTTAAGTTCTTCTAAAATAGCTCTCTTCAAATTGTTGGGAATAGCCTTCTTACCCCTGGAGTCGTCAAAGTTCACGTTTTTACCACTGGACATACTGTAGCGATCAAAAGTCACATAGTATTGAAATATTAGCTGGGAAAATCGATTCGACTGCCCCTTACTGTGTGTAACATATCTTTGCAAAGTTTCCTCTGGTATTACTGGAAGCTGGAAGTCATCTATTGGTTCCCGACAGTTTGCCTCAGTGGTGTGCTTTGGAAATCGGACACAGGTAACTGCTCCTGGATGCCACTTTCCTGCTGGTCTGTCCCTGTATCACAGTGGCTCATAGACATAATTTCATCATCGCTGTCTCGGATGTTAGGTGTGTTCCTAACACCTGGGTATTACATGGAGGCACATGAGGGGAAGGTTTCCTCCAGATGTCTTGCTCTATCCTGCTGCTGTTTGCCCATAATTGAATAGAGACACGCAATATCTTTCACCATTCCAACCATGTCTCTCATCATTTGGTCCATCCTCTCCAAAAGAAGGTTATATTTTCCTTCCAGTCTCTGCTCCTGATGAGGTGTTAGGACCCAATCAATGGCAGGTCTGGTCACAGGTGTAAATGCATCTTGTACAATTGTGTTTAATTTAGGGGTTTAAAAAGGTTTTGGAAATACTTCCGTGTTATCGAGCCCTTGACAATGGTGGTAAATCTCCAAATGGAGTTGTAATATTTGTAATAAAGGTATTATATTTTACTTTTAATCTCTCTCTGATACCAACTTTCTTGTACTATTCATCTACATTATGAAGATCTTTGAAGTTTCATATTACAGCCATAGCTGTGACTAAAGGAAGATGTACTTCTGTCCATCGGCCACACTACCAAAAAAGGAGTTTGTCCAAGTGGGAGCGGTGTCGCTACATATCGTGAGTGCTTGCAGTTTTGTTTTTCCATTTTTGAGACGTTATGAACTCACCATTCCCTTCTCCAAGGACTGATCTTCCAGATGCACAGTTCGTATAAGATGTTTGAATGTGGGGGGTTAATGGCAGTGTGGTGTGGTGATGGTAAGGAGTTAATAGCAATGTTCAGGGGGATCCAATGGGGCATGGGTAAAGATGTGCAGGAGAGGAGTGAGTTGGCCTTGAGTAGGTCAGGTTCTGAGTAGGGGCAGGGAGATCTGATGGGTGAAAACAGGAGATATGTGCATTGCAGGAGGGACTGGAGGACATGTGCAGGGAGAGAGATTCGATGAGGTCCAGCAGCATCAGGAGGTATGTGCAGGAGAGTGACAGGCATTGGGGTGCAAGGAGTGATAGGGAATATGTCACGGGAGACCAGTCCTTTTAACACTTTTACCTACTGGGATCATTCACTAGGTACAAGAAGGTTGTCGAATAAAATGAGGTTAATTCTGGTGAGACCAGCAGACATGCAAGAGACAAGCTCAATGCTACATCCAATATGCCAAAAATACACAGTAAAATACTTATATATTCTCTTGAAAAAGGGTCATTTAGATTAACCCTTTGGCCAAAGCGTTGTATGCCTGTGAGCCACGACAAGGCAGACCCAGTTCACAGGCCCTAACACTATCAGATAAAATACTAATATACCTCTATTAGGATTAAAATTCTCATTTACCTCTATTAGGAGTGAGAAAGACCAACATTGGATCCATATCCAGTAAAATGAAAAGGACCTGCTGACTTGGGAAGTGAGTAGGGGTGGGATTAAAACCTGGGAGGGAGGGGCCACTAACCTCCAACAGCTGAGACAGCTGAAAATAATGTGTATTGTTTGAGACCAGCAGACATACAGATATTACACAAAATACAGAAAATACACTTACTGGGGGTCTGGGGGGAGACACTAGACTAACTAGGTGCAGGGCACCTGCTTCAGAAGGATAACCCTGTCCGCTCCTGGTCCAGAAACGTCACAGTACCTTCCTCCGGGAAGATACCAGGCTATATCCACCAACCAATAGAAGAAAAAAATGTGTGATGCTCTCAAGACAATTGTGTAGTTTGAAAAAAATATATATAATGAGTTGGAAGACAACCTGTTGATATGTATATGTCCTATTGGATCAGGTAATCAGCTATCCCACAAGGCAATGAGGTATGGATAGTTACCAGTTGATGATCCCTGGATATTGATTGAGGCAAAGCTGGAACGGACTCACTTGGGAAAGCAGATTCCACGATGAAAAGAAAGTCCTTGTACATATCCAGCACCTCCAGGTTGAATGTGCCTCCGTTGTAGAAATCTTCACAGACAGGGAGAGGGAAAAGAACGGAGCACTATCTCCAATGCTGTAAAAAACAGCCAATAAACCACAGGGTATGCGTTCCCAAAATAAAGCTATTTAATGGCTCAAAAATCAGTTACAAAGCACACCAACGCGTTTCAGACCTTAGTGGTCCTTTATCAAGGTGAATGATTCACCTTGATAAAGGACCACTAAGGTCTGAAACGCGTTGGTGTGCTTTGTAACTGATTTTTGAGCCATTAAATAGCTTTATTTTGGGAACGCATACCCTGTGGTTTATTGGCTGTTTTTTACAGCATTGGAGATAGTGCTCCGTTCTTTTCCCTCTCCCTGTCTATATCCACCAACCGCAAGCAAAGCAGAAAATGGAACTTGGCCGGAAAATGCAGGACTTAGTCTAACCTAGGATGGCTTCTCCGGCTAAAAACAAAGACGGTTGCTCTGCTATTTGCAACAGAGCAACTTTGAAAAGCCCGCCAACACCTCACCGACCTAAGCCTGAAAATCGTCTGGTTCTCTGATCGGCCTGTCCCCTTATATAGACCTCGGTGTTCTATGTCTAACATGGAGCAGGGGCTGGCGACCAATCAGAGAATGGATTGTACTTCAGCCAGCCAATCAGAGGGGGGGGGTCCTTGTTCGCTGGACCCAGTACTCCGCCCTTCCCCGCTCACCAAACTGTTCCAACACCTCTGGACGTCCCTTGTCCCCTTTGATCCACGACCTCTTTGCAGACATCCAGGCACCTATGTAGATGCCCGGACTGACTGTAAAGAGATTAAAACATACAGTATAAAACATATTACATTGTTTTATTAAACATCTAATACTGGGGACACCTTATACCTATGTGGGAAATGGGTCTGAGATACTTGGGTTCAAAAACCAGGATTCTGGGGGACACTGTGTAGCCCCGGTGTACTTCACCTCGCGTACCCGCTGATCCTACCTGCACGTCGGGGAGAATTACGGGACTACCAGTAATTTTGTCCCCCAAACTCCTACACAAAATTTAAACACATTTTGACCCAAATATCCCCCTTGAAACTCCCACTCCCGAAATCCCATGTTTATTGGATAAGGGGAACAGGTAAAACACATAACAGGGCAGGTTTTAGGTATACATTAGAGTGTTCCTTGCTTATGGTGCTACTTAGCTACCAGGGACCCAAGATTTTCAGGGATAACCAGTCGGACTTCACCTTTATTATGAAGACGGCTACCTCCTACGTCACAGAATGATGCAGGGGAAAATTACCTAGAGGTATATATTTGATTAATTTGACTGTAAATCATGTTTATTTTGTCTGACTAGTACTACTACTGTAATGATGTCTGGTGGCACGCCACTCTCCATGCAGCACACCACGCTCACAACCCCTCGACTGTTGTCCCTAGAAATTGTTTGCAACAATGCTATATTTACATAAGTGACAGTATGGTTGTACAATACTACGATCGTTAACTTGTTATCTACCCATGTCAGTGCCATTACACACTGCTTTGTTCTGTCTTAATCACAGGTGCAATTCCTTCCTTCATGTAGAGCCTCCATTCAAAATGTTCATACTTCTGGCAGAGTGAAATAAAGCCCCAAACTTGCACTAGTTTCTAACCATGGTTTCCTACTTTCCAAAGATAAATATCAAATTAAATAAGTGTAACGGGTATTCCACCCCACCCAATCACATATATAGTGTGGGTGAGTAGAACATGCAGTGTTACCGGTGTGGTGCATTACCTGTTGGCTCGCAGGAGGGCTGAGCTTCCGCCACGGGGAACCTGGGGCAATTATACTAGGGGTAACCACTTACTCAATAGGTGCAGCGCCTCCACCTGCGATGGCTCCCACCAGAGGGGGAAGTGAATCCTCGCAGGACAAACACAATGATCACATACACAATGGGGTATAATAACTAAGGACTTTACTAACATGTAATACGACACATCACATTCATAACATAACCTGTGTCCCTCTCAGGAGGAGACACTAACCATGACGTCTCGCAGGACGATTCCCCAACACTAGGTGATCCCACCCAGTGTCCAAAGAACCCCACCCAATGTCCCGCACTCTTGCAGAGAATCAATGGGTGACTGCGCAGTCACTATTAAGCTAAGGGCCCGGTGGTGCACTTAGAACTGTAGATACCTGCCGAGCACTCCAGTGCTCGGATCAGCAACGCTTCACAAAGGGTCAGACGCGTGATGAATCCGTCTGATCCTATCCTGGCGATATTCTCTGTGACCCCAATGTGGGTCCGAACTCCTTCACTGGAACCGCAGCATCCGCTGAGTCCCTCACTAACACAATAGCAACATGACACATACTACACTATAGGCGTCCCTATAACACAGCATCCTTAAGTGGCTTAAGGGTCAATCTCCTAGGGCCTTCGGGGTTGCCTATCTTGTACCCACCCTACTCATAATACGGGCCCTGGGCCATGGATCCCCGGACTGGTTACCGCTATGAACCCCCCCCAGTTGCCTCATACTACGCGCAACGCCGGCCTGGGCAATGGCTCCCCGGATTGGTTACCGCTATGAACCCCCCCCTCGCCTCGCTACTCGCAACACGGACCCTGGGCTATGGCTCCCCGGACTGGTTACCGCTATGAACCCCCCAGCTGTCTCGTGCCACTAATTCACAACAGGACCCTGGGCTATGGCTCCCCGGATTGGTTACCGCTATGAAACCCCCCCAGTTGTCCTTATCTTCCCTGCTGTTCCCCAGTGCCAACTAAAGTAAGTGACAGGTTCCCTATCCTGAGGGCTGTCCCTGGCAACACTCACACTACTGGGGACTCAGGGCTAACTAGGGCCTTAGTGCAGGGAGTCTCCGGCTCCTGCACCCTTCCTCCTTCCTCTGTCTGTCTCCTTGCCCTGCTTCTTCCTGACTGACTCGCAGCTCCAGCCCGCCAAATGTATCTATCTCCCTCCAGGGCAGTCCTGCAGCCCTATTGGCTCCTATCAGGCACCTGGTGCCTGCCTCGCTATGCCTCATGGGAATTGTAGTCCCGAGGCCCTTACAATAACATTGGGGCCGCGTGCGCTCCTCCCCTCTGCCTACACTAACCCCTAATGGCCGCCGCAACATCCCTCTCACTGTCCCTACTCTCGCGCGACTCCTGCGCATGCGCGAGTGGTGGAGTAATGGCGGCGCTCTCTTCGCCGGCCGCCGGGACCTTAGAGACGCGATCGCGGCCTTAGCAACGGCCCGATCGCGTCCCCGGCAACCGGCCCGCTCGTGGAGACAGCGCACCGCTCCCTGCAACGGCCCCCACCCTTGGGATGGCCGTCGGGTCTGCCGCTGGCCTCCGGCAGCACCCGGCATCTCTCCTGGCCACGGAGGCGCCCTAGGAGGGCGAAGGGGAAAACAGGTGACCTGGCTACATAAGTAATATAAATGAAATATCAAGTCACACTCACCAGCTATATAAATCAAACCCTCAATGCATGTAGTGCACAGCTTCTAGCCCAACGTTTCTGTACATGGCTAGGTAATCCAATAAGGAATGCATTCATTTATATTCATTTAATACATATTGGGAGAGTCAGGGTTCAAGTTAGTTGGGGGTATTCGCAACCATGCATTTTGAATATCTATTAGTTCTGACTTTGTAAACTAGAGATCTAATCCCTTCACTGCAAGTAATTCAGCAACACATTACTTTTTACTGCTGCTTTCTTTTGTCCCTCCGGCAGTGAAGAGGTTAAACACAAAAGACATCCCGATTTATTAGAACTCTGGAAAATGTTTGGAAAAATCTTTTAAGATAATAAATATTCACTATAGTCTTGTCTATATTTGGTCACAAAATATGTGGAAACATATTGAGCCGTCAACAGAAAATGCTCTGATTTTAATTATTTATAAACAGCCTCCAACATAATTTGCCAGATATTTCTGAGCTCCAGATTATTTAATATTTTTCCAAAAAATATTCCATGAGCAAATTATTTTATGTTAAAGATTTCCAGAGCAATATGTTGCAGGCTTTCTTGGCAGAGAAACAGAAAATTGTCAGAAGGGTTGAAACAGGATCACTTATTTATTGAAGAATATTTTCTTGCAGGGTTGATGATTTTGTTTTAGCCATAGTTTTATGTGCTTGGTATTGAATAATAAACAGCTATGCAAAAAAATAAATATATATATATATATATATATTTTTTTTTTTAAATGACTACATTGCTGTGCAAAGTGTCAACTGTAATAACAACAGATAAAAATGCTCCCTGCTAGAAAGTATAACAATGATTGCGTTCCAGAACGCTAAAAAATATAGAAACATTGATCAAAATGTGCTGCCTATTGTTAAATCAGAACGTTTTATCTGCTTGATTGTAGATAAACTACATTTGACGCTAAAAAGTTTGCTGGGGGACATAAATTTGCTCTGCTTATTTAAAGCTCTTCAGAAAAATGTTAATTGTCCTTTCATTAAAATGCGCAATGTGAAAAATGTTGCCAACAGGTAAAGATCTTAAGACTACTTCTTTGTCATCATTTTCAGAAAAAGAGTGATTTATTTTCACGTGCGTGTTTAAATCTGTTAGCATGAAAATTCATCTTCCACTCAATTAGTCTCACTGTAATCGCTGAAACGTAGTCAGACGATGTATTTTAACCTACTGAAAAGTGCTACGTCTGCTTTCCAATTGCTCTTCTTTTCACAGGTCTTTAAATTGTACCTGCATTGCGATGAGAAAAAGCTTATGTTATATTTCTCCAGTGACAAATGCAAATTTTTCAAGAAAATCTGATTTTTACAGGAGCCGAGAGTATACAGTGCGTTAGCTTTCTATCGGGTCTGTGGGCCGCCCCCATTCATTATGTGTAACGGAGAAGTGTGCAAGTTGTGAGGTTGCGTTACAGTGTTTAGTACATATCAGGTGATGATTAATGTCATCTGGCCGTGGTGTTGAAATGTTTTTGTTTTCTTTTTAGCCCCACTCTTTCTACGTCAAAGTAAGTTACTGTGGGAAAATTATAAAGGAGGGGTGCACTGTACATGTACGTTTCTAACATGGGTAAGATTATCCGGATAGAACAGCGATATCTTGGATTTATATAGCATCTTTTTATTCTCTAGTGCTTTAAATTAGAGATGGGCGACTCGCCCCAAATCCATTTCCTGGATTTTCTAGCATTTCTCCCCCCTCTCCCCCCCCCCAAAAAAAAAATCCACTTCGGAGTGGAAAATCCTCCGCATACGGATTTGGTCGGTTTTAATCCGCACGGATTCATCAAAAAACGCCATTGGATACAACCCGTTGACGGACTTGTTGAATCCGATTCAGCAATCCTTTGGCGGGTTCCTAAAAATGTAAGTGTATTAGTAATAATAATTTTAAAAATCCGCGAAACGTGAATTGCCCTTTTTGAGATTGATCCACTGAAATCCATGGTCCAAAGGAACAGGCCGATCCGCTGCGGATCCAAATCTGCCCCCCCAAAAAATCACCCATCTCTACATTTAATGTTATACTTCAGGGCCTTCTTTATAGCCACCTCTAGGTAAAATTCTGGAGGCACATTTCTGGTGTCATGGTCTGCAATGAAGATGTCAAAAGCGGAGACATTAAAAATAACCACAAAAGAAAATGTGTTTGTCACTAGTCTAACTAATCTCAGGCAAAATAAGATAAGTGATTTGCCATAAATGTAGGGACCTATTTACTAAACTGCAAGAACAGAATTATCCATGCAGAAATATCCCTACAAAAAACATCTCATTTGCATGTACATTTTGCGTCAAATATGTTCTATTTAAAGCAATGCGTGTAATTCTGGAGTTTAATGAATGCATGGAAATGCTATTCAGGCAGTTTAACATATAGGGCCCATTGATTGAGCATCAGTGAATAGGACTGGAGCCAAACTCAGAAACGTGCGCAGTAACGCCTTATCTTCTATGCTATACCTAATCCATCATTCTGGAGATCAAAAAAGCCCAAGCTGAACATAAAATAAATAACAAAAAATGTGTGTGTGCTGAGCACGCGCATTATAGGTGAAACTTCTTTGTGTGTTGTCACTCTCAAAAGTGTTTTTCATTCAAAGCAAATCATTCAAATAAAAGTACAATTTCATTACAGTAACTATATTACAGGCATACCGCGGTTTAAGTACACTCACTTTAAGTACACTCGCGAGTAAGTACATCTCGCTCAATAGGCAAATGGCAGCTCGCGCATGCGCCTGTCAGCACGTCCTGAACAGCAATACCGGCTCCCTACCTGTACCGAAGCTGTGCGCAAGCGGGGAGACTATAGAGCCTGTTACAAATGCATTATTTACATCAGTTATGCACGTATATGACGATTGCAGAACAGTACATGCATCTATAAGTGTTAAAAAGGTGGTGCTTCACTTTAAGTAAATTTTCGCTTTACATACATGCTCCGGTCCCATTGTGTACGTTAATGCGGGGTATGCCTGTATATGAATGTGTGTGTGTGTATATAAAGAAAGCTGAAATAGCTACACATGACATTACAGCCAATCAGTGCAAAGGTTCAGAGATTTGTGGACCTAGGAAATACAGAGGAGCATGAGGATATCAAAGCTAGAGAGACCCTGGTGAGAGCAGCCCCTGTCTCAGAGAGCTACAATGACTGGTAACCAATTGCGTCCATAGTCAACTCTATCCTGTCTGCAGGCCATATCCCTAAGACCTGGAAAACTGCCAGAGTTGTCCCAATCTTCAAAAGTGGGGACAAAAACACTGTCTCAAACTACAGGCCAATCTCACTTCTCCCAATTCTATCTAAAGTTATGGAAAAATGTATCCACTCCCAATTAAGCGATTTCTACACCAAGACAAATTTCGCTAGCCAATTCCAGTCTGGGTTTCGTCCCAAACACTCCACCGTAACAACCCTGCTAAAAGTTTGCAATGAAATCCAGTGTGGAATGGAACGGGGACAACTCACTGGTGCTGTATTCCTAGATTTTGCAAAGGCTTTTGACACAGTTGATCATGTTATCCTGCTTAACAAACTCCAGAGCTCTGGAATAGGGAAACATGCTTTAAACTGGTTTCAGTCCTACCTATCAGGAAGATCCCAACATGTGTCCATCTCAGGCTCTAACTCCAACCCCCTGGATATCACCTGTGGTGTCCCGCAAGGCTCTGTTCTGGGGCCCCTACTCTTCTCAGTGTTCATTAATGATCTTCCCACAGTTTGTAAGGAAGCCTCAATACACATGTATGCAGATGACACAATCCTATATGCACACAACCATAGCCTCTCTGACCTTCAACACATACTTCAGTCTGACTTTTGAGACTCGAAAACTGGATTTCCCAAAACAAACTGTTTTTAACACTGACAAGACTGTAACAATGGTATTTGGGACCAAGACTAAATTTGTAAAGCTTCCAGTGACTGAGCTCCTGATTAGAACCAACGCTAACACCACCCTAACACCTGTCACTAGTTTTAAATACCTGGGCTTATGGTTTGACTCCCACTTAACATTCGGGATGCACATTGATACCCTGACAACCAAGACCTATGCCAAACTAGGGGTACTTTACAGGAACAAATCCTCCCTAAGTCTCCTGGTCAGAAAGCGTATTGCACAGCAGATGCTAATGCCAATTATTGACTATGGAGACATAGTATATGGCTCGGCTCCTCAAACCCACCTTAGCAAACTTGACACCCTCTACAATTCAATTTGTCGTTTTGTTCTCCAATGCAACCACAACACACATCACTGCGAAATGCTCAAAGAACCAGATTGGTCATCACTAGAGTCTAGGCGCAAAGTTCACCTTTCCTGTCTCACTCTCAAATACTTTCTGGGCAAGCTACCCAGCTACCTGAACAAGCTCCTCACCCCTACCACATGCAGCACCTATCACCTGAGATCAGACTCCAAAAGACTATTCATGGTCCGAAGGCTCAACAAAGTATCCGGACGTTCCTCCTTCTCCTTCCGTGCACCCCAAAACTGGAACAACCTACCAGAGACTCTCATATCCACCACCAGCTTAAATTCTTTCAAATCTAAGGCTGTCTCACACTTTAATCTGGTCTGTAACTGTTTCATACGCTCATAATATATATTTTCTTTAACTGTGCACGCAATGTCTTGTATATAATGTATACCTTGTTCATTTATGTAACTGTACTTGTAACCATGTATTATTTATTTTACTCTGTGCCCAGGACATACTTGAAAACGAGAGGTAACTCTCAATGTATTACTTCCTGGTAAAATATTTTATAAATAAATAAATAAATAACTAAGCCCTCAGGACGACAACTCAGCTAAGCTGGGTTACTAGGTAACAGACAGGCTCCCCGAGTGGATTGAAAGTGGATTAGCAGACTACTAGACCAAGGGAGTTGTGAGTAAACAGAGAGGGGAACCTCATACAGAAAAGGGTACCAAAATCTTTGTGAAGAGACAGGCCTGCTACAGTTAACACTGATTATAAGAGCTCCAACGTTGTGTGGCACCTACATATGGACCCCTTATTACACTGCACAGGTCCTTACAAGTATTGTGACTGGATGTATACGATTCTCCCATAGAGGATAACATTTATGTTTAGAAACTGTAGTGCCGACGGTTATTCTAACACAAACCAGTGGCAATCGCCAAAAAGACCCAGGTACATGCTGGGTCGTGTTTAAGGCAAGTTTAAGGCATTTCTGCATTGACTAATGGCCCATCAGATTAACAGCGGGGGTCCCTGGCAGTCCCATTCAAATTGAATGGAACTGCCAGGAACCCCTGCTGTGTTAATCCGATGGGTCATTAGTCAATGCAGAAATGCCTTAAACTTGCCTTAAACTAGCCAGGTTGCACCCAGCACATACCCAGAATGTAACCGGGCTAGTTTAAGGCAAGCCTTAGAATACTCGTTGTCTCGTCTGTATCATACATAAATTTAAGTGCGGACCTGTGAACTGGGTCTGCCGTGTCGTGGCTCACAGGCTTACAATGCTTTGGCCAAAGGGTTAAACTAAATGACCCTTTTTCAAGAGAATATATAAGTATTTTACTGTGTATTTTTGTCATATTGGATGTAGCATTGGGCTTCTCTGTCGCTTGTTGTTTATCATACATAAATAATACATTTTGGTTTATCATAGCCTGGTGGTGTGTCCTATTGGCTGGCTTTCGGCCACGTGCTCAGCAAGTGAGAATGCACTGGCCATAATGGGGAGTAAAACTTGGGCCCCCACCTTAGCATATAGAATACAGTCTAAGGGAAATAAAAAGGAGTTGCCACTATGTTGGAAAATAAAAATATCACTTGTGAGCACATTCACGTTTCATAGGTCTGCAACCCTGCTTTCCACCATTATCTGTTTGCATACAGTGCTTCAACGGCAAAGCCACTATCATGGCAAACTCTGAATACTTTAAAGGTTTTTTTTAACATGGCTTGGGTACAGTTTGAGGCAGATAATGACGGACAAGGTCAAAGCAGTTTTAAGGGAAGATTTGCGCTCTTACATGACAAAAAGGAAGAAAGAATTGAACAAAAAATATGCACAAGCCTAGAAATAGTCTATTAGGGTGTGGCAATTTTTTGACGATTCAGCGTAAAAGGTAAAAATAAATAGGTGTTTAGAAAATGTTGCAATAATTGCTACACTCTAAATCAGATATATAATTACAAAAATATATATATTTGAAAATCTAGGAGTACCATTAAAGACCAAAAAATTAACAGCATCTTAATTTAAAAAAGCATGCAGATGGTACAACATTTCTGGCCTCTATGGGCTCTCTCTGAAGAAGGGTCCATAGAGGCAAGAAACTCTGCATGATCTGCATGCTCTTTTGAATTAAAATGTCAATTTTCTTTTAAACAACTTCTGTTGCTGAGATTATTTCCTTGCAAATATCAAATAAAAATGTATAAGGATCTCCCAACATGGCCACCGAGGCAGAACATCTGCCTATACCAAGATGGCCGCCGAGGAAGGAAGTCTGTCTCATTCCGGATCCATATAGGACTTCCCAACATGGCCGCCGAGGAAGGATGTCTCTACCCACCAACATGGCTACTGAGGTAGGAAGTCAGCCTCAGTCTGGAATTACTGCTTACACCTGCCTGCTCCCTTTATAAGGCCTCATTTCCCACTCCTCCTTGCCTGTGCACCTTGTTCTCTGCTGCAATCCGTGTCCTGCCTGCATTCTACTTTGCCTATTGCTGACGACCTTGGAACTGTGACCCCTACTATTCTGCCTTCTCCAGCCCTGACCCCAGAACTGTAACCACGATTATCCTGCCTTCTACTGCCCTGACCTCGGACCCGGACCTCACTACTCTACTCTTCAGGATTCGGATCCCAGGTACGGGTCAGTCTCTACTCTCCACCTCTGCCTAGCGGGTCTGTATCCTGGACAGTACACAGCACCATTCGCGACTGTAACACAATGAGTCCAACAGATTGAGTGCTGCCTTTCTATTTTCTAATATATTTTTCAATACATTAGAAGCAATCCTAATAAATATTACTAAATATTTACATTACTTTTTAGGAGTACCCTAAACTTTTCCCCAGGAAATGAAAACCCACATTTTAAGATTAGTAAGAGTATAAAACAAAAGATCCTATAGTTGAAGGCTCAAGTGCAGTTAAGTCATTTGAGCAGATTAAAACTAAAAGTAACAGCCCTAACTCTCACTTTATTTTTTTTTCAAGTCAGAAACTTGGCTTGAAAACAATTTACAAAACTATCTTCAATTTTTGGAAGATGACATAATCGAGTCGGTCTTCCATTTATCTAAAATAAAAAATGTAGACTAAGTGACAATATTATTAAAATATTTGAATGCACTGAATGGGTGTTACTGAAGAAAATTAGAGGAAAAACACAAGCTAGTGGACTTGGCAAATTTTGGACTCCAAAATGACAATGATACATTTGGAACAGTTTTATAAGGACTTTTTATTATCAATGTTTTATTTTTTTTTAAGTTATATGTATACAGTACTTATGTTTGTCACAGGAGACCAGAATGATTCACAGGCATAAAGCACCAGACAGGACACAAAGATCAAATAAAGGGTATTTATTCTGTCTGGAGCCAGCAGACTTGACACAATATCACAAATCAGAGCTATACTCACAAACCAGGGGAATACAGGGGAAATCCTAGATGTCCTAGGTGCCCGGCACCACCTAAATTACTTACCCGGCGCAGGCTATATGACTTACCCGGCGCAGCTTCCACCCTTGTGTGGGTCCGGAGTCTCTAGGTAGTGCTGGATGCAAGGTCCCACCAAGCAGTTTCACATCTCCCACTTTAGATGGGTGTACAGACTCGTTTTCTCCGGCACAGCCTGGGCACACAACACTTAGTCCGGCTGCACACCAGCTCTGATAAAGACTCTGGAGCCCAAATTGGCTCTCCCCATAGTTTCCCTGTCTCCATAGGAAAGGAGCAGCGAGTAATCACAGCAAGGATGCTGTGTGTCAGGCCTACTACAGCTCGAAGGCTCGCCTATGTTGGCCAATCCGGAATGAGGGCATGATGGGGAGGCTGAGGGAAGGTGAGAGGGAATTACAAACTGGCAATCAGAACAGCGCCTACAGGACTCATACCAAGCCACTGTTCTCAGTGACGCTCACTGTTCTCTATCCCACTGAGATTGGTACCTCGCTGTCTGGGGCTGACAATTATTCCGATTATCGCACTAATGTCTTCCAGATTGGAGGATCGCCCATCACCACTCCCCTTTGTCCTCAACCCCCTTGTTGAACCAGCTAAACCCGGATACTTTTGCAAGCAGGCTGGGTAAGGGCAGTACCAGTCTAGCATGCAAAGGGAGCAAACACATTGAGAATACAGTTTAAATACCACATTTTACGTATGATACATTTTTACACATACAATAATATATATATATAGGGAGTGTCATTACGTCACACGCATGCGCACGATGAGGCCGCCTCGAGCTCGGATAACAACTGCGGACAGCTATTATAGGAGACAGTCTCTGGGACTTCAAATGGACTGTTTAGGAATGTTTGAAGGTGCCTCCAGGTCTCTGCATTAACCACCCTTCTACAGCACTGAGGAAGAATCGAATTGCGGATTCCAGACGCAGAGTGACCAGATTGGCGGTGATATTATTCACAAATTTCCTATTTTATACCTACCCTTGTGAGTGATTTTCCTCCCCCTCCCTTCCTTTCCCATCAATAAATGTACCTTTATACGCTATGGGGCGTGCGCTCTCTCTTCTCTTTCTCCCATACATTAATATTAGTTTACATATAGGTTCTTTCACCCGATGAGCCACAAAAGGATGGATCTACAGGGAAATCCTCTACATCCATCCAGACGAATAGGGGCAATGGCCTTTATTATAAGAGCCACATTGCCCCTGCTGTCAATGTGCACATTGAAACCCTGACAACCAAGACCTATGCCAAACTAGGGGTACTTTACAGGAACAAATCCTCACTAAGTCTCCTGGTCAGAAAGCGTATTGCACAGCAGATGCTAATGCCAATTATTGACTACGGAGACATAGTATATAGCTCGGCTCCTCAAACCCACCTTAGCAAACTTGACACCCTCTACAATTCAATTTGTCGTTTTGTTCTCCAATGCAACTACAACACACATCACTGCGAAATGCTCAAAGAACAAGATTGGTCATCACTAGAGTCTAGGCGCAAAGTTCACCTTTCCCGTCTCACCCTCAAATACTTTCTGGGCAAGCTACCCAGCTACCTGAACAAGCTCCTCACCCCTACCACATGCAGCACCTATCACCTGAGATCAGACTCCAAAAGACTATTCATGGTCCCAAGGCTCAACAAAGTATCCGGCCGTTCCTCCTTCTCCTTCCGTGCACCCCAAAACTGGAACAACCTACCAGAGACTCTCACATCCACCACCAGTTTAAGTTCTTTCAAATCTAAGGCTGTCTCAAACTTTAATCTGGTCTGTAACTGTTTCATACGCTCATAATATATATTTTCTTTAACTGTGCACGCAATGTCTTTTATATAATGTATACCCTGTTCATTTATGTAACTGTACTTGTAACCATGTATTATCTGTTTTACTCTGTGCCCAGGACATACTTGAAAACGAGAGGTAACTCTCAATGTATTACTTCCTGGTAAAATATTTTATAAATAAAAATAAATAAATAAATAAATAATGTTATTTTATGTGTATTCATAATAATACTAAACTTGTGGAAGGACTAACCAAAAGATATGTATACATTTTTTTTTTCTTAGATAAGAATCATATTTTCGTCCTTTGGACATTGTATCTGGACCTCAGGAGTATTATTATTAATATATTGCTATCTTCTTTTTTTAATCGGTTGCATTTAGATTTTCTGTAATATCGGAAAAACTGTTAATAAACAGAAGGGGAAATAGTGCCCTTATTTGGAGGATCTGCAGTGTGTATACCTGAATGATGACTCTGCAATAGCTCATAAAGCTAATTAAGTGAAATGAACTCACCCAGATGCATCCTATCAGATAGCTGAGTGAACTGATCTGTACAAATTATAAGAAGAGCACCGAAGCCATGTGTATCTGGGATTGTGCAGCACATAAATATAACCAAGCTGAACAACAGGAATCTGTCTGTTTAATTCATAGGTAAAAAGTTTTATCACAGTGATTATTAGCTTGACTGATAAGATGAAACAAATGTGGATTCATTTGAATTTTATCTTTTGGGTGTAAATGGGTTCTCTATCATGGCAAGAACAGCAAGACAATGTAAAAGACAGCAAATTAAATACAAGGCAATTTGCCTTCAGAAAAACTTGAATGCATCCAGGTGTGCTTAAACCTGTTCCAGTCTCAGACATTCACCAAGACACCTTGCATGGAGATGCAATTGCATGGTATGATAAAATGCCCCTCTGGAGCGTTGAATTATAACGTTCATTTCTGCATGGGGTGTTTTTATACACAAAACTATGTACATTGAGGTGTCATTTGGTTAATTTTATCAATTGGATTAATTAAGATGTTAAGTTGTAAGTTACAACTGGACTACCCATTATTATTTATATTGTCAGCTCATACACAGTCTTTTCTTATTAAAGTGCACATACAGCTGCGGCACACTTTATTCTAACAAATCACTGGTTTGTCCCTGGCTGGTTCCTGGAATGCCACGCTGTTCACCCGGAGCATGCCAGGGGTCATGCCCGGCTGACGCGCGGTTGATGTGTTAATTGATAATGGTTCAGGATTTACTAGGCTGCAATGCTTCGCGTGTTCGCCAGATGGCATAAATTCATGAATTGTAATGCAGTTTATATATATATATATTTATATATATATATATATATATATATATATATATATATATATACTGTATAACAACAACAACCCCTATAACCCCTAACATACAGTACTGTACACATACAGTACTGTATACTGTATGCACATCAATGATACTTTAGGCCAACGGGGGCGAGATGTGTTTGCAGCAGAGAGAGAACTGCTGCTCTCTCTGCACAAACATCGGCACATTAAAAATTATTTAAAATACATTTTTATTCATAGTGTAGATGTGCAGGGGTCTCCGGAGCTGAACCGCGTTGGTTTCAGGTCCGGGGACCCCCTGCTTCCCGAGATACAGCCCCCTTTATGAGGTGCCGGTATCCCTCTGCATTAAAAGGTCCCGATCACGTGACCGCGGCATGTAAACCAAGCAGAGGGATACCGGCACACCCTAAAGGGGCCTGTATCTCGGGAAGCAGGGGGTCCCCGGACCTAAAACCACAGCGGTTCAGCTCTGGAGACCCTCGGCACATCTACAGTATGAATAAAACACATATATAAATAAACACTCATTCCTTACCTTTGCTGCTATGTGCTATGGTAACGAAGCAGCATGACTGTATTTTTAATAATATTGTACAGTGAGCAGGGGGTTCCATGAGCCACAAATCAAAGCTCAAGGGACCCCCTGCTCCTGCACAATATTATTAAAAATACAGAAATGCTGCTTCATTACCATAGCTGATAGCCGCTAAGGCAATGAAGGGGTTAACCCACCGTGCCCGCTTTATTGTGGGTAGCGGGGGTGGGTGAAGGGGGTATTTGGCCCTTTGTGTGAGTTAAGGACTTGCGGGGGTGTAGTGGGAGGTGTTAACCCCCTCATGACCGTAGCGGTATTAACTGCTACGGCCGTGAAGGGGTTAAGTGCACCCGCAACCCCCCGCAAGTCCTAAACTCACACCAAGGGCCAAATACCCCCTTCACCCACCCCCGCTACCCACAATAAAGGGGCCTGTATCTCGGGGAGCAGGGGGTCCCCGGACCTGAAACCAACGCGGTTCAGCTCCGGAGACCCCCTGCACATCTACACTATGAATAAAAATTTATTTTAAATGTATTTATTTATATTCATTTATTTATTTATTTATTTAGATTTATTTATTTATTTTTTGGGCGGCTGCTGTGTGTGATTTTTTTTTATTGTGGGTAGCGGGGGTGGGTGAAGGGGGTATTAGCTCCAACGATGGTTGTTTAGGGCTTGCGGGGGGTAGCGGGAGGGGTTAACGCATTCATGACCGTAGTGGTATTAACTGCTACGGCCTTGAAGGGGTTAAGTGCACCTGCAACCCCCCCGCAAGTCCTAAACTCACACTTTACATGCCGCGGTCACGTGATCGGGACCTTTAAATGCAGAGGGATACCGGCATCTCATAAAGGGGGCTGTATCTCAGGAAGCAGGGGGTCCCCGGACCTGAAACCAACGCGGTTCAGCTCCGGAGACCCCGTGCACATCTACACTATGAATAAAAATGTATTTTAAATAATTTTTAATGTGCCGATGTTTGCGCAGAGAGAGCAGCGGTTCTCTCTCTGCTGCAAACACATCTCGCCAGGGGACGGCCTATAGTATCATTGATGTGCATATACAGTACTGTATGTGTATGTTAGGGGTTATAGGGGTTGTTGTTATACAGTATATACTGTATATATACAGTATATACTGCATTACAATTCATGAATTTCTCGGCTTCAAAGACAACAGCTCGCAAACGCCCCCATGCGTTTTTACACGGCATTGCAGTATTGCAGCCAACGGGAATAAAATGATTAAATCACAGCCGCGAAAATAACGCAATACACCCCGGGAGAAAACGACACAAAACCACACATCACCAGGATATTCCGAAATTCGCGGAGCTAGCCAAGTTAGAATAAAGTTGGTCGCCACTGTAGGTTTTTTATCACTGTCACCATAGAGCGATCGTGGTTAGTGCGATGGGACGGTACTGCGGCTTCCCAGCAGTTGTGGCCGGAGGCTACCCAACTCTATAACCGCCTGCAATAGTCTCCCTACTCCTGTCGGCACCAGGATTCAACTTCCATCTGACTGGAAGAGGGAGCTGGATGAGGGAGCTGCAGAGTCCCTGGACCGGTGCAGGACTGCTCCTCACCCCAAGATAGGTGTGTGTGAGAGAGGGGTCTCTTACCTTTTCCGGAGTGGCCTTTTTCCTGAATCATCATGTTGTCGTGGCTACCAGACGTCAAATTATGCCGCAACATCCCTTGATGATGCATTGCCATGACAACGTGACATCACAGGACACCACACCATTATAATGCTATGACACTGAAAGGAGGATGACCACTCTTCAAGGAACAGCCTGGCCGGTAGATCTGTACAATCCACCCCTGCCTGTTACTCCAATGATATATAATCATGCCACAAACAATGATAACTATAGTGATGTTTTATTTTTTGCTTCAGTACAATTTATATTTTCAAATAGACCACAACCATACTGCAACCCCTGCATATATATCTCACTATTTCCTGATTCCATCTACCTCATGGTCCCGTTTATCCTGTACTGATGAAGATTCTTAAATATGCCGTAAATTGCTATCTATCTTTATGATTTACACAGGATGCTACACCTCTCATGTATATACAAACCATTAACTATAACTGAACTTAAATACTCCTAATTTCTCAAACGTTAATTCAATGTAAAATACAGAAACTGTAATACTTTGATCATATTTTCTCAAAGTCTCTCAGGAGGCTTTACAATTTGACTTCCCTTGTCTTACTATGTTGTCCTTCACTTATGGGACTTTTTACAGTGCCATGATTACTTAATGTTGACACTGGTACAGTTGCTCTGATGACATCCTCTTTAGTTGCTGTCTCAGAGGACGGAGCTGGAACTATCTTCTTGAAATGTGAAACATTTCTTGTCACTGTTTGATTCTCAACGACCATTGTTCCTTTCCTTTGTATTATTGTCGCTGGACTTTGATGAAAGGCAGGCCATGCATTTACTGTACTAATAACCTTTTGTGTCACTAGAACATGATCCCCTTCTTGCAAGTCAGAAACAACGGCTCTCATTTTCTGGTCAGCATATTGTTTCATCTTTTTTTGGCCATCTCTGGAATTGGAAGTCAAATGAATTTCCAGAAGGTTTGATCTAATTACTGTTCTTTAAAACATCAATGTCTAAGGAGGTTTATTTATTCTAGGATGTGTCACTGACCTATATTGTCTCAGAAATGGATTTAAAGACTGCTAGAGTGGAATTCGTGAGACTTTGCTAATCTTTATCTGCTTCCTCAGATAAAGCCTGCGGCCTCAATGCAGTTATTCTTGGATGTTGAATTCCAAAATGCTTCATAAACTTGTGTAATTCACTACATTGTAAGGGTGGACCATTGTCTGTTTTTATCATTCCTGGGATTCCATAAGTAGTGAATATTGTAATCAAAGCTGGTAAAACAGATGCAGCAGACATTGATGATATGATTGCAATAACATGATACCTTGAATATTCTTCCACAGCTACTAGTGTCTATATATATACAAGTCAATCAATTCTTATGGGTCTGTGAGATTTTGTGTGGAAACAAGAGAACATTTTATACATTTCTGAATTTCTAATTCTACATACAGCTCTATTGAGGGAAATCATATATTTTCAAGTAAAAGTGTTCTGGTCTTTAGGATCCCTAGATGACTAGCATGAGCAAGATCATATACCTGCTTTCATAAAGCCGAAGGCATTACTATTGTATTTCCTTTGAGAATGATTGAATCATCATATACTGTACTGTAAATTCTTGACAGTATTTACAAATTTTTCTGAAGTCATATGTTGAGAATTAGGGCAGTACCCTCCATCAATCATTGAAAGCAATCAATTCTTTTATTGCAGATAGAGCTTTGTCTGTTGAAGTTGCTTCTTTAATGGTATCACGAGTAGGAGAGACAAGAATTGCATTGTTGATTATGAAATTCACATATTCATCAGCTGATGTGGAATGTGCGATATTAGAAGTCAAAAGGTGCCTTGAGATGTACTGTAGTCTGACAGACTGTCAGTACCAGATCTATGAATAATGGAGAAAGGTTATGCTTGTAGGCATAAGCCCCATCATTGCACATGAGCTGGTTGTTTGGATTAGGGATTTCCAAAAAGTATCACTAGAGCTTGATGATCAGTCTGGATTGTGAAGTTGGCAATTACACAACTATAGCGCTATACCCCAAAACAAATCAAATATATCACCTCTGTGAAAATGGTAACACTAGATGCTATTTCACCCTAAACACTCCAGAAATGGTGATGGAAATGACCATAAACATACACACACCACCACCAAGCAGTTAACCCTTTAGGTAGTGTTACCATTTTCACAGAGGTGACAACATCTTTAATTAAGTGTGTTACTCCTCATTGTTTCTCTACATTTTTATATTTTTCATGCGCTGGATTGTCAAGTAAATACGGGTGACGTAAATACAGTGAATATAGGTGTAGGTTTCACAAATACTTTAAAGCTTTCCTTTTCTGGCTGAAAAGTTAAGTTTTTCAACCCCAGTCAAACGACGACTAGTAAATGTCACAATGTGATGATCTCCAAGAGCATTTACATGGATTAAGATGGTTCCTATTCCCACAGGACTGGCATCCACCATTAATTCTGTTTTCCATGCAGGATTGTATTAAGACATTTTTATACTGTCCTTCAGAGAACTTTTAAAATCATCAAATGCGTGTGATTGTGAAGAAATCCATAAAAACGGAGCATTTTTCTTTTTGAGTTCTCTAAGTGGGGCAGTCTTAGTTGCATAATTTTGAATTAATCAGGAGCAATAGTTGGTCATGCCAAAAAAAAGACTTGACTTCTATAGCATTGTTAGGTTTGGCCATAAGCTTGATAGCTTGATCTTTTTGGGACATGGGACTCACTCTATTTAGAAAAAATATGTGACCAAAGAATTTGAGGTTTCTTTGGAGGAACAAACACTTGTCTTTAATTCAAATTACAGGCTTGAAGATATTGGAATATATGACACAGGACTGAGTCATGTTCTTGAAGTGTAGCTCCAGATACAAGAATATCATCATTGTAGTTAATAGCATTCATGACTGGCTGTATAACTTGTTGGATAGCATTTTTAAACACTTCTGCAGCAAAGGGAATTCCAAATATATCCTTATAACCCAACATGGGTTGAGGATGAGGTTATTTATCGAGACTCCTCATAATGTTCTAATTCTAATTTGTTCAGGTCCACTTTTGAAAAGCAACATGCACATGTGAGTCTCTGTATAATGTCATCTATTGTAGGTGTTTTATGGCGCTCTCTTTTAATGTCTACTTTAGGACGGCGCATATCAACACAAATTCTATCTACATATGGTTGATTTTACTTGGGTACAGCAACAATAGGTGAAACCCAATGTCTAATTCTTCAAGAGTAGTTATTTTAACCTCCACCTGTTTCCTTATTTTTATAGGAATACATTGATGTTCCTGAGCAATTGGTGAAATCGAGTGGTCAACATTTTTAATTCATTTAAACAAATGATCGTATCCTTTATTAAGGTATGTAAGTCACTTGATATTTCTTGTATTCATAACAATATGTTCCAGAGATTTCCTCTTGCATATTTAATCACAAAAAATAAAGCCATTGTTTTCTTTTTCGTTTTTGTGCCCCTTTGCTTCAAAAGATCCTTAGAATGGAAGAGGTCATGTATTCCCATAAGTAAATATCTTAACATTAGTTGGTGTTAAAAGCACTTTTTACTTCTTTAAAGTGGTTCATCTCTTAAAGATGATAGTGTTCATCAGGGTCACTGATATTCCTGACTCTACAAGAAATTCAGCTGTAATATTCTTCAGTGTTATATTTTTGGACTGACCTTGCATATGCCAACCTGATGAATCATGTAGACAAACCCTTCTGCTGCTTCTTCACTCCCAGAACACTCTTCTGGTGTGGATGATGAAAATATTGTATCCACAGAGCATACTGTCTGACATTTGAATTTGGAATCCCTAGAAGATTTGTTATTAGTAGCTTTTATTATATAGCATTTTCACACTGCAGTAATGTGGTTCATTTTGCCACAGGAGGTAAACATTATACCTTTTTCCAGGCACTCCTCTTTAGGTGGATAGGATCGCCTACACTTGTAACATAATTTTACAGGTCTGCTTCTCCCATTATGTTTGTCTTTTTATTTACCAGTATGTATTTTGTTGCAGATCTTCAGCTTGCTCATGTCCATCTCCATGTCTTTAGAATGTAGTTGGGAGAGTTCAAGACTCATAGCATATTGTTGTAGCTCTGTCAGTGTCATTCCAGACTTCAGAGCACATCGGGTGCAACTTGCCACATGTTCCAAATGCAATTAACTGCTGTTTGATTTAATCGTCAAGATCATAAAACTGACATCCTTTCCTAAGGCTCTTAACCTGCTAATATATTCATCAACAGATTCTGTTTGCAGTTGCATATCTGTTCTGAAACTACATTTTGCATGTGGTGAGCTGTATTTTGGAGCAAAATAAGCAAAGCATCCCTGTATTTGGTATATTCTTTGGTTTGTGTCTCAGACATGTTATTATATAATTCATAAATCTTAGGGCCAGCACTGAGGAAAAGCATGCTTTTTCTCTTACTGGCAGAAGTTACCCTATAACATCTGTAACACCCTTATCCCACCCCCACCCCTCAAGGGAGATTTCGCTGGTATATAGGGTATTGTGGTGCTGTGGTGCTCACCTGTTGGTTTTCAGGAGGACTGAGTCTCCACGATATTGTAGGAAGTGGAACACAGGACAGTCTTTTCTGGATGGTGCAGTGCCTCCATCCTAGAGGGCTCTGCCAGAGACAGAGGTTTACCACCACAGGGACCTCCATAACGTAGAGTAAAGATTCTGGATTGCCAGTAGTGATACAAAAGGTTTTTTTGGTGCATCAGCATACACTTCATCTCCATCTTTTGCAAGAAAGATGCATTTCCTTAACCCTTTCTCAATCCAGGTCACTGCCACCTTGCAGCTTGCAGTCCTTCCAGTGGTCAGAGCTGTGCTCGCAGGACCAATTTCCCTTGACTAGGCCCCCAGGAGCTTGAGGCCCCTAGGCTAGTCTTAACCCCCTTACCCCCTGATGGGGCAAGGTAGAAACACCACCTACTCCCTAAGGAGAAGGCTATACTGGGAGAGAACTCACAGCATAGAACAGACTAAATTTGGAAGGGAGCCAACTTTTTGTTAAGCCGGTGCTGCCCGCAGACCAGACCCGTCCCCTGAGCTGAAGGGGGAAGGGGTAATACACGCACCCGCAGCAAAGGGAGCGTCTCCGGAGTGTGGTATAAAGTGTTGCCAGGTGTAGTAATGAAGACAATACTTGCCGGTACGGTTGTAGAGATAGAGTGATGAATGCCTTGCCGAGGTCAGGGAGAGGAGAGCGGAGGTAGGTTGTAGTCCAAGCCATGTTCAAGGGGTTACCAGAGTGAGCGTTGTCCAAGGAGTGCCGAGGCTGAGAGCCAGAGGGGGTAGTTGTACGAGCCATGTCAGAACCTGAGAAAACACTAAGAGAATCCAGAAGTACTTCCATGCAGAGACTATGTCGAGCAAAGACTGAGAGCAGAGAGGAGCTAGATAAAGCAGGGAGGTCCAATCAGGAATGGAGGTGGGACAGGAAGAGCTACAGGGAGACACTGCAGATTGGTGCCACCATAACAAGCCAGCCCCCCCTTGTACTGCCTTGAGGAAGCGGCTACGCGAAACGCGTGCGTCGGCAGATGGGTGCACGCACAGGACTCCTTTATACACATGAGTCAGCTGACAGCAGTGTTCGTTAACAACTGCAGCGCGCTATTTTTCAAATTAGGTGCTTCTCTGCGATCGGATGATCTATAGGGAGCCCACACGAACCAAGATACCCTTCTCCCTGCTGTCACACAGTAGCAGTATATTAGAAAAGGGTGAATAAACCGCTCATCCGTGTATGTTATTGGTGCTTAAATGCGATATGTAACAGGTGCTCTGAGGGAAAAAGGAATATATTTCAGAGTAGATCCCAAGAGGATCAAGAAAGGCTCCCTCATATATCGAGCACTCAATGTTAGGATACTATAGTGAGACTTACAATAGTCTATTGGTATCAATACCTTTAAGTAGGACAGAATGTGGCCCTTCTCAACCGGATAAGCTCAGAAAAAATAATAAAATTTTATTAAGTAATTACAATTGATCAGGATTAAAAACACATATAAAGCATTCAAACATTAAAAAAACCCATACTGAAGTGGTTAGGTGAGCTGGCGATGAATCAATATGGTATGCTCACCACAGACGTCTAAATAGCGAATGTAACTGTTAGTGGACAAGCAGGTAAGTATTCTCCTTCAAACCTATATGGTGGAGGGAGGGGTATCAGAGGTGTGGTCTCTATAGCTGTGTTATCAAGTATTGGCATATGTTATGTAGGTTATCCCCTATCCTAGGGTACAATGCACCATATATGCTGAGTGTGGCTTCAGAGGGACAGAACAGATGAGGGATAAATGCTTTAGTCACTCATATAATGTTTCTGTTATCCCTAAGAGATCTGTGCGGTCTCGCCGCAAGCTGTACTTGCTCAGTGTTGTGTCAAAATGACACTATATGTATCGAAATTGGCGGCTTGTGGTACACAGTGTATTATATATTGACTCTAGGATATAGTCACACATAGATAACACAGGTATATGCGAGGGGGCTCCGTTTCCAAGGAGACCAATACAACAATATTGCGGATTCTAATATCTCATGTGTAATGCACAATGGTAAGCTGGACGCCCCCACCGCAGGCAAAACCACCTTAAACACACATATAATTCGCTGGGTGTCCTGTCTCAATACAAGCCTGTCTTCCAAACACTGCTGTCTCTGCTCGCAGACGCTGCCACTTCTGATGACGTCACGCGTGACGTCACCACGTCCCGACGATCGTTTCGCGTAGACTGACACGCTTCTTCAAGGGGAGGAGTGTATTCCCTTGCTATACCGGTGAGTATTTATAGGGAGAATTATCCCGCCCCTCTAGGTCATGGGGGCGTGGTTACTGCCCGAGATCCAATCGGGTCAGGAAGAGGATACTTCACCATTGTGCGAAGTGTCTCTGCGCTGTAGTATTAACCTCTTGTAGGACTTGGTGGCAATAGTGTTTATGTTAGCTGTGGAATATATAGGTTTATCACTGAAAATTGGGACTATGACTTGTTAGTGTGTGTCCCAAAGTGAACATCCAATCATCACATGTTATAATTAATGGGTTGAACAAGAGATGTAATTGACTGATGAAATGCCTGTATGTAGAAAAATGATGAAAATAATAATTGAAATAATAAAGGATTGAATAAGTGAGTAAATAAATAATTGAATAAATATATACATATTTCTCAAATGGTCTGGTGTCCAGTTTTATGAGTGATCTATATGTATGTGGGCAGAGATGAGATGAAAGTAAATTTGTGTAGGATTGATAGCTATCTTAGAGACCTGCCCGTATTGGTCAATACAGGTCAACAGTACTTAAGGTATATTTAGCTGTGTTTATATCAGGATAAACTTCCTGTCTAGTGAAATAAATACATAAAAATGATATATAGGTTGTGTAGGAGTGATCTCTCATTAAGACCTGCCCATATGGTCAATACAGGTCAAAATTACTTAAGGTATATTTAACTAAAAGACATTCTGATATAACATGTCATGCTCCAAATACTGTGAATGTTAATGTGACTTGGAAGTTAAGTGTCAAGTGATGGGGGTGGTAGTGAGTATATAAAAAAAATTTTGTCATGTGAGGGGGGTGGTGAGTGATGGTGAGTATGAGGGTTATGGGGTATATTCAAATATATCACTATCAAATATGATGGATATGCTATATTTATAGACCGTAACTATACTTTTAAAGTAGTGAGTGTTATTTCATCAGTCAATAAATATATACATCTATAGTGTCAGAGCCATATAGGACACTGTGTATCCTCTTGCGGTGTAGCAGTGATGTTATTCTAGATAAAAGGGGAATATATGAAGCCCTCGTTGAGACCAAGGGGTGAGAGGGTCTGGAGTTGGTAGATCCAACGACATTCTTTCTGAAGTAGTCGTTTGTCCCAATCACCCCCTCTAGGGTCCCTGGGTACATATTCGATGCCACAAAAGTGCATGACTCTCGAATCCCCTTTGTGATGTTCGATTATATGTCTGGCTACCGGTGTGTCAGTAGAGTTCCGTACATTTCCTATATGTTCCAAGATTCTGGTCTTTAGAGGTCTGTGTGTTTTTCCAACGTATTTAAGGCCACAGTCGCAGTTCATCAAATATATTGTACCTACAGTGAGACAATTGATGAAGTCTTTTATCTGAAAAGTTTTGGAAATGGATGAGTCAAAGAACTGTTTAGTCACTGGCATATTGCTACATGCTTTGCACCTCGAGCATGGGTATGATCCACACGGTTTTGTGCCTAACCAAGTCTTCTTATAAGTTTGTTTGAAGTGGCTATGCACTAGTCTATCTTTCATGTTCGGACTACGTCTGTAGCCTATGCTAGGATATTCTTTGAGGATTTTTTGCAAATCTGTATCCTCTCTGAGGATATGCCAGTGTGTATTGAGAATATTTTTGACTTCCCGCCATTGACTGTTGTATGTTGAGATGAATCGAATGGTTTCATCTTTCGATTCTCTTTTTTTATTTATCAACAGTTTTGATCTTGGTTCTGTCAGAGCCCTGTGATACGCTTTTTCAGTATTTTGTTACTGTATCCTCTCATTTTGAATCTTAGAAACATTTCCCTAAATGGGCCTACTGGTAGACTATGAGACTAAAAAACTAGACACAGTGAAAGCTGAAATCAAAGTCCTTTTGGCAGACATCAATAAATGGAAACCTGACCCAATCTTTGAAGAGTTGGAGAACAAACTTAAAATAAGCATAGAAAAAATTAAAAAAGATATTAAAGACAGAAAACATAAAAAGTTTGTTCGCGACTACGAAGATTTCAAAGAGGGAAAGCTTTTCCATTTCAAAAGTAGATATCGACGCTACAATCCCTATCCTCGTACACAAGAATCTTCCACCGAGTGGGAGGTCTCAGCTAGTGACACAGAAGCAGACACAGGTACACACATTTCCAATACAGGGTTTGATATTCCTTTTCCCCTACCCCAAAGGGCGGAGACTTTTTTAGAGAATCCGGGCCTATTTCCTATACCAGCCGCAAGAGGAAAACCCGGAGGGGAAAGGGAGGACTATTTACGGGACAGACAAAGGTGAGCCTACAAGGAACCCCCCAGGAGGTCCAGACGAATGAGGAGACGCAGGTGATCAATTTGTCTAACAAAATTTTGAGTAAAAACCACACCGACCTGATAACAAAGGGTTTATCATTTTGCCCAACCAATCAATTAGACCATTTCGAATGTGTCAAGGATTTAAATCTTTTCTGCCGAAAGTTGTCATTGCACAAATTTTTTAAGAAACGCAGACAGTGGAGAAGCATGAACACTCCAATGGAACTCCTAAACACACAACAGTTAGACACAATTGATATCCTTGAACAACTCGAAGACGAAAGTCTAAGACCCCCTGGGGAAGGTCCCTTCACAGATCTCAAAAATAAATCCACCTTCACACCCCCTTCTGATTGCAGTACCAATGTAGATGTATTCAATAAACTTGTAACCCACGATATACAAAGTTTACATAGCCATAAAAACAAACAAAATTTGACCTACTCTGAGAGATTGGCCCTCCGAGACTTGGAACAAGATAAAGATATAATAATCAAACCATCCGATAAAGGTGGGAATATTGTCATCTTGAACCAGACAGACTATGTAGAGGAATGTAAACGTCTACTTTCTGATAAAAATTGTTACTCTATCCTACAAACCAATCCTACTCTTACATACCTTAGACAACTAACAGACATACTCAAGGAGGGATTAGATGAAAAACTGATATCACAAAAAGAGTTCAACTTTATGCTACCCAAAAACCCTAAAATAGCAACATTCTATCACCTACCGAAGGTACACAAAAAAACGATACCACCTCCAGGTAGACCGATTGTGTCCGGCATAGGCAACCTGACTTCAAATACGAGTGTGTATCTTGATCACTTTCTGCGACCATTTGTAGAAAGTTTGCCTTCATATGTCAAAGACACAACGGATGTACTTAGGAAAATTGAGTATGTCAGTTTAGACATGAACACTATCATGGTAAGCTTAGATGTGGAGGGATTATACTCAAGCATCCCACACGACTATGGTATCAGAGCAGTAGAGCACTTCCTTAAAGCAAGAAGCACTGATTGCACATCCCATAATACATTTGTTCTCAAACTATTGGACTATGTACTGACCCACAATTTCTTTCTGTTCAATAACATCATGTATCATCAGATACAAGGAACAGCTATGGGGACCACATGTGCTCCCACCTATGCCAATTTATACCTAGGCTGGTGGGAGGAAACAGTGGTCTTCATAGAAACACAAGAACGATACACTGAATGTGTGGAATTGTGGGTCAGATACATAGATGACATCTTTCTTATCTGGAAAGGAACAGAGGATCTGCTGTATGAATTCATTAATACACTGAATCTAAATTCTCACAACTTGAAATTGACATCACATGTGGATAGACAGAGAATAGAATTTCTAGATCTCTATATCTCTAGATCTCCTTATGGGTACCTAGAAACCACAATCTTCAGGAGACCCACAGCCACTAACAGCCTTCTAATGGCCAACAGCCACCATCCCCAACATATCACCAATAATATACCGATAGGTCAATTTTTGAGATTACGAAGAAACTGTTCCACCACATCTGAGTTTACCAAACAATCTAGGGAAATGTTTCTAAGATTCAAAATGAGAGGATACAGTAACAAAATACTGAAAAAAGCGTATCACAGGGCTCTGACAGAACCAAGATCAAAACTGTTGATAAATAAAAAAAGAGAATCGAAAGATGAAACCATTCGATTCATCTCAACATACAACAGTCAATGGCGGGAAGTCAAAAATATTCTCAATACACACTGGCATATCCTCAGAGAGGATACAGATTTGCAAAAAATCCTCAAAGAATATCCTAGCATAGGCTACAGACGTAGTCCGAACATGAAAGATAGACTAGTGCATAGCCACTTCAAACAAACTTATAAGAAAACTTGGTTAGGCACAAAACCGTGTGGATCATACCCATGCTCGAGGTGCAAAGCATGTAGCAATATGCCAGTGACTAAACAGTTCTTTGACTCATCCAATTCCAAAACTTTTCAGATAAAAGACTTCATCAATTGTCTCACTGTAGGTACAATATATTTGATGAACTGCGACTGTGGCCTTAAATACGTTGGAAAAACACACAGACCTCTAAAGACCAGAATCTTGGAACATATAGGAAATGTACGGAACTCTACTGACACACCGGTAGCCAGACATATAATCGAACATCACAAAGGGGATTCGAGAGTCATGCACTTTTGTGGCATCGAATATGTACCCAGGGACCCTAGAGGGGGTGATTGGGACAAACGACTACTTCAGAAAGAATGTCATTGGATCTACCAACTCCAGACCCTCTCACCCCTTGGTCTCAACGAGGGCTTCATATATTCCCCTTTTATCTAGAATAACATCACTGCTACACCGCAAGAGGATACACAGTGTCCTATATGGGTCTGACACTATAGATGTATATATTTATTGACTGATGAAATAACACTCACTACTTTAAAAGTATAGTTACGGTCTATAAATATAGCATATCCATCATATTTGATAGTGATATATTTGAATATACCCCATAACCCTCATACTCACCATCACTCACCACCCCCCTCACATGACAAAAAATTTTTTATATACTCACTACCACCCCCATCACTTGACACTTAACTTCCAAGTCACATTAACATTCACAGTATTTGGAGCATGACATGTTATATCAGAATGTCTTTTAGTTAAATATACCTTAAGTAATTTTGACCTGTATTGACCATATGGGCAGGTCTTAATGAGAGATCACTCCTACACAACCTATATATCATTTTTATGTATTTATTTCACTAGACAGGAAGTTTATCCTGATATAAACACAGCTAAATATACCTTAAGTACTGTTGACCTGTATTGACCAATACGGGCAGGTCTCTAAGATAGCTATCAATCCTACACAAATTTACTTTCATCTCATCTCTGCCCACATACATATAGATCACTCAATAAACTGGACACCAGACCATTTGAGAAAAATGTATATATTTATTCAATTATTTATTTACTCACTTATTCAATCCTTTATTATTTCAATTATTATTTTCATCATTTTTCTACATACAGGCATTTCATCAGTCAATTACATCTCTTGTTCAACCCATTAATTATAACATGTGATGATTGGATGTTCACTTTGGGACACACACTAACAAGTCATAGTCCCAATTTTCAGTGATAAACCTATATATTCCACAGCTAACATAAACACTATTGCCACCAAGTCCTACAAGAGGTTAATACTACAGCGCAGAGACACTTCGCACAATGGTGAAGTATCCTCTTCCTGACCCGATTGGATCTCGGGCAGTAACCACGCCCCCATGACCTAGAGGGGCGGGATAATTCTCCCTATAAATACTCACCGGTATAGCAAGGGAATACACTCCTCCCCTTGAAGAAGCGTGTCAGTCTACGCGAAACGATCATCGGGACGTGGTGACGTCACGCGTGACGTCATCAGAAGTGGCAGCATCTGCGAGCAGAGACAGCAGTGTTTGGAAGACAGGCTTGTATTGAGACAGGACACCCAGCGAATTATATGTGTGTTTAAGGTGGTTTTGCCCGCGGTGGGGGCGTCCAGCTTACCATTGTGCATTACACATGAGATATTAGAATCCGCAATATTGTTGTATTGGTCTCCTTGGAAACGGAGCCCCCTCGCATATACCTGTGTTATCTATGTGGTGACTATATCCTAGAGTCAATATATAATACACTGTGTACTACAAGCCGCCAATTTCGATACATATAGTGTCATTTTGACACAACACTGAGCAAGTACAGCTTGCGGCGAGACCGCACAGATCTCTTAGGGATAACAGAAACATTATATGAGTGACTAAAGCATTTATCCCTCATCTGTTCTGTCCCTCTGAAGCCACACTCAGCATATATGGTGCATTGTACCCTAGGATAGGGGATAACCTACATAACATATGCCAATACTTGATAACACAGCTATAGAGACCACACCTCTGATACCCCTCCCTCCACCATATAGGTTTGAAGGAGAATACTTACCTGCTTGTCCACTAACAGTTACATTCGCTATTTAGACGTCTGTGGTGAGCATACCATATTGATTCATCGCCAGCTCACCTAACCACTTCAGTATGGGTTTTTTTAATGTTTGAATGCTTTATATGTGTTTTTAATCCTGATCAATTGTAATTACTTAATAAAATTTTATTATTTTTTCTGAGCTTATCCGGTTGAGAAGGGCCACATTCTGTCCTACTTAAAGGTATTGATACCAATAGACTATTGTAAGTCTCACTATAGTATCCTAACATTGAGTGCTCGATATATGAGGGAGCCTTTCTTGATCCTCTTGGGATCTACTCTGAAATATACACAGTAGCAGTAAGCTGTTTATTTATTTCAGCATTACCATGTATTTATCTCCTACCTCCCACTGAGTACTGATCTTTTAGAGATCAACTCTGACAACAGAGTTGGTGTTGGGTCAGTACTGTTATTCCACCTTATAGATAGATTGGTTATCATACACACCACCTACCTGAGAGATGCTGAACAGACTTTATACCCAAAGACAGCACATAAAACACAGACAAAGCTCAGTTTTAGCACATCCAGTGAAAATCATACACGGTACAGTGCCTAAATATATATGTATAAATATCTATGAAGTAAAATGGTCTTTTAGTTTGACATTTTTGGCCAAAATTGTTGTAAGCCCCTGAGCCAACGTCACGGCAGACCACAATTCAGGGGTCCCTAGCGCTAATATAAATTCTTAATAACCTGTGTAATAACAGGAAGAATGATTTATAGTAAATCTGTCAATATTAGTTGCAAAGTTCTAAGTCTGATTGAAGCCTTTATTAACCTGTACATTACCAGGAAAGGCACTCTGTATTAGAGATGTCACAACCATCCTGCAAGCAAACAAGTTCCCCTGTGTGGAAGATGCTATGGAGTGAGCCCTTAACCATTTAAATGGTTGTGACATCTCTAATACAGAGTGCCTTTCCTGGTAATGTACAGGTTAATAAAGTCTTCAATCAGACTTAGAACTTTGCAACTAATATTGACAGATTTACTATAAATCATTATTCCTGTTATTACACAGGTTATTAAGACTTTATATTAGCGTTAGGGATCCCTGAATTGTGGTCTGCCGTGACGTTGGCTCAGGGGCTTACAACAATTTTGGCCAAAAATGTCAAACTAAAAGACCATTTTACTTCATAGATATTTATACATATATATTTAGGCACTGTACCGTGTATGATTTTCACTGGATGTGCTAAAACTGAGCTTTGTCTGTGTTTTATGTGCTGTCTCTGGTTTTAAATATATATTGCCATGCTCAGTAGCACTCCTCTGTGACATTCATATGCTTATATATATGTTGTTGTTATTTTGGGGGTTCAATAGGAGCTTGTTAGGTGTCCAGTATATTTTACAATTGTGTTTCAGCTAGTCCTGGCTGATTGGAGGTTGGCAACCTCATACTTAATTTAAGCTCACCCCCTCCCACATTTAAATGGTTAAGGGCTCACTCCATAGCATCTTCCACACAGCGGAACCTGTTTGCTTGCAGGATGGTTGTGACATCTCTAATACAGAGTGCCTTTCCTGGTAATGTACAGGTTAATAAAGGCTTCAATCAGACTTAGAACTTTGCAACTAATATTGACAGATTTACTATAAATCATTCTTTCTGTTATTACACAGGTTATTAAGAATTTATATTAGCGTTAGGGACCCCTGAATTGTGGTCTGCCGTGACGTTGGCTCAGGGGCTTACAACGATTTTGGCCAAAAATGTCAAACTAAAAGACCATTTTACTTCATAGATATTTATACATATAAATTTAGGCCCTGTACCCTGTATGATTTTCACTGGATGTGCTAAAACTGAGCTTTGTCTGTGTTTTATGTGCTGTCTCTGGTTTTAAATATATATTGCCATGCTCAGTAGCACTCTTCTGTGACATTCATATGCTTATATATATGTTGTGGTTATTTGGGGGTTCAATAGGAGCTTGTTAGGTGTCCAGTATATTTTACAATTGTGTTTCAGCTAGTCCTGGCTGATTGGAGGTTGGCAACCTCCTACTTAATTTAAGCTCACCCCCTCCCACATTTAAATGGTTAAGGGCTCACTCCATAGCATCTTCCACACAGGGGAACTTGTTTGCTTGCAGGATGGTTGTGACATCTCTAATACAGAGTGCCTTTCCTGGTAATGTACAGGTTAATAAAGGCTTCAATCAGACTTAGAACTTTGCAACTAATATTGACAGATTTACTATAAATCATTCTTCCTGTTATTACACAGGTTATTAAGAATTTATATTAGCGTTAGGGACCCCTGAATTGTGGTCTGCCGTGACGTTGGCTCAGGGGCTTACAACAATTTTGGCCAAAAATGTCAAACTAAAAGACCATTTCACTTAATAGATATTTATACATATATATTTAGGCACTGTACTGTGTATGATTTTCACTGGATGTGCTAAAACTGAGCTTTGTCTGGGTTTTATGTCCTGTCTCTGGTTTTAAATATATATTGCCATGCTCAGTAGCACTCCTCTGTGACATTCATATGCTTATATATATGTTGTGGTTATTTTGGGGGTTCAATAGGAGCTTGTTAGGTGTCCAGTATATTTTACAGACTTTATACCCACCTGATCTGAGTGAGCCCTACCGTTGTTACTATGTATGTGAGCCTAGTATGTTATACCCACATTGTGGTTAGGGACTTATTGTTTTGCTCCCTAGTGACTATGCCAGGGGGGCCCTGTGCCTGGTTGGGGTCTGCGAATTCTGCCCCAGGCGCAGGTGGACCTACCGGCTCGACGAATAGAAAATGGAGGATCTGTTTGCCATCAGGACAGTCCCGTCGCAAGAACTTCAGTCAGCACCTCTACCACCCCCACCCCTCCCCCTCTACCACCCTCCACCCCTCCCCCAGTGTCGAACTTAAAAAAATACCGCCCTGAGGTACTTACCTGGTGCTGACCTCATCCTTCAGCGGCTCGCCGTTCCATTGCCATGGCAACGCGTTCCCAGGTGATGTCACATTGCAGGCAGCAACGATGACCAAATTTTAGGAGACAAATACAGGGGTGGGGGAGGGAGTGAGGGGGAAGAGTAGGGGAGGATAAATACAGGAGGAAGTGAGAGGGTGTGGTGGGGGAGAAATACAGAGTGGATGGAGAGATAGGGAGTGGGGGAAGGGTGGAGAAATACAGGTCGGAGAGAGGGCGTGGCAGAGAAATAGAGGGTAGGAGTGAGGAGTGAGAGCAGGGGGGGAATACAGGGGGAGAATGAGAGAGGGAGAGTGGAGGGATACAGTGTGAAAGTGAAAAGAGGCAGAGAAAGAGATAGGGCACAGTGAGAAAGAGGGAGGGGGCAGAGTGAGAAAGAGAGTGGGGGAGTGAAAATACTAGGACGGGGAGTGTAAGAGAAAAAGAGGGGGAACAAGCAGGGCTGTCAACAGGGGTGGCCCAGATGGAGAGTCCTGGGCCCCGAGAAATCTGTCAGTGGCCATGCAAACAGCAGTTGCCTTTCAAAAGCATTGAAAATTCCTGCTCATTCTTCTATTGCATTTTCCATTCACAGACTCTGCAAGGGGTGGCTGGCAGACCATGAAATAAAGTGCACGCGCTCTGATAACTTTCAGAGTAAAGCCCTTTCAGCCCTTTCTCTCTCTGTCTCTGCGCTTTTCCTATCATTCTAGCTCAGCTCAACTGCCCATCTTGCCCTATCTCTGTACGCGAGAGTGAGTTTCAGCATTTAAAATATGTAAATATATATAACCTGTACCACTGACCTTAGAATAGTCTCCCCGCCCACTTCCTTCAAACTAACGAGCCTCCCAGCTCCCTGTCTTATTAAAAGATAACAAAAGCACAGGTGCAAGTGAAAGTTCACTTGAGCATCTTTCTGGCCTTACTCCCCAATATTGGTTAATGTTTTTTTTCTTTTTCACAATGTGTCTTGTTTGCAACCAAGCAGAGTGGCTTTTCAATTAATACGCCATCAAGCTCTCATCACAGAGGGCAAAGTGCCACATACTTTTCCATGTGGGAGACATAATAATTGGCAAGTGGCAGATTCTTGTGCTGCATCAGCGCAAAATCATTTTGCAAACAGCTTCTTATCTTCTAAATAGTGAGAACTAGAACGACCGTTTTTACACACAGTGACTGACAACTTTATTTGTCACCAGTCACATACAAATTATTAAACAAGTTCTACATAAAGAAAAAATAAATCAAAGGAAAAGACCCTATTTACAGGGTAAAGTATAATGAAATCGAAGAATACAGAGTTTTGAGTCTAATACAAGTACTACATTAATGCTTCTTGACAGGATGTAGGGAGAACAAGTGGCTCAGTGAACAATGTCAGCTCCTTGTGACCTTGGGCAAGGCACTTTATCTCCCTGTGCCCCAGGCACCAAACACATAGATTGTAATCTCGTCTGGGCAGGGACTTTGTCTGTAAAAACTCCTATGTGCTGCATAAAGCACTATACTGTAATTGGGAAGCACTTTGAGTCCAATTGGGCAAAAAGCGCTATATGAAATAAAGTTGTTAATAATAATAATAATAATTGTAACCCATATTCCCCCCCCCCCAAATCGCAGATAGGGTGTATATGAGGGGATCTATATGCATTACCCAGCGTGGTACTTTACCTGTTAGGCTCACAGGAGGCCTAAACCTCCGCAACGGAGAGCCTGGGGCACGTATGACAATATGAATAACCTCGTACTTGGTGCAGCGACTCCACCTGCGATGGCTCCCACCAGAGGGGGAGTGGTTCCTCGCAGGACAGTATATATATATCACTCCACACACAGTATGTAAAACAACCAATGACTTTACTTGTGAGCATAGGAAACGTACTGTTGCATATAATAACAGGTGTCCCTCCCTAGAGGAGACACTAACTACTGCGTCTCGCAGGACGCTACCTCCACCTCCACCGGATGATCCCACCCAGTGTCCAGTAACCCCACACAGTATTACCCCACCCATAAGTGAGAGAGATAAGTGTGACTGCGCAGCCACTATGTCCCTTGTGAATGTGATATGACTCGTTGGTGCACTTGTAGATTACCTGCCGGGCACTCCGGTGCCCGGGCCTGCCAAGGAACTTCACAAAGGATCCTGATGTCGACTTTACACAGGAACTCCCGTCCGGGGCGATCCCACCCGGATGGCTGATGCAGCAACAGCGAAGGTGTGAGCCCAAACCTCTGGACGTGCACGCAGCTTCTGCTGGGCCCCTAACTGACTCTAGATAATAAGTGGCAGGGTCCCTAACCTGGGGGCTGTCCCTGACACAACTCACACTACTGGGTGACTCAGGGCTAGCTGGGGCCTTGGGGGCTGCTGGCCTAGTGCAGGGAGTCACTGACTCCTGCACCCTACCTCCTTCCCCTAGCTTCTCCTGGCGCCAACTGAACCTCTCCTCCAAACCCCGTGAAATGTATCCCTTCTCTCGGCAGGGCAATCCTCCAGCCCTATTGGCTACTCTGGGGCACCTTCCCCCCTTAGCCTCCTGGGAATTGTAGTCCCGTGGAGGCTGTTTCTATACTGGGGCCGCGTGCGCGATTCCACTGCGCATGCGCAACCCCTCAATGGCCGCCGCAACTCCCTGTCCTCTTCCACGCATGCGCGACCCCGGCGTATGCGCGCGCAACTACAATGGCGGCCCCCGCTTGCCGGGTGGGCCGCCGAGCCTCCTAAGGCTCCAACCGCTCCCTGCTCCGGCCCCCACCTTTGGAAGCAGCCGGCGGGTCCGTCGCTGGCTCCGGCGGCACCCGCGACCGCGCTGCACCAAAGGAGTGGGGTCTCTAGGAGCCGCCGGGGACCGGGGCTACATAATAATAATAATATTATGCAGTCAGGTCTATCAAGTGTCCATTGTGAAAGAGTCTCCCTTAGTGTAAGACTGTTTCGCTAATTTTTACATTTAGTAAAGGATTCTAGTTACAAACATACTGTAAGATGTACAGTTATTGATGCCACTAACAAGTTACAATTTTCCCATACATGATTTAATAATCGCAATCGAATTTTTTTAGACTAAATTGAAAGCTGTGCCTGTCTCGTATAAGACAGCCTTTTGTATTTTACAGATTGTAGGCAGATGCGTTTAAGGTTTCCTTAAGATGTCCTCCCCTCATGAAACAAGTTACAGGAAATAAGGGTCTTTTTGCTTGTTAAAATAGCACTTTTCCCCGCCGTTTACCACCACATAGGAGCTGTTTCATTTACCATCAGAGCATAGGAAATGAAGTGTCACCAAAATCAGACCTTAAAGCTGCAAAACAAAGAAACAATGTATTATCTAAGCTACAATTAAAGCTGCAGTTCAGTCTTTTTTTTTTTTTTTTATTTTTTTTTTTACTTCAATAGTTTCATGTGGGCAATCTCTAATTAGCTAAAGAACTGTATAGCTGCAGGTCAATTCGTTCTCCATGTATTGATAGGTCGAAATTTGGTGACATAATTAGTGAAGGGATTTGTTTATAATCTGCTTGTCTGTCAGTGGAAGCTCATGAATATTCATGAACACTCCTGCACTGACATGTGCTAGAGGGAGGGCAGGGCTGACAAAGGGGTGTGCCAGGGCTTGTGACAGGACATGAAGGGGCAGTGCCTTAGCAAATGGCTGTTAAAATAGAATACAAGATAATTGGTCTTTCAAAGTTGTTTTTTTAAAAACAGAAAATGCTAAAAGTATTTTTTCTTACTACAGAACTGATTTATTAAAAAAAAACACACATGCAGGATATTGACTGAACTGCAGCTTTAAGGAAATGAAATTAAAAAACCTTAAAGAAATGAAATAATGATTGATATCACTTCCAATTTTGGGGGAAATGGATTTGAACCGGTGGTCCGTCCAGGGTAGGGCTGTGATGATCCTACACTTAAGGAACCCATTCGCCCTCTAACAAGAAGGTGGCTGGGATGCTTCATACAGTATATATGAGAATCAGTAAGAGAGGCTTCATGAACCACCATTACTGATTATCTTCTAGCAGACAGCTAGCAAGAGCCATTTTAAGATCCTAGAAATGCAGATATGTCGGAGATTAATATCTTCTGAACCAAGAGGCATTAAGAATTGACGTTTTTATTTATAAAATGTTTTACCAGGAAGGAATACCTTGACAGTTACCTCTCGTTTTAAAGTATGTCCTGGGCACAGAGTTATGGTTTTTTTTTCGTTTGGCGCTCACGGGAGCGCAGGGCCGGTCACGTGAGCGGTTTGCCCAATGAGGGCAAACCAGCTCCGTGACGTCACTGGCGCGCCCCCCGACACACACCCGGACGGCGTGTGAACTAAGGCCAGGGAAAGCACCCGCTTTCCCTCAGCCTCAGCGCGCCGCCGCACGGCTGGAGTCACCATGGTCTCAGCCTAAGAGATATGATTATTGGCGTCTGTAACAGTTACAGGCGAGATTAAAATTGTGTTAGAAGAGGTAGGATAAGGCAGCAGGGTGTTAGAAGAGACTCTGCCGCCAGGAGCTTACAATCAGCATGTCAGCATTTATGTATATTCTCACTATGTTTTGCGTTGTCCTGATTAAGCACTGAAACGTTGATGTGCCTCTAAGAGAAAAGAACTGGGGATACCTGGCATGATAGTTTATTTCAAGCTTCTGGCAGCAAGATATTAGCAGACCTGCACCACACGAATCCCCGGCTCAAATAGCCTTAAAAAAATCACAGCACAAAAATGCAAGCATTGTGGATTGCTGATTTATTTTTATTTTATTAAATCAGCGGGCTTTATTAACTATTACCTTACTAAAAAGTGCCTACTAACTTTAACACAGTCTGGCATTTCAGAGTTACAGTCAATTTTTTGTTTTTTGAACCAAACCTCACTCATTTGAATATTTGTGTACTAATGGCTATAATTTACTGAGCACGTTAAATGCATAGTTTAACTTGCAAAGACAATTTTTCTTTAGTCAGTATTTATTCTTCTAAAATCGACAGTCATATGCTAGGGGTCACTGACTAACACTAATGAATGAAACATGCTCCTTTCTCTCTTTTCAAGCTGGTCCTTCTTTTGAATAATGCTCAGAGTAGCATGCTGATGCTGAATTGAAGCAGAATGAGCAGTTTGCTTCTACTTGGCAGTGAGAACCAGTGCATACAGCTATTATAACAATCTCCTAATATGCTGTTTGTTTACAATACAAAAAAATATACCGGCGCCTAAAAATGTCACTAATCCAGTGAATGTTCTGACCATATGGCATAAACCAGTCCTGTTGAACTAGAAATCCTCTGATGATTCCCACATGTGAAAAGAAAACCAGAAACCGATCATAGTATATAACTGTATAGGATACTAAAACCATAAAATCTATAAACTAAGTATGATATGATTGTTTATTTACAATGCTTTTATTTGAATTATTTTACTAAAGGAGGTGTCCGTATACAGATTTTATTGTGCATCACATGCATAGAATGTCATCCAAGCAAAATGCAAAAAGACACAGTTTACCATGACAATTATATTTAAAAGCATAACATCATTATTTTGATTACACCAACAATGTGACAATCTTCAGAACATGGGACAGACATTGTATTTTTAGAATATGAAAAGGTGTTCAGTTTTGGATGTACTGATACATATCACCCTATAGGCATGCAGTTCTTGTGAAGTTCAGTGGACATGGTTACTTTTTTGTTCATTCTAGTGAAGATCATATTAACAGCTCTAGGTAGACTTGCTCTTCCGCACCTGATATCACGGGACATTGGACTCACGACCCTGTCAATGCTACCCAAGTGATCACCTGGCCAGTGGACCTTCCTCCATCTTAAGGGTAACAAACAATATAGCAGGAGAGCATTGTAAAAAATGGAGGGAGTTACACACCTAAGTGGGGGGAAAAAAGCCATATTTTATTGCATATCCCTAAAGCAACAATAACTACAAAAGCAAAAAAAATGAATCAATCAGAATTTACTAATCAAAAGAATGGTGCCCCCAGCTATGGTAAATACCCCCAATTCACCAAAACAGCAACAAGTATAAACATACGCTTTAGTATGTATATACTTGCTAGAGACAAACACATGAAAGGGAAATACAGAGATTTGCCCCCATTTAGGATGTGCAAACACACACACACACACACACACACACATATATACACCACTTGCTGGGCAATTGACCCTGATTCTGAAGTGCAAAGATGGCTTTACTCCCTAGTTTTATTAAAGATGATGAGCTAGTTTTAAGGAGTCATACCAGTATACTGGATATTCAAGCTCTATTATCCCCCAATATAGACCTGGCTCTTACGTACTTAACTGGGGTTTCCATTACCTCTAATCACGTAGATCAGTTGCTTTGTAATGTGCAATTCAAAATTAAAGATGAAGCAGCTCTGGTTCACTCTTTAAGCTGAACGAGAGGGTCAGGATAGGCCACAAATGTCTAGGTCAACCCTATTAGACTCTAAATTAGCCCTGTAAAAGGCATCCTTAGAGCTGCTCTGATAATTTGACAAGCCTTCAATTATGTCAGTAATATGTGCAGATCCAAGTGGCTTAACTCTGCAGGTCTTTCAACTCAAGCTCCTATACATTTTCTAACTTTAAGAGTTCTAAAAAAAAAATTGTACCCCAACTTCTAGAGGAGGTTAGAAAAAGACAGAAATACTATAAATCATTTTCTGACATTTGAAGATGTTTTATGAATAGAAAAAGCCCTTTCGGAAAGAGGGTCAAGCTGTCAGAATCTCAGGATCAATCCAGAATTCATAAGCAAAGCCAAATCAAAGGGAGCTTCTTTCACAGAGAAAACCCTGTCCTCTGTTCCTACTGTGGCACGTTGCAGAAGGCAAGATAGAAGTCACCAATCAATTCGTTTCAGATTGCGTTAGCCTCTTATTTCCAGCAGGAAACTAGACAGATCCTTCCATCCATTTCCCAATTTGAAGCACCTCCATTATTTCTTACAAGGTTCCACATGGAAGGTCTCTAAGATCTCAAGGTTGCTTTCCATTCAATAGCAATATATCTGAACAGAAAACTTCTAAGGATAATATGGAAAGAACAGATCTACAGTACTAATGGATTATTAGTTTTAGTTTTTGGTCTTTCACAAATATTTCTTTTTGAATGTTAAGATTTACAATATATTTGGAAAAGTGCATCCTCGGTACTTCCCAATCACTTCTATTGCTGGGTTTCATTATAAATACCCATTCTTTATCTCTGGGTACTCCACCACAGGAGTTCCTAAGCATTCAACACTGTTTTACCGAGATTCTGGCAGATCACAGTATTTTCAAGAGAATGTTAGCCAGAATTGTTGGGAGACTCATAGCTTTACTCTCACGCTTGCTCAGTTTCTACTTATCAGGCATGTTGGTTTCAGAAAGCCTTGGTCAACACATATACAGTACCTCTCACTTATCCTGTCAGGGAAGAACTCCTTCACTGGAGATCCCTTCCTTTTCTTCAGTCGCCCTCTCATAGAGCATCCTCACAACTTTAGAATCAAAACAGATGTCTCACTAGCAAGCAAGCAATGGAGGTCTTCCCCCCCCCCCCCCCCAGGACAAGACATTATGGGGCACATGTCGCCAGCATGGATAGGCTTACACATTAAAGTATTAAAGGTGAGACCAGCCAAGTTACCTCTTCAAGCACTGATTCCTCCACATTCCACCAATATTTTAGTATATTACAAATAAACAACAGGACTGTTGTCTCATGTCAACAAGGTGGGTGGGACTCAATCCAACATCCTTTGCAGGGAAGCTCTAGAGATTTGGAGTTGGGCTCCCAAACAGATTTGCCTGGGAGCAATCTTTCTCCCGGAGGGAAACAATGGACCTAGAAGATGGTATATCACAACAGAAGCTAACATTCAACATAGTATCACTTAAGAGGCTCAAGTTTCTAGAGACAGAACAAACAATTGGCAGGAGGGTTCTGGACTTATTTGCCACTCTGTCCTGCCCAAAAATACCAGCACTGGAAACCCTGGCATGAATCCGATGTAATAAAAATGCATTTACCGGCAACTAGCAGTGCCAGGGCCGCCAAAAAGGTGGGTCTGCAGGGGTTGGCATCCCGGGCCCGGTAAGTCGGGGTGCCCGGCTGACCGGCACTGCAAGTTGGGCCGGACCTCTGGCCAGGCCCGTCTGCCGGGGCCCGGCTCTCCCTTAGCAGCAGCCTGCATGACTCTTTCCCTCTGTCCCACGCCAACAGGCCTCTCTGACGTCAGCGCACTGGAAGCGCTCTGACTTTAGTGTTCTCTACTTCCGGCGTACGACGACATGAGAGGGAGGCCTGTCGGAAGCTCGGCATGGGACAGAGGCATGCAGGCTGCTGCTGTGTGAAGAGTCGGGGTCCAGCCACGAGATCACCGGCAGCCGGGCATGGCCAGAGGTCAAGCCCAACTTGCAGTGCTGAACGCCAGGCACCCACATCCACAAGCCTTTTTTATATGTATTGTGGGGGTCCTTTTAATATGTATTGAGGGGGTGGGAGTCTTTTTTATATGTATTGGGGGTGGGCTTTAATAAAATATGTATTATGTAACATTCTTTTGTGGTTTTGGTGTTAGAATAATTTTATTGATGTGTAGTTGAGGCTTTGTAGTTCTTTTATTCTTGTGGTGTTTATGTGCTTGTTTATTTCTTTAATTGTTGTGCTTGTTGATTTTTATATATATATAGGTTGGCCACTTACTGCTTTAGTGGCTTATCATGCCCATATTATATGGGCATGATGTACCACTGTGTCAATCAATGGGTAGAGGGTGGGGGTACTTGTGCTGGGGTGGGTGGTTAGGCCTCCCGGGTGGGTAGCAGGGGAGGGTGGGTTAACCCCTTAATTACTATAGCAGTTGCTAACCAGTAAGGTGATTAATGGGTTAGGGGCCATTAGATTGTATTTTTCTTGTACTCTAGCTGCCAACAGAGGACATGGACCTGGAGTATGTTGATGAGAATGCCCTTCATCATAGCAGGGGTAATTAGAAGTTTTATTTACTTTATTTATGCTGGCTGACTAATGTTTGATTTTAGAATGGGCAAATTAGCTATTATCCATATCTGGATAATAGTCATTTTGCCCATTACTGTACTGTATGTTTTGAAGGGGGGGGGGGTTGTTGGGGGTAGAGGAGGTGGGTAGTAGGGTTGTTGTGTTTATTTTTGTTTGTTGGGGGTAGAGGGATTGGGTGAAAGGGGTAGTTGCCCAAGGGTGGGTCTTTAGGTCTACCGGAGGTGGGGGTTTGGATGGGGTGGGAGGGTTTTCGGGACTGGTTAGCCCCTTCATTACCATAGCAGTTCCCACTGCAACCTTAACTCCTCCTGTAACCTTCCCGGCTGGACTAACCACTCACCCTTGGGCTACTACCCCCTTCCGCCACCCTTCTGCCCCCAATAAACAGGCTATTGAAGTTGAACCCCTTCATTGCCTTATTGACCAGCCGCTACGGTAATGAAGCTGTTTTAATAACAATTTTAATACTAGTGTACGTGAGCAGGGGGTCTCCGGAGCAGAACCTAGATACAGGCCCCGTTATGGGGCGCCTGTATATCCTATGCATTTAAATGTCCTGCGTGCCGTGACCATTACGGGGCCTGTATCTCGGGAAGCAGGGGGTCCCCGGACCTGAAATCAACGCGGTTCTGCTCCGGAGACCCCCTGCTTATGTACACTAGTATTAAAATTGTTATTAAAACCCTGCGATCTCAGACGAGATATGCGCAGGGAGAGGCGGCTCTCTCTGTGCAGCTCTCTATGCAGCTGGGCCAGATCGCTGCAATTCACGGGTGAGGCCTTTTGAGAGAAGCGAATATCACATCGCTTGTCCTCGTATTTTGGGGCCTATTCTAGTAGCCTTTATAAAAAATATCAGAAGCTTTATGAATACCGTGATAAACACACTGAAAAAAAACAGCACGTAAGTGGCCGAGTGAGCTGTTTTATGAAGGCTACTTGCATAGACACAAAGAATCCCATTCACCATGTCATATTACTAGAGACCATCAGAAACGTGAATGTTACAGTTAGCTATTTAAAAAAAAAATGGCTGTGTCAAATTCCTCTTTGCATACTACCATTTTCACTACATTCTGACATGAAGTGGCAAACTTCTGGCAAAAATGTGTCAAAATATTTTGAGCAATGTGACTATTTGCAAAAATTTTAAAAGATAACAAGGACATTTAAGAGAAATTGTTAAAAAATGCATTTGAAGACATTCACATGTCTAGTTCTATTCTATCTGTATTCTATTCCTATAGCTACTGACACCAGCTATTGCTAAGAGACAAGCCTCTTGAAGAACAAAACAGTGTGTACAGGAATCCATGATCTATTTCTTTGAGGCAAAAGATTGCCACTTAGCAACGAGGTTCACCCTTCCCTCCCCTGCTTGCTCCCCTGTTTGGCTATTTGGCTACTTGACTTACACCCTGCATACCAGTATGATGGCTTCGTCAAGATGTATCCATTTTCCCAATACTAGTTTTGTTATTGTGACCTGTTTTCTGCTTTGAGTTTACAGACTGTCAGGCTTATGCAAAGAGGATAGAGAATGGAAATAGCGCCATCTTTTGGCGAAAATACGCAGGCGAAAAGCTTGTCCTGGCGAGAACATGGCGGGCCAATTCAAATTCGCCAGACGTGTGGCGAGAAGCGTGATTTCGCCAATGCTGAAACACGCACGATTCCAGTAGCGCCGATGCGCATGTACGCGCCAATCGGAGCTACTAAATGGCGTGTTCAGGGGAAATTCTGCCCGCCAACAAAAGTTGGCTGTATTGTGGGCAAATACAGCGCGCCACTAAATGGCGAGTTTCACGCCAAGTGAAACTCGCCTAATTAGCAATTTCATGCACACCGCGCTACCGGAGTACCCTGCATAGGAAAAAATTAATTGCCAATCCTGTGGCGGATTTAATCCTTTCCTGTAAGTACCTCTCTTCATAAACCCCTGTATGTTCACAGGAGTTCCAATTTAAGTAACTGGTTCTAAAGCAATGAAGAAGGTCTTGTCCTACAGTATACTGTATGTCTTCTATTTTCTTCCACCTTCAGACAGCAAAGTACAGTATTGTTACAATACCATTAACTGTTGGTAGGTGGTGATACTTTCCCTAGAATAAATTACGTTTTCAGATCATTAATAACGTTTTAGCCTGCAGGGGTGTACATGTTAGAGCCACTGATGTATCAATGGGAATTGTTTGTGGGCTTCTTGAATGTACATCTTCTTGATACAGGGGATAACCACACAGAACACTATTTACTAGTATAATTATGAAGCTTTCAGAACAGAAAGATATAGAGGAGACATTTAGGTTTCAAGAAATAATAAGAATATAGTTGAAAAGCTGCCTACCATGTCGGGTTACTTGGGAGAGTCCAGGTTTGCAGAGAAGCGCAAACAGCTCATGAGGAACATTAGACAGCATAAAAGAGGTGTTAAAATGATGCAAGCTTTTTTTTAAATAAAGTATAAAAGATTATATTATTAAAGCAACCCTCTTACTCTTTCTATAATATATTGCTGGGTCACAAGTATAAGGACCTGCCAGCCATCCCCGTTTGGCACTGGCGCATACTTGAGCTTCCTGTGCCTCTACCAAGTTGGCCGAACACTAGAAAGTGATCTCACTTTGCCCTCAACCAAGAAGGTCGAAATGGCCTCATGCGCCCCTATCTACATGGGATCGTGAGAAGGATCCTCCACTGGGTTATAGCGGCATCCATATTTGTTTGTATTGGTATCACTTTTATATTTTGTATTACACTGTTGATACACCGTTTATCACATGTAGTATGTTGGGGGTTTAGGCAGGTTGTATTTTATTTGGTTATTCTAGAGCGCCACTATTGATAATTTTGTTTGTATCACTTGTATGTTTCTCCATTATCTAGGCTGCACTAGTTATCACTTATACTCAATTGTGCTTTAAATGGCAAGCCCTAATGTATTTCAGAATAGATCCAATAGAAATATCAATTTGGATACTTACTTCAAGGATGCTAATTTATCTTTCAAAGATGATCAAGAGCAAATTAATGCTACTTGTATCAAACTTGAACGTACTCTATTAAGAGATACTAAAAAATGGTTAGACCTATTGTTTTTACGTAAATATGTGGAATATAAAATCATCCCTAGAGGACTGAGAGTCCAAAAAAAATCCATCTATGGACCTTAGCGATGAAGATTTTTTAATGAAATGGTATAGTGCACAAGACGACTGTTCTTTTAATTTAATCAAATTAATTATGTCACAACAAGAAAAACACCTCACGACACTAGACAAAGAAATAGAGGATCTAAGACTTGAACTGGGGTCATTAGAAAACATTAAAGACTATAATGAGCGAGATGCAAAAATGCAAAAAAATATTGATAACTTCAAAAAAGAAGTAATAGAAATCAAACTGCAGAAATTCAGGAGAGATCAAGACGACTACGCAAAAGGCATAGAAAGAACTTGGAACAAAAATTCCAAAAAAGGCTTAAAAGCGCAGTCTGTCTCTGATCCTCCCGAAACAAGTCCAACACCAACTAACAATAAGGACACTTCATATAGAGGGAAATTTGCAGATAATTACCCTAAACATCATGCAGGATTTATGCCCCAAATTTTGATTAAAAAATCAGAAGTAAAAACTCAAAACACGGGAGGAAAAGCAAAAGAGAAAACAAAACATATAGAAATTAGTGACATCATAGGTACATCAAATAAAGGAAAGCCCAATAGAAATAATGAGGCAATACCTAAAGAAATCCCAAAAGAATCACTTCCTTTTTTGGAACAAAAGGGGTGTATGAGTTCATGGGATACCAGGAACCCATTTCACCCCTTAGAAACCCCAACCACCTCCTCAAAACCAAAAAACAAAAGACGCATGTCAGAGGGAGACGAGGGGGCAGAATGCACAAAAACAAGAAAACTAAGATAGTCTCTAAAAATATTTTTAATATAAGTAAAAAAACTCTTACTGAGTGCCAAAAAAGAGTGATAAGTAAGGGTCTGACTTTTGCCCCAACTACGGGACCAAGCAAGTTTGGTCTCTATGTAGATGCTCACAAATTTATTAGGTCATTGACCCTTAAACGTTTTTTTCTAAATAAAGATGCTGTAACTAAAAATTGGATAGATGTTAATACTAATGATATTGACAAACAATCGATGCCAGAGTCAACCAATAGGGAATGTGTTCATTCTAAATTCAAGCCCAAATCCAGCTTTTTTCCAAAATTTGCGAAGGGTAATCACCTGGAAGTTTTCTTTCAGTTAATTACAAAGGACTTAGAAACCTTATGTAGTAATAAAACACGGTGTCATACCAATTTAACAAAAGAAGAAAAATTAGCACTGGATGAACTCTCAGAGGATACAAACATTGTGATTAAGCCAGCAGACAAGGGGGGAGGGGTGGTGATCATGGATCATGACTATTATATGTCTGAAGCTAAAAACATTCTGGGTGATACAAAAACTTACCTTAAATTATCATCCAACCCCTCCACCTTGTATAAAAAAGAATTACAGACTCTCCTGGAGGATGGAAGAAGACGGGGAGTATTGGAAGAACATGAATTTCAATTCCTAAATGTGGAGGATCCAATATTCCCCGTCTTCTATTTCTTACCAAAGATACATAAAGATCTTACACATCCCCCAGGACGCCCAATAATTTCTGGGATTGGGTCATTAACGGCCAATCTATCTGAGTTCGTAGACAGTTACCTACAGGGAATTGTTAAAAAACAAAAATCCTATCTGAAAGACACAAGTGACGTCATCCTTATGTTGAGAGAGATCCAGTGGCAGGACACCTACATCTTAGTCACCACAGATGTCACGGCTCTATACACATCAATAAGACATGATGATGGTTGCAGAGCCGTTAGACACTTTTTAGAAAAAGAAGACAAATTCCCTGAAATACAAATTGACTTTCTTGTGGAGTGTATAAAGTTCATTTTGAGTAAAAATTTCTTTTGGTTCAGTGATGTCTATTATCTGCAACTCTGCGGGACCGCCATGGGGACCAAATTCGCGCCCAGTTATGCTAATCTTTTGATGGCCATGTGGGAGGACCAATATATATGGTCTTGGCCTGGACTGGACGCGAATTTGGTCACATGGCGGAGATATATAGACGACATTATATTCGTCTGGAAAGGCACCCTGGGAGATCTAAATATGTTTTTGGAATATCTGGATATGAATGAACTAAATTTGAAGTTCACATCCACTATTAGCAGCTCTACTGTCAACTTCCTAGATCTCACTATATATTCAGAAGGCGGGTTAATTAAAACCAAAAATTATTTTAAAAATGTAGATGCCAACAACTACATACTACAATCTAGTTGCCACCTTAATAAGTGGATAACTAATATCCCGTATGGACAGTACCGTAGGTTAAAACGTAACTGTACTGATAACCACATATTTGAAGAACAATCAGAAGTACTTTCTAGGAAGTTCGCAGAGAGACATTACAAAGAAGAAGTTGTTAGACAAGCATTGGCTAAAGCTAATGATACTACCAGGGAATCTATGCTTATCCCAACCCCTAAGAAACATATTGAGAACGATACTCTACAAGTACCCTTTATTACGCAGTATAATAAAGATGCTGGCAAAATTAACACTATTTTGAATGCACATTGGTCAGTTTTAAAAAACGACCCTATTCTGGGGGAGTATCTACCCGATAGAGTAAAGATGGTTTACAAAAGAGCAAGAAACATCAAAAGCTATCTATCCCCAAGCGCTCTAAAAAACACTGCAAAGAGATGCCCAACGTGGTTAGATCCCCCTAAAGGCTTTTATGAGTGTAAAATGTGCACTGCATGTCAGCATAGTTCTAAGGTGGTTCAAAGTTTTAAATCAAATATAACAGGTAAAATGTATAATATAAAACAACACCTAAACTGTCGATCAACCTTTGTAATTTACCTGGCAGAATGCAAATGTGGTCTACAATATATTGGGAAGACCACTCGCCCGCTTAGAACACGCATATTAGAGCATCTCAGTAATATAAAAAGGAAACTCACAACTCACAGTGTTTCCAATCATTTTTTAATAGCCCATAATTCTAACCCCGCCAGTTTTACTTTTAAGGCTATAGAACAGGTGATGCCTCACTGGAGAGGGGGTAATAGAGACTTATCTTTGATAAAAAGAGAATCCTTTTGGATGTATGAATTGAAAACCATTGCCCCATTAGGATTGAATCTTGATTTTGACATTAAACCTTTTTTGTAATCCTGTCATGTAATCCATTCTAATTTTGCTTTTATATCTCCCTATTAGAATGCCTCTTGTACCTCAGCAATCTTGATGAACAATTAGTCAGTCAAATGTATTAGTATATTTCTTGTTGTGTTTATTAAATGTTTTTTATTATATATATATTTTTATTATATATATATATTTTTTAATATTGTTGCATGTATTAATAAATTTCTGCATTTTTGGAGTCACATATATGTCTTGATGTGTGACTATGAATTTAATTATACGTATTATCTCTTAATTGATATACCTATGTTATAGCCAGCACCCGATTATCTAGTTAGTATAAACCAATGGGTCTGTAGCACAGCGTATATAAGTCCACCAGAACCAGTCAGCAAATCACTCCTGAAGAAACCGAATGCGGAGAAACGCGTAGAGTGACGCTGACCAGACCAGACCATAGAGATTCCTAAGCGAGTGGAGCCCCTGCAGGCTGATGACGTCAGTTCCGGTTTCCGAATCCGGTGAGACGCACCGGTGACACGCACGCCGATACACAGGGGAGGCAGAGAGCACACGCTTCGTTTGCCGAGATCCAGATCGCAGGATCTAAATGCTTTTTTAAATCTACTACCATGTGAGTGTATCCCTTACCACTTACCTGCTTTTATAAATTGTCCTTCCAGTCTGCACTATGTCCGTTTCTTTTTATATATAAGGTCTCCAGAAGCTCCTGGTGTTAATCATCCTTGGTGGGCTGAGATTTAAAGATACCTTTTTGTGAACAGCACTCACTATATGTTTGTGAGTATTTTGCACACAGACCTTTATCAATATATTAACTCACGAATTATCACGTGTACTGCACCATCAGACTTTTTTTTTTTTTCTGTTTTCCATGGCTTGCGCTTCCCGATGACTTACACCACTTCTATCTACATGGGATCGTGAGAAGGATCCTCCACTGGGTTATAGCGGCATCCATATTTGTTTGTATTGGTATCACTTTTATATTTTGTATTACACTGTTGATACACCGTTTATCACATGTAGTATGTTGGGGGTTTAGGCAGGTTGTATTTTATTTGGTTATTCTAGAGCGCCACTATTGATAATTTTGTTTGTATCACCTCTACCAAGTTGGCCGAACACTAGAAAGTGATCTCACTTTGCCCTCAACCAAGAAGGTCGAAATGGCCTCATGCGCCCCTATCCAAGATGGAAACAGAAAGTGATTACACATGGGTTAAGCCTTTATAAGGAAGCCAGTTGCTCTCTGCCAGTGCCCCAGCAAGGTGTCTGATCCTTGTCCTCCTGGACCCCGGCTGGTTTCCTGCTTTACGCTTTGCCAATGCTGTGCCTTTGCCTGGACTTGGACAATGACTCTGCTTGCCTGCCTGACCTTGGAACCGTGACCCCAACTACACTGCTGCACTCTGTCCCGAACTCAGCCAGTGGCCCGAATATTCTCTTCAACAGCACTCAGTCCCTAGGCCTGTTCTCAGTTCCCATATCCTGCCTCAGCCCTGCTAGTCGGCCTCCTGCATAAAGACGAGCATCGCCTCAACCAGAATAAGATGATGATCCCAGAAGACTAAGTCCTGGAAGCTAATTAGAGAAAAATAAATCTGTCACAAATAGAATTCTGCCAGGAACACGCTACTTCCTGCAGTCAAGCTACTTTACTTTCATTTGCCCTACAAGATTATTTTTGTATTGAATACATGCAACATGTGAACATCCGGTAGCATGCTGCTAAACTAATTAATCTTTATTATCCTTTGTTTTGAGAATCCTGAAAGGCTTTTAAATGAGAGTGAATAACCTATTGAAAGGGGTGGCATTGCAGTAACACAACACAACTCTCCTGCAGTGTCAATCATTGTCTTATACTCAAAGCTATGTGTGGGTACCATCTGTGCTACCATAAGGTTTCTCCAATACCTTTTCTACAATCACGTTCTTAGTCGTGCTGCTTTAAGGCACAGCTCTCTTGCTTTGTGTATTAACATCACAAAACAGATTTTGGTCCCCAGGACTTCAATCTGAAGGAGTGTTGGGAATGGAGCCATTTTCTCAAGTGCATTTAATTTTATCCTGCTTCACTCCCTTCTTCTTTTCTACCTCTTGTGTTGAGCCACTGGCATGGCAGATGGCTGGGAATGTATTTTTGAGCAGAGTAGCCAGAATGAAAGCCCAGCTAATGAGTGAGGTACCTTTTAGTACAAGCAGAAAAGCATACAAGCGCCATGCCCCTGAGAGCTAAGGACGTACAGTAATCTCCCCTAGAAACGAGCAAAACATCAGTGACATTGGTGCCTTATAACCTGGACCCAAAAGTGCAACTTCATAGAATGTTGCCATAGCATCATGGAGCACTTAAAGGGTTACAAGAAAGTGTCTTACAGGGCAAACGAAGAGGATTATTGCATTTCATAGCTAGACTATCACTACTTTGTTTCTAACTACTTTGGCAACACTCTGGACTGGAGTTCCATATTATTAAAAGCAGCCCCATGCACTTTAAAGTGTAACTACAGCAAGTGGTACTGCTGTTTTAAAAGGCAAAACATTGACAATTGTTATTTAATTGTAAAGTAATTACAATGCCATTATTTGTCAAACACATAAGTAGTTGTGAAGCATAAATACACCAGAGAATAAAAGAAAACACCCATTTTTAACTGACAAATATAATTATTACATTAAATTCTGTAGGAATTTTTGGCTAAAAACGGCCAGAACGACAGCTTTAGTAGATACAAAATAAGGCCCTCGCAGTTCTAAGGAAGTCAATTCTGCTGAGTTGTTTCATTATTGTTTTTAGCCTGTGACATGAAATTGCCCCTTTAAGTTTAAGTAACATGTAAAAGAAAGCATCTGTACGCTGACTGACATTATCCCTTTTACACAGCTGATAAACAGATTTAAATTGTATTCCTAATACAGTGGTTTCCAACAGTTTTCTGGTAAAGGAACCCTATGTGAAGCTCTGTGGAACCCCAACCCTCTCTAACAGCGCGTCAGAGATCAGATGCATTGTAAATTCTTCTGTATTTGGTACAATTTTAAAATGACCTGAACATTACAGGGAAACCTTTAGGGATGCCCGGGGAACCCAAGGGTTCCTAGGAACCCTGGTTGAAAAACACTGCCGTAATATCTTCCTGAAGCATTCTCAGCTCAGCTAAGTGTAGTAAAAGGGAAAAAAAACGAATGAAACTTATGATCGTGTAAACCTTAGATCTAGCTGGTTTGGAGTACAATCATATATGAAGTAAGACATGATGGTTTGTATTTAATAAGTGGTGCTAGGTCGTAAATGTACCTTAACCTCTTTAAAAACAAATCCTGTCATTTACAGAAGGCAAAATGATATACGTGAGGAAGAACATCAGAGAGATGTGATGATGATATATTCTGAATCCATGAATATCCCTGCTTGCCAACACAATGCTTTTTCTTTCTTCTCCTGTCTCCTTCCCTCTCAACAGATGAATAATTGTCACATGCTCCGATCTCCTTTGCTCCTCCAGAGAAATGACATGATTGGTTGGAAGGCTCTTTGAAGAAGTCACGTACTAATCAGAGTGTTATAGGCCTCTATAGGACTTGCACACTGAACAGCATGCACCCTTTTCAAAAGGTTCACTGGCAGGATTAAAAAGGAAGCTTTGCCATTATTATGAGCATTGTCCAGCTGGGATTTAAGGAAGAGGTCGGACTGCTTAAAGTGCAACCGAAGCATTCACATCAGTTACTGCAGTTTTGCAGTCCCTCTTTAGCCTAAGGTTATTTTCAGGGCTGAAAAAATAAAGTAATAAAACTTGACCAGACCAATGTATGGCTACATAGTTATATATTTGGTTACATAGTAGATGAGCTTGAAAAAAGACATATGTCCATCAAGTTCAACCTATGCTAAATTTAAATGACAGATACTTTATCCTATATTTGTATCTACAGTATATATTCAATATACTTTTTGTTGTTCTCCAGAGCTACACTGTGCTGAGATATTTAAATCACGTCAGCACATTGTACAGTACAGTACATTGGAGAGGAAAATAAAAATGAAATCACTCTTTGAAGTAAACTACTTCCATACATTTTGTGAGGTTCCTAATTTAATATATTCTTGTAACTTTTTTTAATTTAGTCTGGAAGCCAAATCCTGAACAGAAACCAGCAGAGACCACGTGATATTTTTAAGTCACACAAATATAAGTTTACATTTTTATCCAAAATAGAAAACTAGTTCAAGAAGGTGAGAGGGATAGCGGGGAGTGAGCGGAGGGAGAGGGGAGGAATAGATTGAGGGATAGGGGGAGAAGAAGAGAGTGGGGATAGGGGGGAGAGATGGGGAGAGGGAGAGTGAGAGACAGGGGAAAGAGTTAGAGAGAGGGGAAAGACTGGGGTGAAGAGATTGAGGGGGGAAGAATGAGGGAGAGAGGATAGAGAGGGAGGTGGGGAGGGAGAGGCGGAGTGAGAGAGGGGAGAGAAGAAAGAGAGAGAGAGAGAGAAAGGGGGGAATGAGAGAGACAGGTGAGAGAGAGTGAAGTGAGAGAGACATGGGAAAGACAGGTTAGAGAGAGGGGGCAGTGTGAGGAAGAGGGAGGGGGGACTTGCAGGGCCACTGACAGGGGATGGGAGTGGAGACCTCCCCTAAACTCAACAAGCCTTGGCACCTGTGGATAATTTAGTCCTGCGAGCAGCCCTGCTTTTTCAAATTGCAATAGTCTCTTCTGTTTTGGACTGTTGCAGACACGGATATGTGCAACCACTGCATCAGCTTCAAAGGCAATTCCCACCAACCCAGCAAAAGACCTAAAATAGAATTCATCCAAAGTTCACTCGGTTAATTTACAGTGTTTCGAACGTCCATTGACAGTATTACGAGGCAAAGTGCCTGCAGCCAGAAACTGCATATTTCAAATCCCTGCTTCATTATCTGTCCTTCCTGTCTGACTGCTTTAATCATTGAATAATAACTTTCAGGCATCACCTTCTTATAGCTGGCAAGCAAGATGTACTGTACTTGTAATGCTCTGCTGACACCAAGCTATGACATAACAGCATAGCAAGGCACCTTCTATCTATTCAACACACAGCACTGCCATCTACTGTTAGTGTAATTGCCTTGAAAGGTGGAACGCCTGCTGTTTGTAAATTAAACCAGTTCTTCCGTGTTTTTATAATCTTATATCTGGATTTCAGATAGAATTTATTTGTGGTTTTCAATTGCAATCAAAAGTTTGGAATACGATACAAGTATAACAAAAAGGGTCCTATTCTAGTCGTTCCGAAGTGTGACAAACCGTTTCTAAATTGCCCTTTGGAAGCGCATTGGCATGCTTTGCTTTTCTGTAAACCCTTCTCGCTTGTCCAATGTGTCTAAACAGCTTTTTTTTTTAGAAGCGGTTTAACTCTTGCTCTGCCGATCCAATTGGTTTGTCAAAAAAGCCTCCAACTCACATTTTTTTTTTAACTAAAACTGCTATTCTAGTAGCTCCATTATGCAAACCGCTTCTAAAAACTCGCATTTTATTCACGCCACACCAAGGGTGGCGAGATTCGTGTGGCGAGTTACATCCAGAGCCTGAAATCTGGGTTTGGCTGAGAGAGCACTGGAGATGGAGTGAGCAGCCCCTCAGGTCAGTCCGCTTGTAAAGCAAGTACAATCCGGGCAGATTGGCTGCTAAACCGCACGGTTTGTCACTTTTTTCTAAACCGGTTTAGAAGAGGCGATTTGCAATAGAGAATAGGCTTTTTTTTTCTCACATTTCATTTCGCTCCTTCTGAACATGCCCAACCGGGCGGCTTGGCAATGACAACTTTGGAGCTACTAGAATAAGCCCCAAAGACATCAATGTGCTTTGAACCTGCTTACAGAGCTGGAGGAAAGTGTAGCTACTTTCAAATGAATAGGACAAAAAGGTTCTCCAGCACGGGGGAAGACAGCTGCACAGCATATTGAATAAAGGCCAAAGAGTTTATTTAGTGTGGGAGATGAACACACTGTCAAAAAAGAAATACACATTTTTACTACATTCTGTGGTATATTAAAGTCTTACTATTGGTCATTGAGAAAGCTAAGGCCCAGGTTCGCTAAGGGAACTAACGCTTCAGCACCCCTTATTCCCATTCATTTGAAACATAGCAACCTTTATTGAATCTGTGCCTAAATTCCCAGTTCCTAAATTACCCTCATTTATATTGCAAAATGTATAGGTAAAGAAGTGGCTAAAGGCATACGTTGTACGATTATAAGACAAAATACACAATGGTTTTTCCAGACATTTTTCTCCTTTCCAAATGCCTTAACATGTAATGTACACTGTGTAGCTGGACATATTAACCATTGAGTGTAGATACCAGATTCACACACCTTGTTAAACAAATCAAGAACATTAAACGACAGTACATTCACAGATAAAGATACTATTCTGATGCTTTAGGCATTTGTAATGGAAATAACAAACAGAAAAATACATTGTTTTTCTCATTGTTTTATCATTTCATATTTTTAGATTTGCCATTTATTTAAATATTTTAATGTACCAATTTCCCTTTTGCCTTAGTTTAGTTGCTTGTCATTGCTTTTTTTTTTTCATCCGACTCACCTTCACCAGCTACTCAATTACAGTTTCAGCCGGCACACATGTTCATTGTCTCACACACTATGTTGTATTGATGCTTACCAAGTCACCCAACCCAACCCCCAAGCCAGGCAGTTATAGTAGCAGCCAGATGACAAGTCTGTAGGATAACATCACAGTGCAATATTTAGTATTAAACACTTTTTTTTTTAAATGTTTTCGTTAAACGTTTTTCAAATATTTGTTTAAATATAAGGACAGAATCATTGGGATTTTAATATAATTAGAAAACGGTTTAGCACAATAACGTCTAGTCAACATGCTGTGAAGGTATCTTCACTAGAGATGAGTGAATTTTTGGGGCGGATTTGGATCCGCAGCGGATCGTCCAGTTCCCTTGGTCAGCTGATTTCAGCGGATCAATCTCAAAAAGGCTGATTTGTGTTTTGCGGATTTTGTATTATTATTATTACCAATACACTGCGGATTCTGCAACTCGTGGACGAATTTGTAGAATCCAATCCGTTGGCGGATTGTTAAGAATCCACCAACTAGTTGCTGAATCCGTGGATTGAATTCTACAAATCCAATGGCTGGTTTTTGATGCATCCGCGTGGAGCGAAACCGCCCAAATCCATCTGCGGATGTTACACCAGTGTAGCCATGCCTGGCTTGGCAACGAATCTACCCTGCCTGACATGCAAATCCTGGTATCAGTGCAGGCAGTGTTAGGCCCAATCCAGGGTTTTCCCCATCAGCAAACAGCTCCCTTGAGTGACAAGGGGGGAGGCGGACTAAGGCCTGTGTTTTGCCCAATAAGGGGCTCAGACCTTGGACTCTCCCCCTCGGTACTTAACGGGCTGCACACCAAAATTGTTTCAGTTGTCTCTCCCCTTTGAGAGAGACTGGTCTCACATAAGAGGTGTTCAGGGCTATGTCACCTTCTGTGCCCTACCTTCGGGGAGTGGGAGTGAGAACCATTCACCATGCACCTGCCAAACTTCACTCATTTGAAATAATTATCACTCAGTGGAAAACAATTCATTTCTAACTCCCAGAAGTTGTGGCTCCATCCACTTTAGCAGAGTCTGACTCATTGAAGTTAGAACCATGAGCCATCCAGTTGTTGCATTGCACTCCTTTGCAGGAGCGTCTGACAGCAAATACTGTATGTTCAATTGTCATTTTTGCAGAACTACTGGGTGTTCAATATCTATAAATAGCACATTTTTCTTAGTAATATTATTCTGTATACATCAAACAAGTTACACACTTACTTTCCAAGCAGCACGAACTGGCGCACTGTCATTTATAAGAATAATTGTTTGCTTACATACATTGGGTTACACACTATAAAGCAGAAATGCATGCAGAATATATATATACCGGTAGTATATTGTTAAAAACATGATAACCTCCCTAGCATTGTCTCCAGTTCTTTCAATTTGTATCAACAACCTGAAATGACAGCTTTTAACAGACTGTTAAGTGACTTGTAACAAGGTGGGATTGACACTGTTTGAAGCAGTAAACATGTGAAATCTTATAGGGTTTTTTTTAAAATAATAATAATAAGCAATGCGTTGACAATAGTAGCATGGAAACAGGAAAGGAAGCCTGCAAACTGTATCCCATGTAAGAACATTGGTTCTGCAGACGTTTGAAGTATAAAGATTGTCCATTGTCTCTTTCTAATCCAATAGAACAATAGTTTACTTTGTATACGCACTGTGCTTTGAATTAAGGCGGACAGATGGAACAGGTTGAACAGTTTGTACGCGGCAACAGAAACTTTGGAAATCTTATTCTGCAAGTTTATTTATGAAAGCAGACTACTTTATCCTTAATAAAATGTAATTTTTCCCAGTACATACCTCTGGGGGTTTGAGGTAATTCCTTTATCTTTACATTAAAAGGAGGGGATCCTTGATGTTTGTGCAAAAAGTCTGCTTTGAAAGCCGAGGGCCTTTAAGTCTTCTGAACTTTTGAACTTGATTTATGTTAACATAAAAGCTACAAGACAAACACATGTTTAAAATGTCCAGGAACCAAAACTAATTGGTACTGTGCTTTCTTTTTTTTATTTACTTTGTATTTTTCTTTTTCAATGTATAAGCGGTGCAGAAAATAAAAATGGGGATAAGTGGTACAGAAGTGAGAAAGGTGGGTAGGGGGTGGGAGAGGTGTCACGGGGTACATTCCAGGGGTACATCATCATATCAATTACACCTGACAGTCATGCATTTCCTATATGTATGTATGTATGTATGTCTTTATTTGTATAGCGCCATAAAATGTACATAGCGCTTCACAGTAGTAATACATGTCATATAAATAGCAAATATAAATAACACATCATGGGAATAAGTGCTTCAGACATACTGTAAAAGTAACATTAAGGAAGGAGTCCCTGCTCCGAGGAGCTTACAATCTAATTGGTAGGTAGGGAGAACGTACAGAGACAGTAGGAGGGAATACTAGTAAGTGCGTCTGCAGGAGGCCAAGCTTTGTGTCATGTGTCCATGATTATCCAGTGCTACTCATATGCTTCTTTAAGCAGATGTGTCTTAAGGTGGGTCTTAAAGGTGGATAGCGAGGGGGCTAGTCGGGTATTGAGGGGAAGAGCATTCCAGAGGTGTGGGGCAGAAAGTGAGAAAGGTTTAAGGCGGGAGAGAGCTTTAGATACAAAGGGGGTAGAAAGAAGACATCCTTGAGAAGAACGCAAGAGTCGTGATGGTGCATAGCGAGAAATTAGGGCTGAGATGTAATGAGGGGCAGAAGAATGTAAAGCTTTAAAAGTGAGCAGTAGAATTGAGTGTGAGATACGCGATTTAATCGGAAGCCAGGAGAGTGATTTCAGCAGGGGAGACGCTGAGACAGATTTAGGAAAGAGTAGAGTGATTCTGGCAGCAGTGTTTAGGATAGATTGTAGGGGAGACAGGTGAGAGGTAGGAAGGCCGGACAGCAGGAGGTTGCAGTAATCGAGACGTGAGAGAATGAGGGCCTGAGTCAGAGTTTTAGCAGTTGAGTAACAGAGGAAAGGGCGTATATTTGTGATATTGCGGAGGAAAAAGCGACAAGTTTTAGAAACGTTTTGAATATGAGAGGAGAATGAGAGAGAGGAATCAAGTGTGACCCCTAGGCAGCGTGCTTGGGCTACTGGGTGAATGATCGTATTTCCAATAGCAATGTGGAAGGATGTAGTAGGGCCAGGTTTGGGAGGTAGTATAAGGAGCTCTGTTTTTGCCATGTTAAGTTTCAGTCGGCGGATGGCCATCCAGGATGATATTCCAGAGAGGCATTCAGAAACTTTGGTCTGTATAGCAGGTGTAAGGTCAGGGGTTGAAAGGTAAATTTGTGTGTCGTCAGCATAGAGGTGATATTTAAACCCAAAAGATGTGATTAGGTCACCTAGAGAGAGTGTGTAGAGAGAAAAGAGAAGGGGTCCCAGGACAGAGCCCTGGGGTACCCCCACAGAGAGATCAATAGAGGAGGAGGAGGTGTTAGCAAAAGAGACACTGAAGGTACGATGGGAGAGGTAAGAGGAGATCCAGGATAAAGCTTTGTTCCGAATACCAAGAGTATGGAGAATGTGAAGGAGAAGAGGGTGGTCCACGGTGTCGAATGCTGCAGAGAGGTCGAGTAATATGAGCAGAGTGTAATGACCTCTGTCTTTGGCAGCGTGGAGGTCGTCAGTTATTTTAGTGAGGGCTGTTTCAGTAGAGTGAGCAGTGCGGAAGCCAGATTGTAGAGGGTCTAGTACAGAATAGGTGTTGAGAAAGTGTAGCAATCGAGAGAATACAAGACGTTCAAGGAGTTTGGAGGCAAAAGGCAGGAGGGAGACAGGTCGATAGTTAGAAGGACAGGTAGGGTCAAGCTTGCTGTTTTTGAGTAATGGTATAACGGTTGCATGCTTGAAGGATGAAGGAAAGGTACCAGAGTAGAGGGAAGAGTTAAAGATCTGTGTGAGCATAGGGATTATAGAAGGAGCAAGAGGTTTTAGGAGATGGGAGGGAATGGGGTCAAGTGGGCAAGTGGTAGAGGGCGAAGAGGAGATCAGCAGTGATACATCCTCCTCCGAGATAGCAGAAAAAGAGTCAAGAAAGACAGGAGGAGAGTTGGGAAGCATTGTGGGATGGGAGGAGGCAACAGATGGGATGTTCTGCCGTATGGACTCCACCTTTTTCTTAAAAAAGTCAGCAAAGTCCTGAGGTGATATGGATGAAGAAGAGGAGGCAGCTGAGGGTGGTCTGAGTAGAGAGTCAAAGACAGAAAAGAGACGGCGTGGGTTAGACTTGTGTGTGTTGATTAGTGATGAAAAGTAGGTTTGTTTAGCCTGAAAGAGGGCAGAGTTGAAACAGGATAGCATAAATTTGTAGTGAATGAAGTCTGCGAGCGTATGAGATTTCCTCCAGAGGCGTTCAGAGGAACGAGTGGAGGAACGCAGCATGCGTGTGTGGGAGTTTAGCCAGGGTCTGGGGTTAGAAGGGCGAGGACGGCAGAGAGAAAGTGGGGCATGAAGATCAAGAGAGGAAGATAAGGCAGAGTTGTAGTTCCTGACCAGGTTGTCAGGGTCTGAAGTGGAACTGAGAGAGGAGAGGGAGGAGCGTAAAGTGGAATCAAGAGCTGGTAGGTTAATAGAGTGCAGGTTTCTGCAAAAACGAGGGCGAGATGGAGATGGAGATGGAGAGAAGCGAGAGAGAGAAAATGAGATGAGGTGATGGTCAGAGAGAGGAAAAGGGGAAATGGAGAAGTCGGAGAGAGAGAAGTTTTTAGTGAAAACCAGGTCTAAGTAGTGGCCATCCTTGTGGGTGCTGGCTGCAGTCCACTGTTGAAGGCCAAAAGAAGAGGTTAGAGAAAGAAAGCGGGAAGCCCAAGGGAGAGAGGGGTCATCAATGTGGCAATTGAAGTCCCCAAGGAGAAGAACAGGGGAGTCTGAGGAGAGAAAGAAAGAGAGCCAGGATTCAAAGTGAGAGAGAAAGGCAGAAGGGGGATGAGTAGAGGAAGGTGGGCGATAGATGACCGCCACATGGACCGGGAGAGGAGAGAAGATCTGGACTGTGTGAGCCTCGAAGGAGGGAAAAGCAAGAGAGGGGGGAATAGAAACTGTTCTGTAACGGCAGAGAGAGGAGAGCAGGAGCCCCACGCCTCCACCCCTGCCATCAGGGCGTGGAGTGTGGGAGAAGGAAAGGCCACCGTAGGAGAGGGCAGCTTCCAGAGCAGAGTCAGACTGAGTGAGCCAGGTCTCAGTTATAGCAAAGAGAAGCAGGGAGTGAGAGAGAAAGAAGTCATGCACAGAGAGGAACTTGTTAGAGAGGGAGCGAGCATTCCAAAGTGCACAGGAGAAAGGGAGAGAGGACGGAGGGTGGCAGGGGATGGGTATGAGGTTAGAGGGGTTGACACCAGAAGGAGTAGAAGTTGCATGTGGAAGGCGAGGACGAGAGCAAGTAGAAATAAGGCAGGGACCAGGATTGGGAGAGATATCCCCAGAAGCAAGGAGGAGAAGCATGGACAGAAAGAGAATGTGTGAGGATGATTTGTAGGGGTGTGTTTTAGTGCAGGCGGCATAACTGTGTGGTGACAGAGGGCGCAGGTAAGAGAGGAGTTCATGTGAACTGAGAAGTGGTGAAGTAAGGAGAGATGGCGAAATATGAATAGAGTTAGAGATATGAGGCTGGTGGAAGGAAGTGCATAATTTGAAAATAAGTGAGGTTACAGTAAATATAAAAAGTAAAGGTGGCATCACAGCAATAGTAATGTGTTGAGATGTGCAGAGTGGGATGATAACCTCCTTTCCAGCGTAGTTCAAATGCAGGAATCAGAAGCAGTAGAGTGTGTCCACTTTTTCCACTTCTTTTTGAACTTCCTTTTTTAAACTTCCACTACTTGAAAGATTTCTACTTAAAAGCATTTCTGCTTAAGAGCAAATTAATAACATTATAACATTAATACATAGTAGACAGTCCAAGATACATTTGTTATTGTGGTGAATCTGCAACATACTGTAGTGTTAGGGGATCGGGTTGTATTTAAGTTTCTCTGTCAGTGTGGTTTTTTTTTCCGGTACAGTGCTTTCTTTATACTATTTATTCATTATTATACTATTAATGCACAATGACACCACCTAGTGGTAGTAAAGAGACGTTACATTTGGGCACTGCATAATATCTACAGACTGTAATTTATAACATAAAGTGTCCAAGCTGCTAGGTCCAGGGGATAGAGATGTGTAACATTTTTGCTGGAGAAGGAGCGGCTCAGTGAGTAAAGACACTGACTGGCACTGGTTCAATTCCCCGTGTCGGTTCCTTGTGATCTTGGGCAAGTCACTTTATCTCCCTGTGCCTCAGGCACCAAAAACATAGCACTGTAAGCTCCACGGGGCAGGGACCTGTGCCTGCAAACTGTCTCTGTAAAGCGCTGCGTAAAACTAGCAGTGCTATACAAGAACATGCTAATATACAGTGTTCGACAAACCTATACATTTGCTCGCCCCGGGCGAGTGGATTTAACCCCCGGGCGAGTAAATATTGGCCCAAGCAGCACACGTTTGGTACTAGGTGGCGAGTAGATTTTTTTGTGTGGCGAGTAGATTTTTTGGTGATTGGTCAACCACTGCTAATATAATTATTATAGTTTACAAACCAGGCAAAATATGCCCTATTTGTTTTCGCCAAAAATGTCACATACATTTTTAAAGTTCGCAAAAGAAAAAATCAACAAACATTAAACGTTCATTTGACGGTCACACATCCCTAAATTCAGGTCACAATTCTGGCAGAAATTGGAAAGATTGGCAATAAGGTTAATCACTGTCACCTTCCAGAAACGTTCACAAAAATGTAGAATGTTAGATAAATTCTCCATAATTTTTTTGGCAAAGCACATTTAAGGACTGTTGCATATTTCTGAGGAGTATAGTTTTACTAGTTATATTAATTCACTCACAAGACCTACCAGTCCAAGACCACTACTTTCTATGTGCAAACAGCAGGTCCACACAGCTCCATAATTGAATTAACAATGCGCTAACTTAGGTTAACGCATCATTAAGTGTTAACGGTTATCTTCAAAGATAAAACATGCAGTGTTAAGTACTGTTTCAGTCGTAATGGGGCTTCCATTAACTATAACGGACGTTAGTGCTAATGATATGCAAAGGAGATGTTCCCTCCAACGCCTATTTACAGAACTCTGTTCAACATCACACGGAGATTTAAAGAGATGTTTGTTAGGTCATAGCTAAACTTGGCATTCCTCACATCCAGGCCCTAAAATAGGTGTTTTACAGGGTCTGGGTGACAGTAAGATCACAGTTAGATATGATTTACAAACATATTGTTATTTACAGGGTTCTTTACTAATCATGATACACGTAGAAAAAGAAAGCAAAGAGCGCACTGCCAGGGAGTCAGGTGGTGAAAAGATAAAATCCATTTATTACAGAACTTATCTGATAAAAAACATCACCCCAAGGGGGGTATCAAGGATAAAGGACCTACCCGTCCGAAACGCGTAGGAGGCTGTTTGTTACCCCCCCTGGGGTGGTGTTTTTATCAGATAAGTTCTGTAATAAATGGATTTTATCTTTTCACCACCTGACTCCCTGGCAGTGCGCTGTTTGCTTTCTTTTTCTACGTGTATCTGGATTATCTCCATGGCTGGCACGCCACAGTGGACCCCTAGAAACAGCAGAAGTGGGTAAGGATTATATATCTTTATGTTTGACCACTATAGTTGAGTACTCTAACTTGGACTGTGTAAGCTACCATGAGGCAATAATTCTACATATGGTTATGAGTGACTCACAGGCCATTTCATTTATTAAACCCACTCTGCTATACTGGGGTCCTTGAAGATTCATATTCTATGGATTAGCCGTTATATGGTTGGAGCACCCCTTGATCTTCTACTCCTTGCTATATAAGTTCTTTCCTAATCATGTCTTGGCTTTTCAAACTTTATTTAAAAACCTATGGAGGGTCTGGATGGGAGTACTGCCACCTTGACTTAAGCCTATGCTAATGAGATAACTAACGAACATTGTTTTTGCATATAATTAGCTTTGTGAATTTGCGTTAACCACAGGAAACATAACGTCCGTTGTTGTACTTTCTTTAAAAAAATGAAAAGCGAGTATTTAGTTTAGAGAGACACTTTGCTTTTATAGTTTAAGCCTTTCGTATATCTCTTGCTGGCCTCTCAGGCAGCAAAGGATGCTTTAAAACACGATCCAAAGATCTTTGCTCCAATGTTTAACATTGCCCGAGTTCAAGTACAGAACCACTACATTGTTGAAGACATTTCTACCACTGCTCACTGTGGACATCTCCTTAACCTTTGGTTTCATACAACTTGTACCACATTAGAGGTCATAAGATCGTAAGTGACAATAGATAACCTTAAACAGAAACACTGCTAAATATACGAAACACAACCTTTCTGCAGCATTGAAGCCTGACTTTTAAGAACATGGGTGTGGGGCCGTTTGCTGATAATCCTTCCAATAAAAATGTTGTGCTACTGAATGCTTTAGTTTACATTCCTCCTGCCCTACCTTTCTCTTTCAGTTTTATTTCCAGGTGACATCGTGAATACACGTGAATAGCTGCCCCGAAAGATGAACTATTTGTCCTGAGTTCACTTTAAGTTTCATTTCCAACATCAAAACCCACAGTTTACTTTGTTTAGTTTGCTGCGTTTATATCCATTGACCACTGCATCTCCCATGTAGAGGAGGTAAATGGCATGTTGCTGTATGAGTACCATCATTCAAGAAAACTATTGTCCCCTTATTTGGCATCGATGTTCATCTTAGATCAAATCGCACACATCCAGTAGTGTGAACCGTGGAGGCGTGGGATATTGGCTGTATTGTCGTAATTCAATGATCAAAAAACAATATTAAGGTATATTCTGCAGCACAGTGCAATGTGAGTGTGAAATGCAGTTATGTATAAAAAGAATAGATACTAATAATAATTAAGTAATAATTAAGGAGATCAGTGTTTGCATAATAGTTCAATCCGAAAGGAAAGAAGGATCTACTCTGTGGCAGGGGTGATCTAGAATGTTGTACAGTACTTCTCGGTTCTTCCGTCCAGCTCTGGCCATATAAAGATGCTTTGACATCCCTAGAACCTAGTCAAGGTGTCAGTATGAAGATGTAAACATTCAAGGAGACTAACTGGGCATAACACTCTGTTAGACTTGATTAGGGGACTTCATTTGAATTGTGCTAATAACAGTCATTTTACAGTGGGCGACCTCCGTTTGCAGCACCTACATTTTTGTTGCAATAATTTGTACATAGACCATTTGATAAATATGGTTTATGCAGCTGACAGTTGTCTAGTGCATTATCATTGATGTTGGTCGCTTCTGGCACAGTGTTACAGTTTTTTGCAATCGAAGAGCAATAAGATGAACACTGAAGCAGAAAATCGGTTTAGGTTTTAATGGAACATTCACCGCTCATGTTTGTGCAAACCTTTTATCTCCATAGCAGAGAAACAAATTGAATTTCAGTTTATTTTGTGTCCTCTGAAAGGCTGTATCATTGAACTGCATTTTAACTTGACCCATATTATGCTGAGGATGTGCGTATTTGATGTTCAGAGGCATATTGGAAAGGATAAAACACACTTAGACACAACAATTTTTTTTGTTTAAAATGTATAAACATTCCCAGTTCATCAAAATGCAATGCAAGTGTCCTGACTTGTTGTAGCTTATTAAAATGACCGTTCAACTCAAATATTTTCGTTGCTTATTTCCAGTGTGAAGCAAAACTGAAGCTGGATTGTTGTGTAACTCCACAAGTCTCCTGAATGATAAATCAGTACAATGCTATGTGGCAAGCGCCAAGATGTGTTAAAATGCACTACTTTGTATGTACTTGTCATTACTTGTCCGTCAGGTACATCCATTTTCACAATAAGTGTATCACAATAATAGCACATCCAAGTATCATATTGGGCATGTTTTCTCCTGTCTCATCGTTCCTATGTTATGCGACTCCTCTGTTAACCGACAGTTAGATACAGTATATGCTTCTTTGTTTGACATGTGTATCAAGCTATTTATGAGCATGTAAAAATAGATTGGGATCCATATGTTACATTTATAGCCCCTCGTTCTTCTGGGACAAGTTTTTCGGACTGTTTTTTTTTTTTTTTCCACATGATGTTTGCTGTGGAATCTTTTCAGATTGCAAACGATCGGAACCAATGAGCAACTCAAACACACTCAGTGTTCTCAGGTTGGAGTGCACTGAAGTCCAATAGAATCTTTGGCTTTTGTGCTGCGAAGAGAGGAGCAATGTATGTCGGTGTGTCTTTGATATTGCTGTATGTTTTCTGCAAGCAGCGCTGAAATGAGAAAAGAAATGGTTTTTTAATCTCATACATTTTTTTTTAATTGTGATTTTTGTTGGGTGGTTGGGACACAATGTTTAGTAAGTTCTCTGCCATTTGATCACATTGTCCAAAATATATTGTAGATAGAACTGCGTCAATGATCTACTTTCACCAAATGTTTACAGAATTGTACATCTCTCCCACCATTTGCAGATTTTCACAATGTTTTGGCAGATTTCTTGATTTAGTGCAAATATAAAGACGTGTGGAAAAAAAACGCACTTGGCTACATTACCTGCACTATTCTTTTCACCGGATTCACGATTTTCTAACTAATTCTGAGGATTATTTTGCTACAACTCAAGACAATTCCACAGCTATATCCCTTCTATATTATTGTTATGATTACTCTCAGGCTGGGGAGTTTGTTTCCTGTACTTTATTTGTATTTATTGCATAATATTTCTAAAAACTCACAATTCAAACTTTCATGAGAAAATAGGAAATAATTGATGACTTTCTCAAAAAGTGAAAATCATATTTCACTGCAATTACCATGATAAGATGTATTTCCCCTGAAAGCTGTTCCAATAAACTAAAATCCATACACATATCCACTTATAGCACTTTCATCCATACTGTAGCAAAACAATGCATTTAACAAGGGAATGAAAAATAGATGTCTATGGCAACCACATTTTCAACCGGAAAGTATGTCATATATCCAATTATAACTCGAAACAGATCTCATCGTCTATAAGAAATTCAGCAATGTAGTAGCACTGTTCTTCTAGTCTGATTATTCTTCAATAAATAAATAGTGTGATAGTGTCAAAATCACTTGGAGGTATACTTACATAGCTGAGAAACATGATGACTACGGACAAAAGCACAATCACAGAAAATACAATTTCTGGGGTATGATTTATTCTCTCGACATCTGTTTTTTGCTTAGAAAAACCTTGTAAAGAAAAGAAAATATTTAAAAAAGTGCTATATATTATTGACATCCCTAATTGTAAAAGTGGAAAAGTAGTTGACATTCAGATGCCTCCATCTTTAATTTGAATGTCCCAAAATTGATTTAAATGGTTACATGCACCATCATGTATAGCATAGAAGGCAAACATTCAGATACATTTCAAGATATATACAGCACCGACATTGTTTATTGCACTAAATCACGACGGCACACCGAGATCTACCCCAGCTGCCGCCAGTAACAACCGCGCGCCGCCGCGTTTCCCCCACGCACCCCCCCTCCACTTCGCGCGCAATTTAAATCCCTTCCCGACCCCGTACAAGGCTCCTGCTATGCCCCTCTGCTTCCCCGCACCCCCGCTTACCTTCATTTGATCTCCAGGGGTGTCGGGGAAGCCAGGGGAAGACGGGGAAGACGGGGAAGCCGGGCGCGCATGTTACTGTGACGTCACAGTGCGCCGCCACGCGCCGCGGCTACCCGCTTCCCAGCCGCATGGAGCCGGCGGCTTTTGCTTCAATAAGCAATGTCGCTACTGTACATGTAAGGTGTGCTCAAACTTAGATATACAGGTAAACCCCGTTATAACGCGCCTCGTTATACCGCAATTCGGTTATAACGCGGTTTTCCCGTGGCTCCCGTTTTTCTCACTGCACATACTGCACACACACTGAACACTCACTGCTCATTGCTCACACTGCACACACACTGCTCACACTGACACACACTGCACACACACTGCTCATTGCTCACACTGCACACACTGCTCATTGCTCACACTGCACACTGCACACACACTGCTCACACTGACACACACTGCTCATTGCTCACACTGCACACACACTGCTCACACTGACACACACTGCTCATTGCTCATTGCTCATTGCTCACACACTGCTCACACTGACACACACTGCACACACTCACTGCACACAGCCCTCACAATACTCTCACATGTCAGCAGCCCACCCCCCCTCACATGTCAGCAGCCCACCCCCCCCTCACATGTCAGCAGCCCACCCCCCCCTCACATGTCAGCAGCCCACCAGCCCGTTTTTCACGTCAGCAGCCCACCCCCCCCTCACATGTCAGCAGCCCACCCCCCCCCTCACATGTCAGCAGCCCACCCCCCCTCACAGGTCAGCAGCCTTTAATTTGAATGTCCCAAAATTGATTTAAATGGTTACATGCACCATCATGTATAGCATAGAAGGCAAACATTCAGATACATTTCAAGATATATACATGTAAGGTGTGCTCAAACTTAGATATACTATTCAGAGCTGTCAAAAACATTAGTAGAGATGGGCGGCATTTACGACATAATTCCAATCAGCAACGGATTGGTCCGTTTCTTTCATCCTCCGAATTCTGTAGATCAGTCTCAGAAAGGCAGATTCAGGTTTTTTTCCTGTTACTGTACCTAAAACCCGTCAAATGGAATTCTAATCCGTCAATGGAATTATAATGGGGGCAGGAGAAATATAGAACTATCAATGTAAAGATGTTCCACAGATTTAAGTTGCATCCGTTGACAGATGCTTTAAAATACGTGCGGGCGGGACCCAACGGCAGATTTTGAAGAATCCGGGCGGCTTTAAGATTAAGCAATGAGACGCCGGATTTCATTCTGCGGATCGGATTGGTCCAGGAAAGCTCGAGTCTGCCCATCTCTAAACATTAACACCAATTGAAGAAAGTGGCTTAGTCAATGGTAAGTAAATACTGTGCCAAACTACAATCTGATCTGGCTCTATACAGCCCATCCTGTACAGACTATCCCTAACTCATTACATGGCCTAATGATACTTTCATACAGTCCGCAAGTTTTGTAATGTAATGGCCTTTCTCAAAGAGGCACCTCTATGAAAATGGCATCAGACAATAAAATACTTCAGGATAGTCACTAATTGGTTTGCTGTTTGAAGCCAATTTAGATTTATAAGGGATAAAATACAATTTTGCTCTAATTTGGTATTTACCTGGTATTGACAGAGCCCTTATTAAGACAGTTTGTTCAAGAAAAATATCCATAAGTTCTTCATGGTTTTTCTTTAATAAAACGATATGATTATGCTTGGTGAACAATCCTGTGTAATGAATTTAACTCTAAATCCTGGAGGGATTACTGTTTAATGGAAATGGAATGGAAGTGAGCAGGGAAAAAACAATTTTAGGAATGTGTTGTATTAAGTTTGAGTCCCATTGATCCTTTTGCTTTCTATAAAAGATTATAACTATAGACTTAATTTGTGATGACATATTAACTATATAATTTGAAAGAACAGATGCAGCGGCCGTTATTTGAACACTTCACGTGGTGTATACCTCGGAATACCCATGTCAAGGCGCGTGATTTCTTCCAACCGTACCGCCTTTAGACGCGAGTGCAGGCGCGTGCAGAAAATGGCATTTTAGTGTTGTGGTTTTTAAACACCTGAAATTGACACAGTAGCACAGTACTGTACACATTACAATTCATTCATTTCATTGCACACAAAGAAACAGAATCCATGAAATTCAAACAAAGAAAACCGCGATAAACACGTGTGCCTGGGGCGATTGGCCGCGTTGATGCCGCGTGGAATACAGCAGAGCACACGAAAACGGCTCCGTGATTTGTTCGAATAACGGCCGCTGCATCTGTAAGTATCTAATTCACAAGTATTATACATAGATGGTCAGTTTTTCATGGGTACTTTGCAAAAACATGGTGAGATTTTTACATTTCTCAAATTTGAACCCCAAGTATGTTGTCAAAACAGTTTTAGTCTCCACACTGCTATCACTTGGCTGTGTTTATTGCATTATCTCCTTCCAAAAGTCTTACAGTGTAAAACACCTACAGTACTTAAACACTATTACATTCTACAAACTATATGCAATTCATCCGAAATGGGTAGTACATCCTGTGTATGTGCGGGAGCTGTGCAAGTTACAATAATAAACAGTTAACACTTTTATACCTGAAACTTGGAATATGGCCGTACTGTTTCGATGTGTTCCAAATGGTTCCCACACTGAACATGTGTAGTTGCCACTACCTGTGACTGTGCAATTACTGAACCTAAGATCACATCGAACATCCATCAGAAGATTGATATCTTCTTCCCGGTTTTTATTAACCTGAAAGAGAATACCACCAAAGACATCATCACCAAAATACATCTAATATATCTATACTATATTTCTAAGTTTGTTATTCCGTTTGTTTGCTTGTATGTCCGAAGCATCGAAATCTCACAAACGGCACGAACGTAGCACAAAACATTGTGCTGTGGATTTGTAGGTCAACGCAACTATTTTGAGCTTTATTTTGGTGTTACATATATTTTTTATGGTTGAGGACGTTTGTTTATGGGATTGCGCTGTTGTGTTGTATATATGTATACAACACGACAGCGCAATCCCATAAACAAACGTCCTCAACCATAAAAAATATATGTAACACCAAAATGCTAAATAAAACAAATATGCAAACTTATTAGTCCAAAGAGTACTTAATCCAGTCTTCGAACAGGGGAGAACCTTAAAACCAAAACCAAATGACAGGGGGCAGCCGAATCCAAAGGAAGAATCACTTCCATACTGAAATGAGAAAGAAAAAGCGCACCCCCTATATATATATATATATATATATATATATATATATATATATATATATATATATATATATATATATATATATATATATATATATATATATATATATATGAGGTATCAGTACCGTGTTAGCCGAGCTTCCATAATCAAAAAATAAATAGACAATACCGTTCTGTGGCTAACGAAATGCTTTTATTTGTGCGAGCTTTAGAGATACACTGATCTCTTCTTCCGGCGATGTTACAATGAATGAAGCAAGCAAAGGGTATACTTAAAAACAGTGTCTCTTGGAATGTTATCTGTGCTTGTCTCCTTCTCCACCCCCCCCTTGTGTGGATGTGATTTATGGCTGGAGGTTCCTGAAAGTTAGTGATGTAAGAGTGTGTGTGTGTATCTGTGTGAAGATAAATGAATGGAGAACCCACAGTGTATACAGTGCTTTACAAAAGGTGTGTGTGGAGTGGGAGTTAATATAAATGGTGTGGGTAGGTACTTCCTTTCCTTGTTTTTCCATCCCCAATAGGGACCACATAGTATCTACACACACTTTTAGTTTTGCTACAATCTACCCACACCATTTATATTAACTCCCACTCCACACACACACCTTTTGTAAAGCACTGTATACACTGTGGGCTCTCCATTCATTTATATTCACACAGATACACACACACACACACTCTTACATCACTAACTTTCGGGAACCATTTAACACCTCCAGCCATAAATCACATCCACACAAGGGGGGTGGGGGGAGACAAGCACAGATAACATTTCAAGAGACACTGTTTTTAAGTATACACTTTGCTTGCTTCATTCATTGTAACATCGCCGGAAAAAGAGATCAGTGTATCTCGAAAGCTCGCACAAATAAAAGCATTTCGTTAGCCACAGAACGGTATCGTCTATTTATTTTTTGAGATATATATATATATATATATATATATAAATATATATATATAGCATACGAACCAATCCAAGGACCAGTAAAGAGACAGCAAACTGCACGGGGTTAATCCAAAAAAACTGTATTCAAAACATAGACACACGTAAGCCAACGTTTCGGTCCCAGTGTTCGACAAACCCGGTCGCCCACTCGCACCTGGCGAGTGGAAATTGGCTCGTGGCCAGTTAGATTTCCCTTGCTCTGCAAAAAAAAAATCTCTCTAGCTGATTGGCTGATTGGCTGATTGGCTGTGACGCGGGATGGAGCTGTCAGGATTTTTTTTTTTTTGGGCGCTGAGCAGTCAAGCCGCCCATCCTTCTCTGCACGAGTAAGTGTGTGTGTGTTTATTTTGCTCACGCGGGGTTCCTGCCTCCTCCCCCTGTGGCTGACTAGCATGGGTATTCCTTCCCCGGCACTCCCTTGGCTGCCCGCGTGGGGTGAGAGAATGGTTGAGGGGGGGGGCGGGTGGTGGTGCGGGGCAGTGGAAGTGGTAGCGGTGGTATTCCTTCCCAGCCCCCGGTGCTTCCTTGGCTGTCCTCGTGGGGGGGGGGGGGGAAGCGGGGCAGTGGTGGTGCGGGGGTGTTCCTTCCCCTCGGTCCCCGGCTGTCACGGGAGACTCCTGTGGCGGGTAGGATCTCAGTGGCCGGAACAGCACGAGCGTAGTAGGGGTCACAAGCAGGGTTCCGAGGCAGGCGGCAGGTAGCGAAGTCAGGTACAAGCAGAGGTCCGAGGCAGGCGGCAGGTAGCAAAGTCAGGAAACAAGCAGAGGTCCGAGGCAGGCGGCAGGTAGCGAAGTCAGGTAACAAGCAGAGGTCGGCAACGAGGAGACTGGAACAGGACAGGGGAGCAAGGACAGGTCTGGGGGCAGGGACTGAGAACAGGAACAAACAGGGACAAGCCAGATTACCAGCAAGGGCTTTTACTGTGAACAGACTTCTATAATACAGGTACAGGTACAGAAAACAGATCAGAAGCATGTGCATAAGGAGTCTGACTTCAAGCAAAGCAAAAACAACAGACAGGAAGCAAGCTATAAAGGACAGAGACAGGAGCAACAAGAAGACAGACAGAGGAACCCAGAGCCAACAGAAGGCAGCAGCACACCCAGTGGACAAGGAAGCTATGGCTAGGCAGGAGGTCTAGGCGATCCTGACATTACTCCCCCCTCTCAAGAGCATTCTCCGGACGATCCTCCAGGCTCTTCCTGGAGGCCTTGATGAAAAGTGGACTCAAGGTGACCCACCTCTGGTGGTTTGTCAGCGAGCAGAGAGTACTCCACAGGTACAGACTGAAAAAGTCCATCAGAAAGCCGACAGAGGAATTCAATTCTCTCTCGGAACAGTTGAATGTCAGGATGCATCAACCCAAACGCCAGAGAATCTGTGAGCAGTAAGCTTGACTTTGCAGAGTAGGTCACAGGCTCAGCAGAGGACGCATCAGATATTCGTAGATAAACGGAAGAACGTGCGCTTGTCTTCACAGCAGGAGCAGAGGAGCCAGTAGATCCTCCTGACAACTCTCCAGGTTTATCAAGGTGTCCCTGATGGAAGGCCGACTCACGATGGCCTTCAGACAACACTCCATGTTTTGCAGGAACATAGGGATCAGCAACAACTCCGGACAACCCTCCAGGCTCTTCAGGGAAATCTTGATGGAAGGCCATCTTAATGTGTACGTCAAGTGCTGATGGGAAATCTGTGAGAGGTGCATTAATCCTCATCGCAAGAGCGTTGGCATCAGCATCAAGAATATTAGGCATAGCAAGGAACTTCACCAGGGATCCGTCTAACGTCATAGCAGGGGCATCGGGAACAGATACATCAGGCTCTTCACATGCGGCAGAGGGGACATATTCACTTTCCATGGTCTCTTTTTGCGACTGCCGTTTCGTGGCATCACCCAATGAAAAACCAGCTATTCGAGTTTTCAGCTCTTCCTCCAGCGAGGCTCTGGTTATGCTCAGTGTGGCCTTCAGCTCCTCATGCTGTTCTTTGGGGACACACTGGGTACTCAAATAATCTTGCAGCATCTTTATTTTGTAGGCAGTCTGGAAACTTTCTTCCTGCAGAACTCGCTGCTTTTCTTCAGCATTCACCCATTTCTCCTTGGTGTCCTGCAGATGTGTATGCAGTTCTCACAGCTGACTGCAGCATATTTTCTGCTTGTGTGCGCCGCTCCAGGGTGACACATTCTTCTTGCAGCACTCTCTCTGCATTCTGCAGTGTTGTCTGCACATCTAACTTTTCCTGGGCCAACTGTTTCTTCTCCTCTCCTAATTTATGGAGTTTCTTATCTCCTTCACTGACTTGGACATAGAGATTCTTGCACTCTGGTGTTACAGTTTCAAAACTGATATTTAACCCTTCGAAGATTTCTCTCAATGAACCTAGTTCTGTGTTGAAGTGGCAACTCTTCTCCTTAGAGGCTTCCAGCTCTGTAGTAAGCCTGTGAACCTCTTTCTGAGATGCTTCCAGTGCTGCGTCAACTTGAGCCATGAAAGTCTGGTACTGGGCAGAATCAGCGTAGGCCTTCTCCAGCTTACTTGACAAGATAAACCTGTCATTCTCCAACTGATATTTTTCTTTTTCCCAGTCACCCTCTGCTTTTTCCAGCGCTAATTGCATCCTTGACTTTTCTTCTATCAATAGTCTCTTCTCTTCTGATTCATGGAGTCTTTTATCTCCTTCACTGGCTTGGACAGAGAAGTTCTTACTCATTTGGTTTATAGTTTCAAACCTACTATTTAACTCTTCGGAGGCGTCTCTCATAGAACGTATCTCTGTTTTCAAGTAGCATCTCTCCTCCCGAACGACTTCCATCTCTTTTTTGAAGTAGCAAATCTCCTCCTGGGAGACTTTAAGCTCTGTATTAAGCCTGTCAATTTCCTTCATAGAGATTTCCAGGAATTCGTTACTTTTAGAAGCGAGGCGCCGATTCTCAGCAGCATCAGTATATGCCTTCTCCAGCTCAGCTGACATGACATCCAGGTCACTCTCCAACTGCTCTTTTTCTTTCTCCTGTAGAACACACTTCACAATTGCTGAGGATAGACAGTCTTGTAGTGCAGAATTAGCTTCTTGCTCCTTATCTAAACGTCCATACAGACAATCAATCGCTTTCTGTGCAGCTTGAAGCGTCTGAGTAGGAGCATCTTCCTTCTCTTCCACTATTCTTGGGATACGTCTGTGAGTTGCCTTAAGCTGCAGCATATCTCTTTCATCAAATGCAGACTCTGAGGTTAAATTTTCATTCTTAATTCCTTCTGCAACATTCACAGTAATGCCTCCCTTCTTTTTCTTCTTCTTCCTTGCTTTGAGAAGCTCTGAAGAATCAGTGGTACTGTGTTCACATTTACTGCTCAAGACTGTTTGAGTGGGAGCCATAATTAAACCACACTTCCCAAGAAACCAGTAAAGAGGAAATGTGTTTTTAAAACAGAAGCATTAGAATAAACAACAGGAATATTAGACACAGAGAGACACAAGATAGGAGAGCTGACCCTTTGAGACTTTAGCATCAGTCACAGAGATTTATAAATGCAAGGAAAAAACATAGACAGAGAAACCTGTAGTTATATCTGAATCTTTAGGCATCAGGTGTAGGGATATCATATAGACAGAGAGAACCTGCAGTTACATCTGAATCTTTAGGCATCAGGCGTAGGGATATCATATAGACAAAGAAAACCTGCAGTTGGATCTGAAACTTTAGATATCAGGCATAGAAATATCATAGACAGCAGGAAACTAATACAGAGAAAACTTGTAGTTAGATCTGAAACTTTTGACATCGGACATAGGAATATCAGACAGAGAACCCTGCAGTCAAATCTGAAACCTTTGATATCAGGCGTAGGGATATCATATGTTGCAGAGAAACAAACTTTAGGGGAACTTGCTGAAACCTTAGAACCAATCATATGAAAAACTACAGATTGCAGTGATTTTTCCTGCATGCAGTAACAAAATAATGGAAGCACTCTTGTCTTTTGAAATGGGAACCCTGTGAACAGCAGTGGTCCAACCAGGGATGCAGAGACAAGCCTTATCCAGGAAATGAAAAGTCAGAGTCAAAAAAGGTGGCAATAGGTACTGCAAGGGTTAACCAAGGCACTGCACAAAACGAAAAATCTCAAAGAAAGCTGCAATAGTCTCTGCAGCAACAGTTCTAGTCTCAAAAAAAATGTTTTTTCGTTATGAACGCAATAATTCTTGCAGAAAATTTCACAGCAACAAAAAAAAAACCTTTCAAAATCCCAACTTGGATTTCCAAAAAAGAAACGAAAGTACTTATCTTCAACCATGTGGATGTGGTCTGCTGCAGCAGGCAGGAAAGGGTGCAGGCAGAAGAAGAATCTGTTCCAGCGAGATCCAGAAGTGGCCTTTGCTTTCTGTCACGGGAGACTCCTGTGGCGGGTAGGATCTCGGTGGCCGGAACAGCACGAGCGTAGTAGGGGTCACAAGCAGGGGTCCGAGGCAGGCGGCAGGTAGCGAAGTCAGGTACAAGCAGAGGTCCGAGGCAGGCGGCAGGTAGCAAAGTCAGGAAACAAGCAGAGGTCCGAGGCAGGCGGCAGGTAGCGAAGTCAGGTAACAAGCAGAGGTCGGCAACGAGGAGACTGGAACAGGACAGGGGAGCAAGGACAGGTCTGGGGGCAGGGACTGAGAACAGGAACAAACAGGGACAAGCCAGATTACCAGCAAGGGCTTTTACTGTGAACAGACTTCTATAATACAGGTACAGGTACAGAAAACAGATCAGGATCAGAAGCATGTGCATAAGGAGTCTGACATCAAGCAAAGGCAAAAACAACAGACAGGAAGCAAGCTATAAAGGACAGAGACAGGAGCAACAAGAAGACAGACAGAGGAACCCAGAGTCAACAGAAGGCAGCAGCACACCCTGTGGACAAAGAAGCTATGGCTAGGCAGGAGGTCTAGGCGATCCTGACACCGGCGTGTGTGGCTGTGTGTGTGTATGGGAGAGTGTGTGTGTGTGTGTGTGTGTGTATGAGAGAGAGTGTGTGTGTATATATTTGAGAGAGTGTGTGTGTGTGTGTGTGTGTATGGGAGAAAGTGTGTGTGTGTGTGTGTGTGTGTGTGTGTGTGTGTGTGTGTGTGTGTGTGTGTATGGGAGAAAGTGTGTGTGTGTGTGTGTGTGTGTGTGTGTGTGTGTGTGTGTGTGTGTGTGTGTGTGTGTGTGTGTGTGTGTGTGTGTGTGTATGGGAGAGAGAGTGACTGTGTGTGTGCAGGACACCAGAAGTACACCCCCCCCACCCAGTCACCCAGTCAGTCCCTCCACCCAGTCACCCAGTCAGTCACCCCACCCAGTCACTCAACCCCCCTTCCAGTCACCCCCCCACCCAGTCAGTCATCCCCCATCCAGTCAGTCACCCCCCTCCCAGTCACCCCCCCACCCATCACACCCCCACACTCCCACCCAGTCAACCCCCACCCAGTCTCTGTCGCCCTCTCTCTCTCTGTCGCCCTCTCGTCTCTGTCGCCCTCTCTCTCTCCCCCTCTCTCTCTGTCACCCTCTCTCTCTTTCGCCCTCTCTCTCTGTTGCCCCCTCTCTCTCTCTGTTGCCCTCTCTCTCTCTCTGTTGCCCTCTCTCACACTCTCTCTGTCGCTCTCTCTCACACTCTCTCTGTCGCTCTCTCTCACACTCTCTCTGCCTGTTGCTCTCTCTCACACTCTCTCTGTATCTGGATCTCTTATTTACCCTATATATCTTAACTGCCCTATACCTACACCGAAATAACCTATACTGCTTTCTTCCAGATCTGATTCTCAAGCTTCACACGGGAGACATCGGAATCCGCCCCTAACCCAGAAGACAGGTAGGGAACACCTCCCCTCCAATGTATAACATTGCGGGAATGAGGGTACCTGGACATTGAGGGACTGCGGATCAGGTAAGATCCCAGGCGGGATTGCTGCTTTAGATATTGTGAAGCGGGCGCATCCAGACACTGGTTAAAGGGTGCAGGAAACTAGTCATTCAAATCTTTTTTTTCTAAATCCGACATTTACACACACACACACACACACACACACACACACACACACACACACACACACACACACACACACACACACACACCAAGGACTAATTGTAGTATAATGTAATACAATAAATAAACTTATGTCAAAAACGAATGTTGTTCTTACTAGGAATTAATTTAAAAAAAATGAAAGCGGGCGGAGCGGGACTAGGGCGGGGCTGGGGGCGGGACCAGGTGGTGAGTAGATTTTTTTGTTCGGCGAGTAGATTTTTGGGTGATTTGTCGACGTGTGTGTGTGTGTGTATGTATGTATGTGGGTGGGTTTGGTGTTCTGAGCTTGTTGTGATTGTGTTTATCAATATGATGTGAACCCGCCTGTCTTTGTCATGGACGTTTTAAGGGGTTACATTTTTTCATGGCAGGGAGAAGCAACTTTGTATCATGCTGAAAAAGGCCATTGTTCCCATGAATGTCTGTAGCATTATAGATTGATATACCTATAATATTTTCGCATGTTTATTTTACATAGACTAATTTTTATTTTACTCAAGAACCAGTTAAGTAATATGACTAGGACCTCATTCAGCAGTGTTCTTAATGCCTCTGTTTGACACCTGCAATCATGTACTTTCGTCCAATGTCTGCATGCACCACAGTGCACATGGCAGGGAAACACAGTACCAGTGTAACTAAAAGGTATGGTATGCCAAACACAACAAAGAAATATATTTGCTGCATAATAGGAAATTCAGTGTTGAAGGTTGTATATTGGTGCGTTTCTCTGGCAGCGGTTTGCAGAGGGAGCTGGACTGCTCTAAAGCAGGCTACATCTGTATTCTAAAACATCTCTTGGGTAAGGCTACTTGAACCAATGCTGGTAGCCGACAGCTCCAAAAGGAGGAAGTGAGATGGAGATGACGCCACGTAGAAGGTGTCTGGTGACATGAGATCACTAGATCTTTGGTTTTATGTCTTATTTTAGTGGAAGTCCCGTGTGAACATAAATTCAGGTTATTTTTACAGTCTATAGAATATAAGAAAACTATGACATTTTATGCAATCTCACAAGATATAATTAAACTGTTTTGAATATATAAAACTAATGTCTACTGTGTGTGTGTCAAGCCAGTAAAATACCAGCCAATGATCAAACTGTGCACATACATCACAATAAAAGTCACCTAAATGTGACCTTTCTCCCCCCCCCCCCCTAACATTTTTACTGCCATAGGCAACTGCATCACATTGTAAAAGAAGCAGGAACACATCCTTAGCTATAACTCTGAGGAGCCATTTGAATCTTAGAATAATGCTGTGTTAAGTGATAAGTACAAATAAGCTTTATAAGTTAGGAAATGAAGCATGTGCAATGGTGCATCATATACAAGTTCTAAGAAACAAACATCTAAGAAGATGGCTTACACAAAGCTATAATCAAGGAGTAACATGTTGTTACATTGTACAGTATCCTACTTTTTAGAATGAACCTTGCTTAAAAGTTAAAAGGAGCTAGTATTCAGTATCTAATTCAGAGGGTAATGTTTTAACGTGCTAACTTGATTACATAGCTGTGTTTATGAAGGTACTAGTATACTTTTGTGTTAGAGGTCCTGTTATAGCTTATTGCGATAATACTGTATACATTCAAGAAATATTCTGCAGCAAACTACAAGGGACACTAAATAAACAAAGGCATGTACCAAATGTATTCGCTTTACCTAATTGATAAATGTATTAGTTTCCCACAGTGTCCTTCAACTTTCCAGCTATTTGTGAGCAATTAGATTGTAAGCTCTTCAGGGCAGGGACTCGTTTTCCTAAATGTTACTTTAATGTCTGAAGCATTGCTTCCCTTTATGTGTTATTTGTATTATTTGTTATTTACATGATTATCACGTGTACTACTGCTGTGAAGCGCTTTGCACATGAATGGTGTTATATAGATAAAGATATACATACATATATACATACATACAATATTATTCTGACCTATCAAGTTTAACTCATTTGAAGTATTTTACTCATAGCTAGGCAAGCCCAATCAACTGTGTCCTGAATAACCTCATATACTTCAATGGTATCTCTTTTAAATTAAAATGATTGATGCATGTCAGTACTTAATCCATAACCACAAATCCTACTAATTGTGCTCCTTGGAACTGAACAGCCATGTATAATTATATTAAAAACTCACGTGTTTCCCATCCCCACATGCCTCTTCCACGGCATTGGACCATGTCATATTGCACAAGCAGGAGAAACCTTGGTCCCCATTAACTATACATAGCAGCACAGTATCTTCAGAGCACGCCACTGTCATGTTTAGTTGGGTCACCTGATCCTTTCTAGCATGGACCAAACACCACACTGCAAAACACAAGAAAACACACACATATTTAGGGATATTAAGTAACCATACACAGATTCATAACACCAAACAACGACTATTTTGCTCTTACAACACAAAACCAGAAGATTGATAAGAGAATGAACTTACAGTTTCCAAGCATTAAATATTTAAAGTGCCAGTTTGTGAGCATGTCTGCTGCAGCGTGCGGGTGTAAATGACATTTCTCTGAGTGTCCTGCTGTCAGCCCACAGCAGGGATTTCCTATGTCGTAATGAAAGCTGAAAGGCCAGCCCTGCAGGTGGGAGGGGAAATCCCTTCATGGTTGAGCAAGCTAAAGAAACAAAGAAGTTCATGAAAACCCCCGCCTACTGCCTGCTAGATCCGCTCTGGCTGCTAGCATCAAAATAACTTTCTTGGTGGCATTTATTAGCAGGCTCTCTTTTTTAAGCGGTGATGCAGCTGGGAGATTTTTTTTACAAATATCCCCCTCTGCCTCAGTTCTAAAACATCAGATCAACAATTATTCTAGGCAGCAATTAATTGTACATTCTATATACATTATAAATTAGTGCTATATTGTTTATTTATTTATAAAAAATGTTTTACCAGGAAGTAATACATTAAGAGTTACCTCTCGTTTTGTCCTGGGCACTTATGATGAACAAATACATAGTTATATTAAGTGAGCAGGGTTATACATTGTAATAAATCATCATTGTTACAGACTGATGATTAGATTGTAAGCTCTTCAGTGCAGGGATTTCCTTTCCTATTGGCTGATTTTGCTGCACTTATTGTATTATTATAATTCCCTGTACTGTGTTCTTTGTGAAGCGCTGAGTACACTTTTGGCGCAATATAAATAAAGACATACAATACAATACTGATTAAGCTAATCCCATTTCGCAGCCCTCCAGCTGCATTCAATTGAACCAACAAAAATAATGTGTGCACAGAAGCCATGTGACCATTAATACTGTGCCACTCAAGTGTCCGTTTAGGCACAAATCGCCCAAATCTTACTTCCTGTATTTCAGCAGCTACCGTAGGAAGAATCTCAGTGTTTATGCGATTCACTAGCTGCAATGGATAATGAGGGAAAAGCAGGGTTGCTGACCTGTCTGAGACGTGAATGTGCTCACAAGATATATTTTTATTTGCTAGATAACTAAGCAGACTTGACAACGGTTTTGACGAGTGGTTTTCCACCTTCACTAGCTCCGTAACCCATTATATGTATTGTGACTCTGTGAAACCCCCTGAAAATGTATTGGGCCCACAAAAACCCACCTCACTTACCTTATCTACATAAAAGTACTATTACTGCGGTAGGGTTTATATTCAGTATTATTAACGAATAATATATATATTTGCATATGTAGCGGTCATGTAAAATGGCTACAGTCATCTCTCCTGCTGACAGTAAGGCCTGGTAAGTTGTGGGCATGCCAGCAGTAATTATGGAGGTTTGCCCTCACACCCTGGTGAGGTGCCCTATGTATGGATGGGAGTGGTCACAGGCTCTGACTCCATGGTTAGTGATGTCAGAGGTGTGTCAGTTCCAGAGTGTACATAAGGCACAGCACTGAGCCAAAGTTAGTGTGTGTGTTGCTGGAGGAGGAGTAAGAGTAGGAGCAGTTAAGAGTTATGTTATAGTAGCTGAATAAGAAGACTGTGTCCAGGGACCTGGCACAGAGTAAAGACATCCCGGCTGGGATAGGGAATCCCTATTTAAGGAGAACTACACCTTGTAAAGGGAAGTGCTGTGACAATGGAGGGCTAATACACCCCATAGTGGAGGGCAGCATGGCCCACCGTCCAATAAAGATGCTCTTAATTACAAACCCTCTCGTGTACATGTGTGAAGTGATTGTACAGAGAGGAGCACCACAGAGGAGTTCCTCGCCAGGACCATCCCCAAGTGACCGAAGGGACCCTGATGAGGTGGAGGCGCTGCACTGGAAATAGGTAGGACTCAGCACACTACCTCAGCTGCCTGTCTGGACGGGTCCTCCCCATACACCATCATGCGGGAGACTCAGGAGTCCTGTTGCCAACAGGTGCACCACCAGACACTACAACACTGTAATGGGGACCGGTTAGACCACAGGGGCCAATGTGAGATTGGGTGGGTCAGGCCGGTTCACAAAAACCGTTACATTTGGTTCCGAGCTGCTGAGATCAGATCTGTCAACAGGACAGGCTCTAGCTAGGCACACTGGGAAACAGGGAGAGTGTCTGCTGCCACTCTGTGCTGCGTAGGGACGGACCTAGGGGTGGTCAGGGGCTGACAGGGTATTGCCAGTTCGCAGGGACGACCTAGGGGCCTGAAAGGAGTGAGGGGTTTGGAGCAGGGCTATAGCTGACCGAGTCACTTTGAGGTAGTGCTAGTTGGTAGGACGCCAGAAGGGATAGCCTGTTAACGTGGTCAGGAATCCTGGAGAGGGTCTGCGCTAGGCTGACCAAGAGAGGTAGACGCCAAGTACTGCATGGCAGAGCCAGAGTACTCTAGCCCATTCCAGACACTTACCATAGGGAGCACAGACTGGGAGGATGGAGTTACAGCAGACACTGAGAGAGTGAGCCTAGCCTGAGGTAGTGCAACATGAGTCCAGCCTAGATCAGGTACACATGTGGTGGTGCATCTGAGCAAATCTTTATTATACTGGTGTGGTGGCTGCCCCGCAGAGCGGAGCCCCATGTATGATAATTGGTACGAGAGCGTGACAACCCAAGGAATGGAGGATCCGCGTGGTGCGGAGAGCCCAAAATGGCGACCAGAGGCTGATGGGGAAGGCACCCGTGGCGTGCGCCCCACTGAAGAGCAAATTGTCGCCGAGCTGTCTTTAACTAATCTGCTCTGGAGTGGAGCGAAGGCGGTGGCTGCCCCGTTTTTGTCCTGTCTGGGACACCGAGGTGCCCCCCTTGAGGAGTGTGAGGACATTGTGATAAATGGGGTGGAGCACAGTGAGGATGGATGTCAGCGGACGTGCAACCAAACGAATGCTACCTTGTCAAGAAAACAAACTGACATTTCGGACTCAAAAGCTATCCAAAATGGCGGCTCCCGCTTGCTAGGGAGACCGCGTGGGCCAGTCGCAGAGAACTTGGCTGATTCAGGACTTGCAAAAAGCTGGCCGGGAATGGCGCGAACAGCAGAGCCCCGCCCTGATGGGGGGCATGGCGCGAAAGCTATGGCTGCGCCTTCATGGACAGTGACTCACTCGGCCCCTGTGCTGAGTCAACCGCTTAGTCTATGGGACCCTCCCCTGATTTCAACCAGGGGGAGTGACTTTCAACTATGGCCTGTGGGAATGCACCCACTGGGCCCAGGGACTGATATCCAGACGGCGCCACTACAAGAAGTAGTTCCGGCCGCGGAGGTAGCGTGCAAAAAGGAGGGATATTTTGCACGCAAGGCGGCTGCCAGGAGAAGGCGGGAACTAGCCGCGGGAAAAGAACCTCACCCTGATGGGAAAACTGGCGTGAAAACGCAGACCGCGCCCACCAGGACTGAGAAAGGCGCGGCCTTAATTAAGGGGCATGCTATTCCCCTGTGGGACCCGCCCATAATTGCAACCCCTGGGGGCGGGTTGCAGCTATGTCAGCAGAGGGAGGAGCCGAAGCAGGAAGTGGCTGGCCCAGCAACTTCTACCCGTCAGTTGCGAGGAACCACTGACCTGGAGAGACCCATACAGAAAGTGGACCCTATTAAAAGGATGGCCTGCTCCTCCACTGTGGGCACTATGGTCTCCACCCAGCCCTACTCGGTACCCGGCGGGCTACTGGTAGTCAGGGTGGCCAACACCGAGATGGTGGTCGGGCTCTGCCTTCAATGCGGGCTGCCCGGAGGCACTGTTAATACAGCGGCACGTTGCCCACAATGCGGGACATTATACTTGTGGCCAATGCCGACGTTCATCCCGATCCAATCTGCTGACCCCCCGGGGGATACGGCTAGGCACTCCGCCGAGTCCCCTGGTGCACTGTGGATCAGTTGTGGAAGTCCCGGAGAAAGGGGACTGGAGTCGATTAAATCGGCTGGGTCAGCAGCAACCGAGACGGTCGGGTCACCCCCCAACCGAACTGGAAAGAGACTATCGCCCCGATCGGTGACCCCTAAGTCGGGGAAGGGAGACTTCTCGGATGAGGATCTCCGCGAGCTAGCGGAGGTGAAATCAAGGCCCAGGAAAGAACCGGGGAGGACGACACCCCGTGGCGTGAGTAGCAGCCTGGAAAGCAGGGCATCCCCCGCAGATCGGCGAGCCGAGAGACGGAGTCCCTCCGCCCCAGGATATGGCGGCGACGGGCGAGAGACGCCTACACCCCTGCGGAATAGTAAGAGAAGGCCACTTACTTACCTTGCTCCGGTAGACGGTGTAGCGGAAACAAGGCCGTGCCAGGCCCAAGACGCACGTGCGGAGAAGACACCACTTCCGGTGGAGACGACGGCGGAGCTTCCGGATGTCGTCATCGAGGAAGAGATCCCGCATGGGGGTCCGACTCAAGATGACGGCACTTCCGGTTCCGGAGAGGACATCACTCCCGGTGGCGACGGCGGAACAGACGGGAAGGAAGCAGCGACGCTTCGGCGATCGGGTGAAGGTCCCCGATCACCTCAAGGGCCCAAGAGCTGGATGGGTGAACCGCAGACTGAGGAGGGTGAGCTATCCTCATTGGATCAATCCATGGACAGCCGGGAACGGGTCGTAGTCCCGTGGCGCCCCCTCGCTTGCCCTTACGCCCAACCCCACGCCCTAGGTAAAATCCCTGCCCCCATCACCTATTCCACGGGTTCCCCGCCTAGCCTAGAACTTGTGGACGTGCCTTTGGGGGAGGAGGAGAGACGGACTGGGGAAAGACAGCGCAGTTGCGCTACAGAGGGCATTTCTCGGGGTAGGGGAGAATTGGGTAAGGCCGCGGTAGGCCGGTGGTTGCCTCCTGCGACCAACAAACCAGAGGAAAAGGCCCTGGGACCATCACGGTGGTCCGTACCACGGTCGGCACGGACATCGGGGGTATTTTCGTGGGGGGATGCGGACGAGAGTGACTCAGGGGATTCACACCGCTTCAAGGAACACCGTTGGTGGGCCCCACTCTTTCAAGGCTATGTAGCCTGGATGGACCGTACGCGGTTTCTCATCCGTAGGGAGGAGGTAGTAGATTTTTGGTGGGCCGAAGGAGAATTCACCCCTGAGCAAAGAGATAGGGAATTGCAGGACCGGTGGATTAAGATTGAGCACAGGGAGATAGAGCCCATGGGCCCTGACACACTGTCAGACCCTGTGGATCCTGACGAACCCCTGTCATGGGTGCTACCTGGGAGGGCAGGTAGGGCTGATCTGACCAGGATCAGTAGAGCGGAACGGGCAATAATGGCTCGATATAAGTCTTCCCACGGGTTGGAGTACCCTTATGTCCTTGAACCCCTCATGGAGGAGATAGAAGAAAACAGAGAAAGGTGGCTTAGGGAAACCATCGAGATGTATCTGGTCAGTAAGGGGAGTGAAGTTACCGGAAGGAGAGCAGAGGACAGAATAGATCACCTGATGCGAGTGTGGAGTATAGGGAGGAACATACATAAGCACAGGGTGACCTATAGGCCCGAGAGGGGACTGCATAGGCATTATCATGTCACGGTCCTGGACATGGGTGGTAGAGAGGTTAGAAAACCTGACCCGAGTCACTACTATTAGGGGGTACTGAGGCATTACGCGGGTTCGTGGCTGCTGGTCGGGGCGGGCTTGGCGAGATGTTACTGTGGTCATTTTTCTGTTGTATTGTGCAAATCTGTGTGATGTTAACAATTATGTTTTGTGTTACAGTGCTTCCTGGAGGAAGGTATGCAAATTTAGGTCCCAGCGAGGACGATGGGATTCACCAGGGGGAGAATGTAGCGGTCATGTAAAATGGCTACAGTCATCTCTCCTGCTGACAGTAAGGCCTGGTAAGTTGTGGGCATGCCAGCAGTAATTATGGAGGTTTGCCCTCACACCCTGGTGAGGTGCCCAATGTATGGATGGGAGTGGTCACAGGCTCTGACTCCATGGTTAGTGATGTCAGAGGTGTGTCAGTTCCAGAGTGTACATAAGGCACAGCACTGAGCCAAAGTTAGTGTGTGTGTTGCTGGAGGAGGAGTAAGAGTAGGAGCAGTTAAGAGTTATGTTATAGTAGCTGAATAAGAAGACTATGTCCAGGGACCTGGCACAGAGTAAAGACATCCCGGCTGGGATAGGGCATCCCTATTTAAGGAGAACTACACCTTGTAAAGGGAAGTGCTGTGACAATGGAGGGCTAATACACCCCATTGTGGAGGGCAGCATGGCCCACCGTCCAATAAAGATGCTCTTAATTACAAACCCTCTCGTGTACATGTGTGAAGTGATTGTACAGAGAGGAGCACCACAGAGGAGTTCCTCGCCAGGACCATCCCCAAGTGACCGAAGGGACCCTGATGAGGTGGAGGCGCTGCACTGGAAATAGGTAGGACTCAGCACACTACCTCAGCTGCCTGTCTGGACGGGTCCTCCCCATACACCATCATGCGGGAGACTCAGGAGTCCTGTTGCCAACAGGTGCCCCACCAGACACTACTACACTGTAATGGGGACCAGTTAGACCACAGGGGCCAATGTGAGATTGGGTGGGTCAGGCCGGTTCACAAAAACCGTTACACATATATTAGAGATATAAACCAAAACAAGGGCTCTGGTAAAGGGTTGTTACCCTGAAACGTTGCCCCTCTTACCCTCCCCCATTGTCTTATTCTATGTTTATTTGTTTGCAGTTTTTTCTTTAGTGTTTTTTCCCCCACGCCCCTTCCCTGTGTCTCTCCCTGCTACTCTTGTGCTTTTTAAGATCCATATACTCTGCATTTATAGTCGTGTAGCATTTCCATATTTGTGTGATACCTATTGTTCTATTATTACCACTATTAAATTTTTGGCTTATTCCGTGACTCTTTCGTTTTCTCTATTAATCAGTGTGTGCTGGAGCCCTTGTTTTGGTTTATATGATCTGCAGTGGGGTTGTTTGGGCCCACTTTGTTCCGTTTGCACTTCATGATTTTATTTATTCATTATTTAGAGTGCTGTCTATTATTGTTTATACACAGTACCATCCAGTAGGAGTAAAATTGATGTTCACTTGCCCGCATGCTTTTTTGGAACAACAAAAAAGACAAAGGGAAAAATCCTAGTGTAACTCAAAAAAACAAACACTGAAAAAGAATAACTAAAAGATTATTACAATTTTAATCAAATGCAATTACTAAATATAAAACAACAAACAAATGGCTAAAGACACTGATGAGGCAGTACCATCCAGTAGGAGTAAAATTGATGCATGCTTTTTTTTTGTTTGTTTGTTTTTTCAACTTAAATGTTTTATTTAATTTTTTAAACAGAGATATACTGTGCAGAAATAAAACATCAGAGAATGGGTATTGGGGGAGGATGAGGGGGGTCAGGGTACACAAAAAAAAGGGAGGAGGGGGAGTGGGGAAGGGTGACAGCATATCAGTGGAGCAACGGGTTACGGTGCTTTACACATATTTAACTTAGCTTGGGGTGGCAGTCTGGGGAAACCCCTGCTCTTGCCTTGGGGCCTATTTTTAGGGAGCCCTGTTCTCCGTATACCCTCCATTTAGATGGCAGTTAGAATTACAATAAATGCCCGATGGGCCTATAGCATGTCCCAACCTGTTTCAGGTGACCGGGAGCAACAGATTACAGACATAGAGAGCCTAATTCCACATATGGACTAACTGCATATGAGATTCAGGGTTGCCAGACTTTTTGGAAGTTATGGCATGTGTCGTTCAGGAAACTAGTTAGTTTTTCCATCAGACATATGAACCATAGCTTATTCCTGATGGCTGAATTGGCGGTAACTTGTTTTTTTTCCACATTTTTAAAAATATATATATATATTAAATAAATACCCTCCACCTGGTGGAGGAGAATCTTTTGGGAGGAAATCAAAAATATTTATCAATCAATAACACTGCAACTGCCCCTTTTTGCTTATAGGTTGTTTAGGTAGGCTGCAAAACCTGCCATGCTTCACTAGCTCACTTCTGCAAGGCAAATATTTTTGTCTCTTTAAAATACACTCAGCTATTACAGTACAGTATCTAGTTCAGAGCATGGCTCTCGCTGAGGACAACCCAGGAAAGCTGGATAATTATAACAGTTTCAAATAGTTATTATCCGATTAACCAAAAATGTAAAAATGGTTTAAGTATTTATTGATGACGTATTCTTAATATGGAAAGGGGGAGTCACACAGTTGGAAACATTTACTAATCACTTTAATACCACTCCTCTCAAATACTAAAAAACAGAAAACCGGCGCCTCCAAGAATATAAAGTATGTGAATTCTGACCAAATAGAGAGTCCAATCGGGGATGGCAAGCAATCCTGAGGGGAATCTTCAATGAAGTCTCACGAGGATGACAAACACACATAAACAACAGAAAATACAAAGGGAAAAATCATAGTGTAACTCAAAAAACCAAACACTGAAAAAGAATAACTAAAAGATTATTACAATTTTAATCAAATGCAATTACTAAATATAAAACAACAAACAAATGTCCGTTGGGCTAAAGACACTGATGAGGCAGTACCATCCAGTAGGAGTAAAATTAAAATCCTATGTAACGCTTCTTCGTGTCTGGTCTGACCCACCCAATCTTACATTGGACCCTGTGGTCTATCCAGCCCCGTTACATGTCTGTGTATTGTATTCGGGGATGTCAAGCCAGACAGGTATCTGAGGTAGTGCGTGCGAGTCCTACTTACATCACGTGCAGCGCCTTCACCTCATCAGGATCTATGCATATGCAGGTAGATGGTCCTGATGAGGAACTCCTTCTTGGTGGTGAGGGCCCCCGGAGAGTAATTGCAGACTCACACCATGGGGTTCTCGTTGAACAAGCCATTTTTATTGTGCGTGGTGATAAGGGCCAGCTGCCCCTCACAGTCATGGTCTCAGCGCACATTGTTCCGTGATCCCCTTTAAAAGGTACGCCCTCCCAATGGAGTGGGATTCCCTCTCCCCATAAGGAGATCACCCCTGTGCCAGGTCCCTGGACACAGTTGGCCTTCTTTGGCTGGATATTGTATGGTGCCACTAGTTACTGCACTAGTGGGCACCTTGAACTTGCTGCTTCACCGTGTAACATCAACCGGCAGCAACCACACTAACTTTAGGCAGTGCAGTGCCTTATATACCTCAGGAAGAAGGCACATCTCTGATGTCACTAACTAGGGACTCAGAGCATGTAGCCACTCCCATCCATATATAGGGCACCTCACCAGGGTGTGAGGCAAACCTCCATGATTACTGCTGGCATTCCTGTAACTTACCAGGTTTTGCTGCCAGCAGGAGAGATGATTGTAGACATTGTTATGCATGGCTACATACTCCCCCTGGTGAATCCCCACCGTCCCGGCTGGGACCTAAATTTGGTGTACCTTTTTTCAGGAAACACAGCAAAAGGAACACACAATCAAAAGTCATAACAATGCTTTGCATAATTAGTTATAACACAGCGCTCACTGACCAGCAGAGGCGCTCAAGATTTCTTTGCACAGACCTCATTGGCTTTCTCCCTAATAATAGTGACGAGGATCTGGCTACTTCACTTCTCTGCCCGCCATGTCGGTAACTGTTACGCTATACTCCCTGCGCAAGCCATGTTCCCCTCTATTCACCACCTTATGCATATAGATGCTGCGCCCAATACTCCAGACTCGTATCAACTGGGATATACATTCCTCTGCTCTGGGGCCCTCAATGGCACCTCCCTTGGTAACCATGTAGTACTCAATATCCTCCCTGAGCCACCCATCCCGGCGGTCCTCTATCTCCTGCATGAGGGGTTCGTGAACATGGGTATTCTAGCCCATGGGTACGTTTATATTTAGCTATAATGGCCCATTCTGCTCGGCAGGCCCTTGTCAGCTTAGCACTGCCCGCTCTCCCCGGCAACACCCATGACAGGGGTTCCTCGGGATCTTCCGGATCATCCAACCCATCCGGACCCAGGGGTTCTATTAATCCTCGCCCAATTCTATACCACCTCTCCTGAATCTCCCTTAGGTGATCCTCCTCCGTAAACTCCCTTTAGCCCACCAATGATCTACCACCCCATCCCGATCTATGATGAACCGGGTCCTATCAATCCAGGGCACATATCCCTCAAATAAGGGGGCCCACCATCGGTTTCCCTGACTTCTTCTAGCGATTCCTCCTCTAAATCTCCCTCTTCTGGTACACCCCCGGAAGATATGCCCGACGTACACTCGGACGGTGCTTGATTGTCCAAACCCTTTTTCTGGCTTCCAATAGTAACGCTCACATTACTGGGACAGTCACTGGATACCGACACCTGTCGTGTAATCCTCCCCCCTCCCATGGACCCGTCATCAGAGGTCCCATAGTCCAGGCTCCCAGTCCGTTCATCAGGAGTTACCTGGGAATCCCCTGACATCCCTAAACTAGAGGATGACCCAAAAGTGAAAGTGAATGGGGCTGGGACTTTAACTAGGGCCTGGGGTCTAGCTAGGTCTGGGGTTTGAGGATAGGGCCGCACCGTCGGTATCAGCGGGGCTAGGACCCGCTCTTCTCCGCTACCTGGTCCGGTTCCGCCGCAGGGACTCTCCGTCTCTCCGGTCTCACGACTCCTCGATCGCTGCATTGATCGCCCGCTCCTCTTGGACTTGGGCGTCCGACCTCCACTGCTCAAGCGACGGGGCACAATCATTTCCTTCGCAACTCCACCGGAAGTGATGTCCGGACACGCACGTGTTCCGCCGCCATCTTGGGTTGGGTCCCCAAGCGGGACCTCTTCCTCCACCACGATATCCGACAACGCCTTTTTCTGTCGTGGCGTCGCCTGGGCCTGGCTCTTTCCTTCCTCCGCCACCACCACCTTGGGAGCCTGGGACAAGCATGGACTCTGCTTACCACTCCGGGGCGTTGGAGTGGACCTGCCGCCATTGGATCCGCTGGTCACCACGGCCGTGGGACTTCGCCGCGGTATGGGCGATACTCGGCTCCGTTCTTCGCCGACACCGGTAAGTGGCACTCTTTTAATTGTACTGCTGCTGTGGTACGCCGGCGGTCGGGTCGTAACGGCAATAATGCTGAGGGACTCCTCGTCCGAGGACTCCAATTTGGCATTTGGCCGGGGCATTCCGCCTGGTGATTTGCGGCGCGGCCCCCTCTTATCACCGCGTCGGTGACAGGTTTTCTCGGTCTGCTCTGTTTTGATGACTGGAGCTGGTCCCTGTTCACCGGGACTCGTAGCCTCCCTCCAGAGCGCACCGGGAAGTTCCGCCGCTAGCATAGCGACATCTTCCGCAGCCTCTACTGCCTGAATCGGCACGAAGGTTGGCATGGGCCATAAGTATTGTAGGCCAAACTGAGCGCATCGTGCAGTAGAGCTCACCGCCCGCCCGTCAGTCGGCACTGCAGGCATAGGCATGCCACCGTCTCTACGCCCTCTACTCGGAGGATCAGTATGCCTCCTGGAGCCGAGTAGGGATGAGTAGTTATCAGAGGCCCTTCTTCTTGTTTGCAAGCCATAGTCACTAATGGAGGTGCTCGCACTAGTGGTCTGTATGGCTTGCTGGTTCCTCGCAACTGAAGGGCATGGGCTGGGTCGCCAACCCTTCCTCCAGCTTTCTCCATCCGCATCCGCCAAGACAGGAAACCACTCCCCCTGGTTAAAACTTGGGGGATGTCCCGTAGACTTGTAGGCTGGCCCAGCACAGGGGCGGAACTAGTCACAGTCCATGTGGGCACGGCTCCAGCTTTGAAGCCATACCTCCCCACAGGGCAGGGTCTCTCCGTTGGCGCCACTCCTGGCCAACTTTCTGCAAATTGAGCATTTGCAATATTCTCTGCAACTGGCCCACGCGGTTTCCCAGGGATGCGGGAACCGCCATCTTGGATTGCACTGTCAATCACAAAAGTCTCTTCTGTAGCTGGCTCCTCTTCCTCACACATCATAACATATTCGTTCTCTCCTTCGGCCTCTGTCAGCCATATTTGAGCTTCTGCACTGCGCGGATTCTCCATTCTGTCGGGCACCATTCGAATACTGTGTCTTGAATTATTGTACATGGAGCTCCACTCTGCGGGGCAGCTGCCACACAGGTACAATAAAAATGCCTTGTGCACCACCTTGTGTACCTAATGTAGATCTGACTCGTGTTTGCACTACCTCAGGCTAGGCTCTTTCTTTCTGTGTCTGCTGTATCTCCTTCCTCGCAGTCTGTGCTCCCTGCGGTGAGTGGTCTGGAATGGACTAGAGTACTCTGGGGGTACTTTGGGGGTCTTGCAATACTTTGGGGGTCTACCTACTGTTGGTCAGTCTAGCGCAGACCCTCTCCAGGATTCCTGCTCTAAGTTACCAGTTTATCCCTTTAGGCGTCATAACACTAGCACTACCTCAAGGTTTCGATGACAGCTATAGCCCGGCTACAGACCCAGCTAACTCCTTCCAGAATCCCAGGGCGTCCATGCGGTCCGTGTCGCATGCAGCTCCCCTGACTACCCCTGGGCCCCTTCCATACAGCACAAAGTGGCAGCAGACACTCTCCCCGTTCCTGGTGAGCCTAGCAAAAGCCTGTCCTGTTGACAGGTATCTCAGCAGCGCCTCCAACTGTAACGCTTGTTCGTGTCTGGTCTGACCCACCCAATCTTACATTGGCCCCTGTGGTCTATCAAGCCCCATTACATGTCTGTGTATGGTGGTGCACCTGTAGGCAACAGGACTCCTGAGTCTCCCATATGATGGTATTCAGGGATGTCAAGCCAGACAGGTATCTGTGGTAGTGCGTGCGAGTCCTACTTACATCACGTGCAGCGCCTCCACCTCATCAGGATCTATGCGTATGCAGGTAGATGGTCCTGATGAGGAACTCCTTCTTGGTGGTGAGGGCCCCAGGAGAGTAATTGCAGACTCACACCATGGGGTTCTCGTTGAACAAGCCATTTTTATTGTGCGTGGTGATAAGGGCCAGCTGCCCCTCACAGTCATGGTCTCAGCCGCACATTGTTCCGTGATCCCCTTTAAAAGGTACGCCCTCCCAATAGAGTGGGATTCCCTCTCCTCATAAGGAGATCACCCCTGTGCCAGGTCCCTGGACACAGTTGGCCTTCTTTCGCTGGATATTGAATGGTGCCACTAGTTACTGCACTAGTGGGCACCTTGAACTTGCTGCTTCACCTTGTAACATCAAACCGCAGCAACCACACTAACTTTAGGCAGTTCAGTGCCTTATATACCTCAGGAAGCAGGCACATCTCTGATGTCACTAACTAGGGACTCAGAGCATGTAGCCACTCCCATCCATACATAGGGCCCCTCACCAGGGTGTGAGGGCAAACCTCCAAGATTACTGCTGGCATTCCTGTAACTTACCAGGTTTTGCTGCCAGCAGGAGAGATGATTGTAGACATTGTTATGCATGGCTACACCTACTTACAGCAAGGCTGAATAAATAGGACCCATAGAGTAGCTGTCCTTCCTCCCCAGACCAGGAAACCTCTGCAGAAGATGAAATTGCATGTCCTCCAGAGCTCCACGCTACAAGAACAACCACCGCTGCCGCACTCACAGGCCCGCACGGTCTACGGGGGGTGGCATACGGATGATCCAGAACTCCACGCTGTTGTGACAGACAGCACCGCCGTGCACACAGACCCGCTGGTCGCGCGGTGTGCTGATGATGTCACAGTGTAGCGCGGGTACACGGGGAGGTCCTGGAAGTCAGTACAGCTCCTGGGGCTCAAAGGACAGAGTCTGGGCTGGACACAACTCAATAGGGAGGGAATGATACTGGTCTTGAAGCCAATACAACCACCCTACGCATTTCGTGACGGAAGTCACTTCGTCAGGGGCATGATGGGAATAAAAACATGCTGACATATATATACTCTCAGCACTAATTAAAACCAAAAAATGGGATAATAACATAATATCAAAGTGGAAAAATCGATACAAGTTAATCTTATCAGTGAATGAATGAACTAAAAATAAAAATGAACAATAAACATAAAACACATAGAAAACAATAAACAAAACATATTAAACAATAAAACAGAGACCTCATAGAACCCATCAGGGCTTGAAAGCCCATCTTAAAGGAACAATGTCCAAAAAGATCAAAGAATTTTGAATCAATAAAACCCCAAGAGTGCTGGGCTGGGAGATGGAATGAAGTCAATAGCCCAAACAATAAGACCGCCAATACCAACAGCAATCAGCAAAGTGATATACAGGCATATCCCGGTTTAAGGACACTCACTTTAAGTACACTCGCGAGTAAGGACATATCGCCCAATAGGCAAACGGCAGCTCACGCATGCGCCTGTCAGACGTCCTGAACAGCAATACCGACTCCCTACCCTTACCGAAGCTGTGCGCAGGCGGGGAGACTATAGAACCTGTTACAAATGAGTTATTTACATCAGTTATGCACGTATATGACGATTGCAGTACAGTACATGCATCGAAAAGTGGAAAAAAGGTAGTGCTTCACTTTAAGTACATTTTCACTTTACATACATGCTCCGGTCCCATTGCGTACGTTAATGCGGGGTATGCCTGTACTCAAGTGCAAAACACATGGTACTGCACCGACACACTTTATTCGAGCAAATACCCAGTATGTACCTGGCAGATACCTGGAATGCGCCGCTCCTCACCTCTGACAAGCCCCGTTGCGTTTGCCTTCCCAGCCTGGGTTCATGCCTGGCTGACGGGCGGCTGATCTGTTAAATGATAATGATTAGGATTTAATAGGCTGCAATGCTTCGCGTGTCTACCAGATGGCATAAATTCATGAATTGTAATGCAGTATATATATATATATATATATACTGTGCAGTATTGCAGCCAGCGGGAATAAAATGCTTCAATCCCTGCCTGGAAAATAACCCAATGCACTCGGGCAGAAAACAGTCACAAACCTCAATACACCCGGGTATACCCGAATTCGTGGGACTAGCCGAGCTCGAATAAAGTGTGTCGGCAGTGTATTTATAATTATTGGGCCTATATGACCAGAAAGGCTGCAAGGTCGACATCAATGCTAAGACCGTTGGGAGATAGCGTTTTTAGCTCATATATCCAATATGACTGCCATTTGCTAATTCCATTGATTTTATCTCCTCCTCTCCAATTGCCTGGATAAATTTCAATTGCTTGGCATATGAGGCCTTTAGGGTTTTGTTGGTGGTGAACAAAAAAATGGTGTGACACACTATGAGAAGTTAAACCTCTCCTAATATTGTACACATGCTCATAAATGCGCCTCTGAGTTCTATTGGCTTCAAGACCAGTATCATTCCCTCCCTATTGAGTTGTGTCCAGCCCAGACTCTGTCCCTCTGAGTAGAAGAGAAAAAATGCTCCCGAGGTTCACAGCACCTTCACTCAGCCAACGTATGATGTAAAAAAACTTTATTAGTAACCAGCACAGTACAGCATGATCACTCTGACGCGTTTCGTCCTATCCCGGACTTTTTCTGTCCCTCTGAGCCCCAGGAGCTGTACTGACTTCCAGGACCTCCCTGTGTACCCGCGCTATACTGTGACGTCATCAGCACACCGCGCGACCAGCGGGTCTGTGTGCGCGGCGGTGATGTCTGTCACAGCAATGTGGAGTTCCGGATCATCCGTGTGGCACCCCCCGTAGACCGTGCGGGCCTGTGAGTGCGGCAGCGGTGGTTGTTCTTGTAGCGTGGAGCTCTGGAGGACACGCAATTTCATCTTCTGCAGAGGTTTCCTGGTCTGGGGAGGAAGGACAGCTACTCTATGGGTCCTATTTATTCAGCCTTGCTGTAAGTAAGATTTCAATTTTACTCCTACTGGATGGTACTGCCTCATCAGTGTCTTTAGCCCAACGGACATTTGTTTGTTGTTTTATATTTAGTAATTGCATTTGATTAAAATTGTAATAATCTTTTAGTTATTCTTTTTCAGTGTTTGGTTTTATGAGTTACACTAGGATTTTTCTCTTTGTCTTTTTTGTTGTTCATGTGTGTTTGTCATCCTCGTGAGAGTTCATTGAAGCTTCCCCTCAGGATTGCTTGCCATCCCCGATTGGACTCTCTATTTGGTCAGAATTCACATACTTTATATACTTGGAGGCGCCGGTTTTCTGTTTTTTACTGTTTGGTTTTTGTTGATTTGTGATAATCACATTTTGCCTAGGCAGCCTCACCTTTTAAGTCAAAGTTTTCATATTAATCACTGTAATTTATATTGTTACTATATTCTATTTTAGCATTAGAGCTGTCCACACTTTTTCTTTTTTTGTTTACTACTCTCAAATACGCTTCCCATCATCCTAGAGCCATACCAAGATCACCTTTCTGGATGTCTCTCTCTCTCAAAAGGAAACATTTTGGCTTACAGACATTTACCGTAAACAATGGTGAAAAAGTTAAAACCCTTTCGTCCAGAGAAACATACTGAATTCATAAATTGGAAACTTTATTCCCGAAAGGGTTAAATGAGGATGTGGATGTTTGGGCTTTATATGAAATACTACTCCTTTAAATATTCTTCCAACCCCCCCCCCCTTTGGTTGATGCCCCTGTTATAGTATATGACCCGAATATATTTTAATATTGTGTTTCTTTTATTGCAGATTATCTTTTATTTTAGTTTTCTCTTTCTTTTTTTCTTGTTTAATATTAATAAAGTTGTTGTTCTATTGTGATTTCATGATCATTTCTCCAGTCACATTGACTGCTGCCCTGCCAATATGATTGGAAGCCTTGGGCTAATTAGCCAACCAATGGGTAGGGCATGAGGGGTATTTAATGCCTCTGGGAAATGACATTTTTTTATTCCCTGATGAAGTAGTGTTATACTACGAAACGCGTAGGATTTATTAATTACTTATGCCTAGTAGGTTTTTTTCTTATTCTCTACGTTTACTGGCAATATTGGAACTTTTTCCATTCCTGTCAATTGGATCGTGCAGACCGCCATTGTGACGTTATAGCACGGCGCACTTTGAAGGAGCGATGACACCTCTAACTGAAGACACTGCTGTGAGAGTGACCGCTCCCGGCTGTTGCTGTGCAGGTTTCAGAGCACGCTCAGAGTGTTGGGGTCCCCTTCACTGTTTAGTCAGAGGACTGCTGCCATGCTAATCTTTTAAAATGAACTTTGAATGCACCTGAGACCACCTGACCGAAGGGAGGTTTCCTACTGAGGCGGATCTACCATTACCGGTTACTGATCCAGAGGAGGAATCATACAGATATAATCTGAGACGCCTACCAGAGGGACCTGTTCCTGATTCCTGAACTCCTACCTGTTGATTGGTAACTTGTGTGCTTTGCACACTCAGTGCTTATGTTCTATTCTTTTGATGTACGCAGAATATTTATCCCTACATTTTATGTAATAATACATTGATTTACTTCACCATTTGCGTTTTGCGCTGTTTTTTTTTGTTTCCATTTACCGTAAACGACTGATTAGAACATGGTATTCCATGCGGACAGCCACTACTCACTGAATTTACTTTACTTTATCTGTTTTCACTGTTTCTTTGGTGAAACAGTTTGTAAAAGATCCAGTGGACTCTGTAAAAGCTTTGGATTCAATGACATTGTGGTCTATGGAAAGGGCCTATACCAATGATAATTTGGGGGTGCGTATTACACGGGCTAAAGCCTATGAAGGTAAAAAGAAAGATGTCAAGACTAATTGGAGGTTAATTTTCCCTTTTAAATACAACCTATCATCTTAATTCATTAAACATACTATCCATAAATATTGGCCAATCCTTCAAACTGACCCCATCTTTGGGATATTATGTGCATCTAAACAGCTGCTATCATATAAGAGGAAGCATAGGAGAGGAAGGATTCTGCGGGATTCCTTGGTTAAGACAGATGACCAGGACAAATACACTATTAAACATTTTAAGGCATTTTCTCTGTAAAGCGCTATGTAAAACTAGAAGCGCTATACAAGAACAAACAATTATTAATTATTATTAAAGCCATAAAAAGCCTGCTATAACTGTAATGGCTGCTCTGTCTGTAATTCTCTCATTGTGGGTGATTCTTTTTGCCACCCTATTCATGGAAACAAACTACATATTCATTATATCTCAGCCCCAATTTCTCACTATGCACCATCCAGACTCTTGCGTTCTGCTCAAGGATGTCTTCTCTCTTCCCCCTTTGTATCTAAAGCCCTCTCCCACCTTAAACCTTTCTCACTGACTGCCCCGCACCTCTGGAATGCCCTTCCCCTCAATACCCGACTAGCACCCTCTCTATACATCTTTAAGTACTTTTTTATTGTAAAATACCTTAAAACACACCTCTTTATCGAAGCATATGAGTAGCTCAGTGGCTGATACTTTACAGCTCATACATCGACCTTGACCCCTTGCAGGCGCACTCACCAGAACATAGATAGTGACTGTGGCACTCCCTCTGAATTATTTACCAATATAGCAATACCAGATATTAATAAACCAATTAAATCAATCAAAGATACTTACCAGAACAACTTCCTACTGTCTCTGTACAGTCAGTCTACTTACCAATTAGATTGTAAGCTCTTATGTATCACAGATTAGAGTCCCACTGAGTGGGAGCTGCGGCAGTGACCCTGAGACGCTAATCTGTGATAGTGACCCTGAGACTCTAATCTGGCTAGGGCGCCCCATGTGGGTCCTACCCCAAAGGATCCTGGGATTCGAAGACCCGCGCGGCGTCTTGAGGAACCATCTAAGCTGGCCATCGCACTCAGCACCCACTGCGCATGCGCATCGCGTTACACTGTGCATGTGCGAGATCCTAAAATGGCCACCACCTGTCCCGGAGCACCTGAGCAGCACCCAGCCTCCAGCTCCCCTGCACCTACAGTAGGGGAAAGGGGGGGGCTCGGCTATATATATATAAAATTATTTTTAGCATATTTTTACATTTAGTTTATGAAATAAGACCATTTTTTAACATTTAATTACATTAAGGATTTCTCTATCCTTTATACATCAAGCATGCAACCCCAGTTTGTGATGACTGTGACAGAGAAATATATAGATTATTAACTGTCAGTTACAGCTAACTGATACATGTCAATGCTGTATGCGCCCTCTAGAGCCCAATTCGTTGTACTACAACCGTGTATATAAATGTATACAGTACAGTATGTACAAGAAAAAGGGCGAGACTCCATCCTATCAAGTCATTTCAACTACCTCAGTGGAGGCTGAAACAACATTTATATGTATAAGACAATGACTAAATGTGGGTGAAACTCTATTTTCATTATACTTATTCAATAAACAGAATTGCACAATTTCTTTTTTTTGGGGGGGGGGCAGTTTTTTATGCTTGTATCCTACACAAATCCACTCACTTACTGGAGCTGATAGGGCGGATTAACACGTGTACTAACCCTTTTAACCCTTTTAACTCTGTGAGTGCATACTGCGCATTTTTTGTTTTGTTTTTCTAAATTGTACTAACAAACTACAAAGTCAATAGAGGGACAATTCCCAGATATCGCCACAGAGCAAAAGAAGATTTAGAAAAATCACAAAAAGGAGCATGTATCCCCTGCAAGTGTGGCTACTTCACGTCATTCACAGGCAGACACAGAGAAGGGAGCAGCACACTCAAACTGCAGACTCTCAGTCTTAGCACCAGGTAAATGAAAGCATACTTGCAGTGCACCCTGAGTCGCCTTTGATTTCAAAGGCGTAGACAGGCATCAGAAACAAACGTGGAAAAACAAAACAAATAAAGCGCGCAAAATGACTATTTCTATTGTTTATACCCTTCACCACCTTTGTGTTAAATATAAAGAATAATACAACCTCTAAATCGATTGGTGATCTGCAGCTATGTGATTAGGGATATAAACAGGAATAAAATGTTAGTACCAAAACAGAAAAGTCCATTAAATCTCAATGAAGACCGTATAGTAGTTCCATTCATCACTAATTATAATTCTATGCACAGACAAATAGAAGGAGTTATAAAAAAGCATTGGGGGATTATATCTACAGATCCCATTCTAAGTGGACCTATAAGCACATCTCCCAAATTTATCTACAGGAAGGCACGTAGCCTAAAGGATATATTAGTCCCGAGTGATATTGGGAAATCTGTAAATAATAAGTCTATCCAATCTTGGATGAGCAACAACATAATAGGGAATTTCCCGTGTGGGAGATGCTGCATATGCAAACTCCTTCATGCTGAACGCAAAACATTTAAATCAAATATAGATCATAAAGTGTACAATATTACAGAATTTATTAATTGTAATACAAGATTTATAGTGTACTTATTGGAATGCCCATGCGGCCTGCAATACGTAGGCCGCACCAAACGCAGTCTGAAAACACAAATCCAAGAACATGTGAGAAATATAAAGCATGCCCTACAGACTCACAGTGTACTGCACGACACACTTTATTCGAGCAAATACCCAGTATGTACCTGGCAGATACCTGGAATGCGCCGCTCCTCACCTCTGACAAGCCCCGTTGCGTTTGCCTTCCCAGCCTGGGTTCATGCCTGGCTGATGGGCGGCTGATCTGTTAAATGATAATGGTTAGGATTTAATAGGCTGCAATGCTTCGCGTGTCTACCAGATGACATAAATTCATGAATTGTAATGCAGTATATATATATATATACTGTGCAGTATTGCAGCCAGCGGGAATAAAATGCTTCAATCCCTGCCTGAAAAATAACCCAATGCACTCGGGCAGAAAACAGTCACAAACCTCAATACACCCGGGTATACCCGAATTCGTGGGACTAGCCGAGCTCGAATAAAGTGTGTCGCCAGTGTAAGTCGTCATTTCTCGACTCATCACAATAAAGACCCCTCATCCCTAACCTTTAAAGGGATTAAAACTATCCCTCAGAATAGACGTGGAGGAGACAGAATCAAAGACATATCTGTCCAAGAAACATACTGGATCCACAAGCTTAAGACTTTAGGTCCTAAAGGTCTAAATGAGAACATAGACCTATGGTGTCTATACTAAATAATATGTAATAATAGGTACTATGTAGCTATTTGTATTTCATTAGCTAAGTGCTTGGTCCTATGTAAAAGACCTGAATAATATATGCGATACCCATTCATATTAATCATAAACCTATTTTTATATTTGCATATATGTGGTATTAACATTTGTTTGTTTCATTTCAGAGCCATTGAAAGTCCTTAATCATTGGCAATTTTATCATTGTGATTTTAAGTTGATATATGTAATAAAGATGTGTTGTGTTTAAACTATATCCTTGGACCAGTGCTGATAGGGTTAACTCACTTGAGCACACTAAGAAGTAATGATTCCATCACACCCACACATGTGGAATGCTGTATAGTGCTAATCAGATTGGTTTAGAAACCTCTGAATTTGACCAATCAGCGGTGGTTCAAGGGTATAAATATGCTCTTAATTTAGTTCAAATTTATCCCTGAAGAAGAAGCTCACGCTTCGAAACGCGTTGGATAAAGAATTTTAATAGTCCTAGAACTGTATTTCCACATTCTGCATGGTCTATCCTCATTGGACTTATTTCATGCAAAAAGCTGCATTCGGTATGCTGCAGTAAAGATACCATCACGCTTTACGTCACACATCTCCCTTTACGGCCGGTCGCAAAACCCTGCGGGACACGTGACCTACTAACTCAGTGATCTGAGGTGCGGGAAGCAGTTGCAGACGGCGGTAGACCTGAGGACTGAGCGAAAGTGACGGCAGTGATCAGGAAAGGATATCGATCAGGACACAGCACCGCAGTGGAGGCTCCACATCACGATCGTGGCAGCTTGTCTTGGATGCTGGGAAGGAGAACTCCTGAGGTCTGGTGGTGGCAGTGCGACGATTGATAACTCATGTATTGCACATGAAATGCTGTAAATCTACCTATCTGATGTACGCAGATATAATACCCTAACAATATATATTCATATATTTTTACAAACTTCACTATGGGCGTTTGCGCTGTTGTCTTTTTTTGTGTATCAGAAACAAACGTACCTGATGAAAGGCTGTGTGGGTCTGAAACTTCGTTTCTCTGATGTCTGCTTACTCGGGAGACAAGGGAGAGATGCACCCGCTCAACCTAGTGTGACCACAAGGGTCACAATTGCAGACTGGTGCAATAGGGCAGGGAGAATAATCAGAACACAAAGAACACTGTATGACGCAAAGACACTGTGCATACAGATAAGGCCCTAGAAATGCACTCGGAATCTGATGGAGGAGATCACCCTAATCAACATACTGCACCGACACACTTTATTCGAGCAAATACCCAGTATGTACCTGGCAGATACTTGGAATGCGCCGCTCCTCACCTCTGACAAGCCCCGTTGCATTTGCCTTCCCAGCCTAGGTTCATGCCTGGCTGACGGGCGGCTGATCTGTTAAATGATAATGATTAGGATTTAATAGGCTGCAATGCTTCGCGTGTCTACCAGATGGCATAAATTCATGAATTGTAATGCAGTATATATATATATACTGTGCAGTATTGCAGCCAGCGGGAATAAAATGCTTCAATCCCTGCCTGGAAAATAACCCAATGCACTCGGGCAGAAAACAGTCACAAACCTCAATACACCCGGGTATACCCGAATTCGTGGGACTAGCCGAGCTCGAATAAAGTGTGTCGCCAGTGTACAGTATAGCAGAAAAAAACTTTACCAAACATGAATGTAGTGTATAAATATGCTTTATTAATGATAATTAAAATTATTGGTACCAGAGAATATGGTGAATAAAGTGAACTGAATGCAATCAGTGCTCACTCCCCGTAAGGGGTCAATGGTTGTCAAAGTTCCAAAAATATCCAAAATGGAACAATGAACATAAGCACTGTGAATTCCAGAAAGCACTTGACCTATGCCTATAGTATAAGGCTATAGGGGCTAATTCTGGTGTATGACGTCACTGGAACGCTATATAAATTATAAACACTCACATGAAGCACTAATGTGTATATAGGCACATGATCACTACCAGCCATGCATAAAATGATATACTGTAGAAGTAAATAACAATGGCAATAAGTGATCAATAGTGTAAGTATAACACTAGCAAAATAACACATAAGTATAACACTGCTAGCAAAATTGTCCACTAAGATAAATGGCCAATAAAACAATTAAAGGTGTGAAACCCCACCTAAACTGACCCTGTTAGTAAGTAACTGCACACAGGGACAAAAAAGTGGGGGTTGGGAATTCCCTGCACACCAATATATGCTGGCCCTGTGGGGGGAGGATTGCAAAAGGATCGTGTGATCCCCAAACGCGACCCCCAATAACATACCACTACAGCACACGGGGGGGGGGGGTGAGGACAGAAAAGGGGGGAAAGATAGGGTGACCATTCGTCCCGTTTTTGCCGGGATAGTCCCGTTTTCTTGTGTCCTGTCCCGGTTTTAAGTCCGTCCCGGTTTTTGTCCCGGTTTTTGTCCCTGGTCCCGGTATTGCGGGGCAGCGGCGGTGAGGAGAATGTGGCGGCCGGTAAGTATTTTCTATGTGTGTGTGTGAATGCTGCCAGGGGGACTGAATGAAGGAGAATGCCAGGGGCGGGAGTTAGAATGCCGGCCGGCCCTCATGGGATTGGATGAATGATGATGCCGGGGGCAGGACTTAGAATGCCGACTGGCCCGCATGAGATTGGATGAATGATGATGCCGGGGGCGGGACTTAGAATGTCAGCCCGCAGGGGATTGGTCGCAGACATGTAAGAGGAAGCCGGGGGCGGGGCTTCTGCTTTGTGCAGCGCACACGTGACTGTGACTGCCTTCCCGCTCCTTGCTCCTCTGTTCACGGTGAGTGTCCCCCTTCTGTCCCGGGTCCTAGCCAAGGGGGGGTAATAGGAGGTTGTAGCGGGGGTGCGCCTGCTTTTGCCCCCCGGCGCTCGTACCTTTGCCTCCCGGCGCTCGTACCTTTGCTCCCTGGCGCTTGTACCTTTGCCCCCCGGCGCTCGTACCTTTGCCCCCTGGTGCTCGTACCTTTGCCCCCCGGCGCTCATACCTTTGCCCCCCGGCGCTCGTACCTTTGCCCCTTGGTGCTCCCACCTTTGCCCCTCGGTGCTCCCACCTTTGCCCCCCGGCGCTCCCACCCTTGCCTCTCCTGATGCTCACTTCCCCCCGTCCACTTGGTGTGTGAAATGACCTCGGGGGCGGGCAGTGGTAGCTGTGCGGTCGCGGGCGGTGCAGGGGCTGGCGGGGTGTATCTGTGTGTGTGTGTATCGGTGTGTGTGTGTGTGTATCAGTGTGTGTGGGTGGGTGTTGGTGTGTATCTGTGTGTGTGTGTGTGTGTGTGTGTATCAGTGTGTGTGTGTGTGTGTGTGTGTGTATCAGTGGGTGTGGGTGTGTATCAGTGGGTGTGTGTGTGTGTATCAGTGGGTGTGGGTGTGTATCAGTGGGTGTGTTTGTGTGTATCAGTGGGTGTGTATCAGTGTGTGTGTGTGTGTGTGTGTGTGTGTGTGTGTGTGTGTGTGTGTGTGTGTGTGTGTGTGTGTGTGTGTGTGTGTGTGTGTGTGTGTGTATCAGTGGGTGTGTGGGTATATCAGTGGATGTGTGTGTGTATCAGTGGGTGTGTGTATGTGTTTGTGTATCAGTGGGTGTGTATCAGTGTGTGTGTGTGTGTGTGTGTGTGTGTGTGTGTGTGTGTGTGTGTGTGTGTGTATCAGTGTGTGTGTGTGTGTGTGTGTGTGTGTGTGTGTGTGTGTGTGTGTGTGTGTGTGTGTGTGTGTGTGTGTGTGTGTGTGTGTGTGTGTGTGTGTGTGTGTGTGTGTGTGTGTGTGTGTGTGTGTGTGTTTGTGTGTATCAGTGTGTGTGTGTGTGTGTGTGTGTGTGTGTGTGTGTGTGTGTGTGTGTGTGTGTGTGTGTGTGTGTGTGTGTGTGTGTGTGTGTGTGTGTGTGTGTGTGTGTGTGTGTGTGTGTGTGTGTGTGTGTGTATCAGTGTGTGTGTGTATCAGTGGGTGTGTGTGTGTATCAGTGGGTGTGGGTGTATCAGTGGGTGTGTGTGTATCAGTGGCTGTGTGTATGTGTGTATCAGTGGGTATGTGTGTGTATCAGTGGGTGTGTGTGTGTATCAGTGGGTATGTGTGTGTATCAGTGTGTGTGTGTGTGTGTGTGTGTGTGTATCAGTGGGTGTGTGGGTGTGTATCAGTGGGTGTATGTGTGTATCGGTGGGTGTATCAGTGGGTGTGTATCAGTGGGTGTGTGTGTGTGTGTGTGTGTGTGTGTGTGTGTGTGTGTGTGTGTGTGTGTGTGTGTGTGTGTGTGTGTGTGTGTGTGTGTGTGTGTGTGTGTGTGTGTGTGTGTGTGTGTGTGTGTGTGTGTGTGTAAGTGGGTGGGTGTGTGTGTGTGTGTGTGTGTGTGTATCAGTGGGTGAGTGTATCAGTGGGTGGGTGGGTGTATCAGTGGGTGGGTGGGTGTGTGTATAAGTGGGTGTGTGTGTGTGTGTGTGTGTGTGTATCAGTGGGTGTGTGTGTATCAGTGTGTGTGTGTGTATCAGTGTGTGTGTGTGTGTGCATATCAGTGGTTGTGTGTGTGTATCAGTGGGTGGGTGTGTGTGTATCAGTGGGTGTGTATCAGTGGGTGGGTGTGTGTATCAGTGGGTGTGTGTGTGTGTATCAGTGGGGTTGGGAGTGTATCAGTGGGGGTGGGGGTGTATCAGTGGGTGTGTGTGTGTGTATCAGTGGGTGTGGGTGTGTATCAGTGGGGGTGGGTGGGGGGGTGTTTATCAGTGGGTGTGTGTATCAGTGGGTGTGTGTGTGTATCAGTGGGTGGGTGGGTGTATCAGTGGGTGTGTGTGTGTATCAGTGGGTGTGTGTGTGTATCAGTGGG